>NC_071628.1:24100952-24461994 GCF_014839835.1 Dryobates pubescens | reverse complement strand
ATAAAAAATTGAACAATATAAGATCAAACAAAATAAAGGATTAAATACTGGATTAGAAAAAAAAGGGGTTAAAAATAAAAGGTGATTAGAATAACAAATTAAAATACAGATTAAAAACTGCAGCAAAATACAAATAATAATTAGGAAAGTAAACAAGAAGTAAATTTTAAAAACAGATGACAAGTAGGTCGCCTCAAGCTTTCTTTCCTGCTACCTGTGATCATCGCAATAAACAACAGCAGAGGAATCAAGACCATGAGGACACAGCATTGCCCGTGAAGCTGAACATCGATCATCTGGGATCACAAAAGTCATTCAGAAGAATGTACCATGGCACCATGTGAATTAGGACTGAATATTATGGTTGTTTGATAACTTTGTCTTCTCTCTTGTTAACTAGGGATAAAGTTTCATCTTTACATTTCGCCAAACAAAAAAAAGGGGGGGAAAGAGAGAATACCCCCATAGTAGAAAGAAAAAAAAATTATTAGCTCATGGTTACTCTAGAAGTGCTGTAACCCTCTCACCACAAGACACACAGCGCAACTGTCATGAAATGACAACCAGCAAACCTGCCTAGCAGTGACCTCGACTGCTACGATGATCTAAGATGTCAACAGAAAGCATCTAAATTAACCGAGTGTCGTGACTGCGTAACTGTTGCATGAATGTGAAGAGATCAGAATTACTAGGATGAGCAAAAACACGCTATTTTGTGTAATTTTATATTGGGCAAGCAATGAAGCTCTTTTTGCTCTTGCTGTTTTCCTGCAGATTTCTGTCTGTGAAGCTAGAGCCTGGCCAGATCTACCTTTACAGATTAAGGAAATCTTGCTGCCATTAAACAATTGATGATTTTTGACCATCCTAGAGGAAATAAAAATGCAACATACCCCTAAAGCAGATTGTAAAAGATAGTGCTAAGGATTGCATTTGTGTCTTAATCTGTGTGCAATGTGTTCAGGCATAATCAAGTCTTCTCTGTCAATAAGTGAAATGTAAAGACTGGGACTATTAAGATCTAAGTTCTTCTTTACAATGCTTGTTATCTTTTACCATGTATTATGCTAGCTCTGTTAGAACATTGTAACTAGTTCAACTTAAGCTTTGTGCCTTGTATCAGTCTGTTAGACATGCTATGTTATGGAACTTTTGCTTTTGCTATATAGCTTAGCTTTAATTTGTTTGCTTTCGTGTATGCAAGTAATATCTTGTGTAAGATGAGAACAACTCTTATGACTAAATGCCAGTAACAAGTAGAGTGAGCAATCTGGCAGTGTAGGCCTAGAGCCTGATTAACAAAAGAAGCTTCTAGGTTTTTGGGTATCATTGTATTATTGTTAAGCCTGATTGTATTGTGTAAAGTGTTCGGGGTATGACCCTTAAGGCCTTATTTGTAAAAAATAGAAACGGGGGAATTGTTGGGAAACATCTGTGCTAGTTCGACCTTGAAGGGCTTTCTGTTGTTTGTGTAGCAATGGGGTAGGAGTTGTGGGTGCTTGGTATGCTGAAGTCAAGCTGCCCCTGAGAAGGAAGGCAAACAAGATAAGGAGTAGCGAAGATCTGGGAAAGAGAGCAATTAAGAAATTCCATAGAGTAGTGAAAACAATGATGTAACCTTTTAGGAAGTAACCAACAGTGTGTGTTAAATTAGAATAGAATTAACTATGTATAAGATAAGGCTATAAATAAGGACGTGTGGAACAATAAAGTTGGATTTCGTGGATCATATTGATCGTTTGCGACCCCTCCTTGCGACATTAGGGTTTGGGTCAGGGTTAGGGTTAGGGTTAGGGGTTAGGGTTAGTGTTAGGGTTAGGGTTAGGGTTAGGGGTTAGGGTTAGGGTTAGGGGTTAGGGGTACGGTTAGGGTTAGGGTTTAGGGGTTAGGGTTAGGGTTAGGGTTAGGGTTAGGGTTAGGGTTAGGGGTTAGGGTTAGGGTTAGGGTTTAGTGTTAGGGTTAGGGTTAGGGTTAGGGTTAGGGTTAGGGTTAGGGGTTAGGGTTAGGGTTAGGGTTAGGGGTTAGGGTTAGGCTTAGGGTTTCGGTTAGGGTTAGGGTTAGGGTTAGGGTTTAGGGTTTAGGGTTAGGGTTAGGGTTAGGGGTTAGGGTTAGGGTTAGGGTTAGGGTTTAGGGTTTAGGGTTAGGGTTAGGGTTAGGGGTTAGGGTTAGGGTTAGGGTTAGGGGTTTGGGTTTGGGTCAGGGTTAGGTTTAGGGTTAGGGTTAGGGTTAGGGTTAGGGTTAGGGTTAGGTTAGGGTTAGGGTTAGGGTTAGTTAGGGTTAGGGTTAGGGTTAGGGGTTAGGGCTAGGGTTAGTGTTAGGGTTTAGGATTAGTGTTCGGGTTAAGGTTAGGGTCAGGGTCAGGGTTAGGGTTTGGGTTAGGGTTAGGGTTAGGCTTAGGGGTTAGGGTTAGGGTTAGGGGTTAGTGTTAGGGTTAGGGTTAGGGTCAGGGTCAGGGTTAGGGTTAGGTTTAGGGTTAGGGTTAGGGTTAGGGTTTAGGGTTAGGGTTAGGGTCAGGGTCAGGGTTAGGGTTAGGGTTAGGGTTAGGGTCAGGTTCAGGGTTTGGGGTCAGGGTTAGGGTTAGGGTTAGGGTCAGGTTTAGGGTTAGGGTCAGGGTCAGGTTCAGGGTTAGGGTCAGGGTTAGGGTTACGGTTAGGGTTAGGGTCAGGGTTAGGGTTAGGTTTAGGGTTTCGGTTAGGGTTAGGGTTTAGGGTTAGGGTTAGGGTTAGGATTAGGGTTAGGGTTAGGGTTAGGGTCAGGGTCAGGGTCAGGGTTAGGGTTAGGGTTAGGGTTAGGGTTTTGGTTCTATTCATATTGTGTCAGAAAGGTGGAGTTTGCTGGGAAGATTACAGCATGTATCTCAGCACAGGAAAGAGGTAGGCCAGAATTCAAAACCTCATTTTGACTTAACCCAGAAGGCAAATCATCTGGAACATGCAATTTTATATTAGCCTTTTCCCTTTATGTTGTACCACAACACTGCTTTCAGTAGTTTCGATTAATCTCGAAATCAGGCCTTTTGCATCTTAGAGAACTGCAGGTATCTCAGCACAGGAAAGAGTTAGGGCAGAATTCAGTTCTCTTTTTCACTTTCTCCTGAATGGAGATCATTGGCACAGTGAAAATATTTTCCCTTCTGTTGCTTTGGAGCTTCCTCTTTTTATTCGAGGGACAGAGCGTGGCCGCTCGTTTATGTTGCTGCAGGAAGGTTACCCAGCTGTAGTTGAGGGCTTGGGTCTCTGCCTTCATGGCAGCCTGTTCTCTTGGCACCCTTTCATCTTAACAGCCCTGTACTCGGGTCCTGTGTGAAGAGTTGTGGAGCCCTCCATCCCCCTTCTGTCCCCTTCTGTCCCCAGCCGCAGCCCAAGGTCCGTGTAAGCGGAGCTGTGGTTGCTGCTTTATGCAGCTAACAGGAACCAACCTTTCCTGGCCCTCAGAGGGCTGAGGTCAGTCCCTGGGCTCCTGAAGAGGTGGTGTTGTGCTGCAGCCAGCAGGGCCGGCCCGTAAGTGGGGCACAGGCCAGAGCCTGTGGCTCTCTGTGAGGCTTTTTGGGAGTGCTGCTGAGGCCTCACTCTGTCCTGTTGGCATCCTTTGTCAGGGTAGCCAGATCCTAGGCCTGATTTGTATCATTAGCTCAGTCACAGCATTTCCTTGTCTGTTGTTACTGTCCATAAAATTTTGCCAGTGCCTCTGTAATACAAAGGTTTTTATTTCTCCTCTAGCTTACAAGCTGGTTACCACCTTAGGAGCACCACTGTGTTGGTCAGAGAGTTCTTTGCTGTTGCAAAGTTGGGAGAAAGGTGTTGAGGTGATGAAGTTACTCTCGTTAGAAGTGTCTGCTCAGCCATCCTCTTCCTGGATCTCAGAGGTTTGTCTCTCCCTGTTTGCGGTGCCCCGGCAAGGACTTGTACTGACACATCCTCAGAAAGCTGAAACCACCAAAGGGCTTAATGGAAGAGAGCAAAGCTCAGCTGTGTGCTGAAGCTGCAAACCTTACCCAGAAGGCTGTCCCCAGCTCGGGGTGATAAAAAGAACAAGAGTGTAGTCCCTCAGCTGTCTCTGTCTTTCCTTCCGTGATGCCATGGGGGGGGGGGGGGGTGTGAGGATGCAGCAGAGAAGCGGTGAGGGAGGGGTGGGGGCAGCCTCCCACAAAGGCTGCTTGCAGGCCTGAATGTTTGAAATGCCTGAACATTCTTGGAGGGGAGGGAAAGCCCTGGGAAAGTGTAAGCATGAGTGTGAGGTGTTCCAGCAGAGGAAAAGCTGTGCTGTTTATTGAAAGATTGCAGAAGGGCAGTGATTTGTGTGCAGAAAGGCTTTGACCCCCCTCTGTTATGCAGAAAGGCTTCTAGAGGAGAACAGCACACCCTGAGCAGAGCCAGAGGGTGGGGATTGAAAGAGAACTAGCATCTGTCCCTCAATTAAAAGAGTGGATTGTCTTTCATGTGTGTTTGTGGTGTGTTGTTTTTTCATGGAATGGAAAAAGCTCTGCAAGGAGACCAGCTTATCTGCTCCCCAGGCACCAGCAGTACCGGATCTGCTGAGTGTTGGGGGCCTGTTAAGGGGGGTCTGCTGTCATCTGAAGTGGGCTTGAGGGTACGAAAGGGGAATTTGGAGGCATCTGAAGGGTTCTGGGAGCATGTAGAGGTGCCTGGGGGCCTCTGGAGGGACTCCTGGGTCATGTCTGGAGGGTGGTGGAGGAGTGGGGGGGTCTGTGCCTCAGTGTGGTTTTGGGGTCTGTGTGTCAGGTCCCCACAGTGTGTGGGTTGCTGTGTGGCATTGCTGGAGTCTCGGTGTCCCTAGTGCCGCTGAGTCTTCTGGTCACTGCTGCCACCTTGTGGGAACGGCCAGGTAGTGCTTGCTGTCACCTGCTGCTAAGGGTGAGTGGCCTCTGAAGGGAGGCAGAGAGAGGTATTGTGGGGCATCTAGAGGGGTTTTGTGGGCATTGAGAGGTGTCTGGGGCCCTCTGGAGGGTGTCCTGGGGGCTCCCGGGGGGTCTCTGGAGGGTCCTGAAGCAGCTGAGGGGGCGGGAGGTGGTGGTGCTGTGTTAGGGGTCTCTGTATGGTTCCAGGTTTTGGGGTCCCGCAGGATTGGGGTGGTCTCACTCTGGTATTCGGTGTCCTGCAGTCCCAGGACCCCCCAGCCACATCTCCCTCGGCATCTCAAGGTGAGCTGCGAGCACCTCAAGGGCCTTAAAGGGTGACAAAGGAGGTCTGGGGGCACGTAAACGGATCTGGGGGCATGAAGACAGCACCACCCGCCCCGTTGCAGCGCCTGCCCTTACCAAGATGGCGCCGCCCTCCCCGTGACAGCGCCTGCCCTCACCAAGATGGCGTCGCCCTACCCGTGACAGTGCCTGCCCTCAGCAAGATGGCGTCGCCCTCCCCGTGACAGCGCCCGCCCTCACCAAGATGGCACCGCCCTCCCCGTGACAGCGCCTGCCCTCCCCAAGATGGCGTCGCCCTCCCCGTGACAGCGCCCGCCCTTCCCTAGGTGGAGCCGCCCTCGCTCCGTCGGCTCCGACCCGGCCAGCGTGACCCTGGTCCCCTCTGCTTTCTCTGCTCCCCATCAGCTCAGTGTCAGCCTCCGCTGCTCTCTGGAGTTGGTCTGTGGCAGCTGCAGGACTCTGCCGTGGCTCTGGGGGTGGGCGGCAGCAGGGGGGGCGCAGGGAGAAGCACCAGCAGCGAGGGGTGGGGAGGGTGTCGATTTGCAGCGGCCGGGAGCGGTCTGCTCCCGGTTCACGAGCTGTTCTCCTGCCTCTCCCAGCTCTCGCAGGGTGACCCCAATGCCCCCAGACTCACCCAGCGACCCCAGCGTGACCCCAGAGCCACCCAGTCTCTGCCAGCGACCCCAGGGTGACCCCAATGCCACCCAGTCTCTGCCAGCGATCCCAGGGTGACCCCAGCGCCACCCAGTCTCTGCCAGCGATCCCAGGGTGACCCCAGCGCCACCCAGTCTCTGCCAGCAATCCCAGGGTGACCCCAGTGCCACCCAGTCTCGCCCAGTGCTCCCAGGGTGACCCCAGTGCCACCCAGTCTCTGCCAGCGATCCCAGGGTGACCCCAGTGCCACCCAGTCTCTGCCAGTGCTCCCAGGGTGACCCCAGTGCCACCCAGTCTCGCCCAGTGCTCCCAGGGTGACCCCAGCGCCACCCAGTCTCTGCCAGTGCTCCCAGGGTGACCCCAGTGCCACCCAGTCTCGCCCAGTGCTCCCAGGGTGACCCCAGCGCCACCCAGTCTCTGCCAGCGATCCCAGGGTGACCCCAGCACCACCCAGTCTCTGCCAGCGATCCCAGGGTGACCCCAGCGCCACCCAGTCTCTGCCAGCGATCCCAGGGTGACCCCAGCACCACCCAGTCTCTGCCAGTGCTCCTGGGAACTGCAGAATCCCTCTCCAGGCCTCCCAGGCACACAGTGAGTGACCTCCTGTCCCAGGCGGTGCTGCCAGTACAACCTCCCCCGTCCCATTCTCGGTGACCTCCCAGCACCAACAGTGCTCCCAGGAACTCCAAGGTCTCCCTCAAGGGCTCCCAGTAAGGCAATGTGTTCTCCCAGTCCCACCCAGTATTTCCCAGGCCATTCCCAGTCCCTCCCATTTTGTCCCAGGCCATTCCCAGGCCATAACAATCACCTACCCAGTCCCTTCCCACATTGTCCCAGTCCCTTCCCAGTTTCCTCCCAGTCCTTCCCACTCCATCCCAGTCCCTTCCCAGTACCCTTCCAGTCCCATCCAAGTCCTTTCCCAGTTCCCTTCCAATCCCTCCCACTACCTCCCAGTTCTTCTCAGCCCCTTCCCATTCCCTCCCATTCTATCCCAGTGCTCTCCCAGTCCCTTCCCAGTCGCACCTAGTTCCTCCCAGTGCCCTCCTACTCCATCCCAGCCCCTCCTAGTCCATCCCAGTTCCTCCTAATCTTTCCCAGTCCCCTCCTGATCCATTCCAAGTACCCTCCCAGTCCCTTCCAGTCCATCCCAGTCCCTTTCAATTCCCCGGCCAGGCCATTCCACTCCCTCCCTTTCCCCTCCCAGTCCCTTCCCATTCCCCTCCCATTCTCTCCCAGTCCTTCCCAGTCCCTTCAAGCCCCTCCCTGTCCATCCCAGTCCCTTCCATTCCCTCCCAGTCCCCTCCCATTTCACTCAGGCCCTCCCAGTCCATTCCCATTCCCTTCCCAGTCCCCTCCCAGTCCCTTTGCATTCCCTCCTCTTCCCTCCCAGTCCCCCCAGTCCTTCCCAATGCCCTCCCAGTCCACCCAATTCCCTCCCAGTCCCTTCCCCTTCCTTTCCCAGTCACTCCTAGTCCCTTCTAACTCTTTTCCCTGTCCCTTTTACAGTCCCCTCCCAGTGCCCTCCCTGTCCCTTCCCAGTTCGTTCCAGGCCCTTTCCAATCCCTTCCCAGTCCCCTTCCAGTTCATCCCAGGCCCTACCAGTTCCCTCCCACTCCATCCCAGTTCCTCCCATTCCCTCTCAGTCCCCTCCTGGTCCACTCCCAGTTCCCTCCCAGTTTCTCCCAGGCCCTTTCCAGACCCTTCCCAGTACCCTCCCAGTCCTTCCCAATCCTTCCCATTCCCTCCTGGTCCACCCAGTCCCTCCCACTCCCCTCCCAATTTGTCCCAGTCCCTTCCAGTCCCTTGTCATTCCCCTCCCAGTGCTCTCCCAGTCCATCCCAGTCCCCTCCCAGTCCCTCCAAGTCCTTCCCAGTCCCCTCCTATCCCTCCCATTCCCTCCTATTACACCCCAGTCCCCTCCCATTCCTCCCAGTCCCCACCCACTCCTTCCCAATGCCCTCCCAGTCCATCCAATTCCCTCCCAGTCCCTTCCCCTTCCTTTCCCAGTCACTCCTCGTCCCTTCCAACTCTTTTCCCTGTCCCTTTTACAGTCCCCTCCCAGTTTCTTCCAGGCCCTTTCCAGTCCTTCCCAGTCCCTCCAAGCCCCTTCCTGTCCATCCCAGTCCCTTCCATTCCCTCCCAGTCCCCTCCCATTTCACTCAGGTCCTCCCTGTCCCCTCCCAGTTTGTCCCAGGCCCTTTCCTGTCCCTTCCCAGTCCCCTCCCAGTGCCTCCCCAGTTCTCTCCCAGTCACTTGCCACTCCCCTCCCAGTCCCTTCACATTCCCCACCCAGTGCTCTCCCAGTCCCCTCCCATCCTTGCCATTCCCTCCTATTCCCTCCCAGTCCTTCCCAATTCCCTCCCAGTCCCTTCCCCTTCCCTTCTAACTCTTTTCCCTGTCCCATTACATTCCCATCCCAGTGCCTCCCCAGTCCCCTGTCCCTTCCTAGTCCCTTCACAGTTCCCAGAGACCCCAAAATCTCCAGGGACCTCCAGGACCCCTCCAAAGCCCCCTCAGATGCCACCATGAACCACCCAGGACCCCTCCCCAAGATGCCATCCCCCTGACCCACCATGGCTGAGACCACCCTGGCTACCATTACGGGGTCTCCTCGGGCGCTGTGGGGCATCCCCCTCTGGTCCAAGACGTAGAGGGAGGCATCCAGGACCCCAGGCTCAAACTGGAGGACAAGGAAGGGAGGGGGTTTTGGGGTCCCAGCAGCAGCAGAAGGCCCCGGGGAGGCCACCCAGGGGTGGGTTTTGGGTGGATTTGAGGCGGTTTCGGGTGCCACCTGTCCATAGTTCCAGCAGCGCTCCGCGATCTGCTCTTCGGTGCCGTAGAAGATCGTGCTGCGGTCGTTCAGGACGTACTTGGCCAGGCCAGAGGTGTCCTCCATGCAGACCTGGTCCTCTAGGGCGGGGCACAGGCAGGGGAGGGGCAGGTTTGGGGGCAAAAAGAGGGAGGACAGGAGAAATGGGAGCCAAGTTGGGCCAAAATGGGAGGAATTTGGCCCAAATTGAGCCAAAATGAGAGGCATTTGGCCCAAAATGGGAGGAATTTGAGCCCAAATTGGGCCCCAAATGGGAGGCATTTGGCCCAAAATTGGGGGAATTTGAGCCAAAATTGGGCCCAAAATTGGCCCAGAATTGGAGGAATTTGACCCAAAATTGGGCCCAACATTGGAGGAATTTGACCCAAATTTGACCCAAAATTGACCCAGAATTGGTGGAATTTGCCCCCAAATTGGCAGAATTTGCCCCCAATTGACCCAAAATTGGTGGAATTTGGCCCAAAATGACCCAAAATTGGAATTTAAGCCAAATTGTAAAAGCCTTCAAGCAGAGCCAAACTTGGACAAATTCGACCCAAACTAAGCCAAAATTGGAGGAATTTGACCCAGATTGCAAAGCCAAGGAAAAACATCAATCAAAACTGAGCCAAAATTGGGCAAATTTGACCCAAATGGTAAAAACTTTGACCAGGTTGAGCTTGAACCTGTCAAATTTGAGCCCAAATTGGAGAAGTTTGTCCCCAGTGGAGTCAAATTCGGAGAGATTTGCCCTGAACTGAGCCAAAATGGGACAGATTTGACCCAAATCTCCCTCTTCCCCCTGATGGCCTCAAGTCTTTTTCCCCCCAAACCTCTCCTTTTCTCCCCAAATCTCCCTTTTTCCCCCCCAAATCCCTCTCTCCCCCGTTGCCGCCCACCCCCTGCGCCGCGCTGCCCCCACCTGGACACCAGGGGTTGAACAGCAGGATGAAGTTGTTGCCCTCCAGGAAGGGAGCTGCGAAGTCTCCCTCGGGGGTCCTGGTCTTGACGTTCAGCCGGTAGCGGCAAATGGGGGCCTGGGGCGGGGCCGTCAGCTCCACCTCCAGGGTGGGGCCTGGCTGGGGCTCCTTCCCTTCCCCCACCTTCCCCTCCGCTGCTCACCAGATCGCTGCAGGAACAGACAAGACTGCCAGCTAAGAGAAGGTTTGCTTCTATAAAAGGGGTAACTCCGTAAGGCGCGAGGGGACGCCCTGCGCGGGAGAGAGGCATTTATTGCACCCCTAGGTAAAAGAGCTCTTGGGTTGGGACCAGGGGGGTCCCAAAGGGAACTATAAGCATTGTTTATATATTATGAACATTGTTTGTAGTGTGGGACCAGGGGGGTCCCAAAGGGAACTACAAGTATCGTTTAAGTGTGCGAGGGGCCAAGAGGGTCCCTAAAGAACAAAGTATTAGAAATACTGTTTAGGTTTTGAATGTGTGGCTGAGTGTGTGTGGCCAATACCTGTGTAAGGACCGGTCATTATTGTTGTAATTGTATTTGTATTTGTTTTGTGTTCTGTGTGCTGTAAAAAGACAGTACTGTGTTGTATTGTGTAAAACGGGAGGGAGACAAAGTAGTGAGATCCCAGGACATAGCCCACTTGGTTGTATAATTGCCCACTGGTGGGAAATTGGAGGCCCCCCAGGAGGGTCAACAAATCAAGAGACTCTAATTAAGTATTGTACCCAGTGGTGGCCATTATATAAATTAGACAGTGGAGAGAAATGGCCTGGAAATGGGAGTCTGGAGTATGATACCTTACTGCAATTGATGTTGTTTTTAAGAAGAGAAAAGAAATGGGATGGGGCAATATATGCTGACATGTTTTTCTATCTCTGAGAGCATCCGGAGTTTCAAAGGGACTGTGGTATCAGAGCTCCCTCTGATCCAATGGTTTTGGCCCTGGAAAAAGCATACAAGGCCAAGAATAAGAGGCAGACAAGATTGAAAAGGTGTTGCTCTGCGTGTAGCCTAGGGCAGAGGTGTCTTAAACTTGAGGAATTAAAGGACCTGCCTGAATTTTATCAATCTCCAGGAAAATTGCAAGGGGTAGTGACAGAGAGTTCAGAAAATAATGCAGGAAGTTCTGGGAGTGGCAGCAATTCGGAGAGTGACACCGGAGTCAGTTCCCAGAGCTATGCTCAGGGAAGCCCAGTGGCAAGAAGGACCCGAGGACAGCAAGCAAATGCCCTGGCTTCCCAGGCACTCATTCAAGCCCCTCTGCGACAAGCAGTAGGGCCTGAGGGGGACCCAGTCTGGACTAAGGTGCCTTTTACAAGTCATGATTTGGATAGTTGGAGAGAAAAGGCTAAAAATTATCGTCACGATCCCACAGGCACGGCTACACATTTTCGATTCATGATCAGGCAGCACAATCCAGACTGGGACGATATCCAGTTACTATTAGAACAAATGACTGAAACAGAGAAACAATTAGTTGAAAAACATGGATTGGAGCTAGCAACAGAAAGAATTCAAACCTGGGGTGGGGGGGGGGTGTGCAAACATTGGAGACGTATTTCCACTCCAAAATCCGGAATGGAATACGAACAATGCCCTGCAAAGGGCTAGATTGGAGGAATACCGGGAGTTCGTAGCCAGGGGAATAGAAAAAGCCATGCCGAAAACAATTAACTGGTCTGTGTTATACTCGGTCAGACAAGGGCCTGGTGAATCACCCTCGGAATTCTTAGATAAGCTGAGGGAAGTCATGAGGAAAAACACCTCTCTTGACCCCGGATCAGAAGTAGGTATACAACAACTGGTATCACTATTTATTGGGCAATCTGCTAGTGATATCAGAAAGAAGTTGCAAAAGTTGTCACCCCCGCAGGGAAGGGATTTAGAGGCACTTTCGGATGTAGCATGGAGAGTATTCTCCAACAGGGGAGAAGAAAATAGGAGAAAAGAGAAGAGAATGTTGGTAGCAGCGTTACAGGAAAGTAAGGAGACTAAAGGGACTAACAGAGTACGGTTGGAAAAAGATCAGTGTGCGATCTGCAAAAAGAAGGGACACTGGAAAAGAGAATGTCCAGAGAGGAAAAGGAAAAATAGAATGCAGGCACAACTAGAAGAGGATGACTAGGGAGGACCGGAGGAGACTATAAATACCCTAGCAGATCCTCTGGTTATAATGAAGCTAGGGGAACAAGAAAATAAACTGGAATTGTTAGTGGACACCGGAGCAACCTTTTCAGTCTTAAATCAAGCACTGCTGCCTTTGGATGAGAGCTATGTTTCTGTGGTAGGGGCTACAGGTCAAACTGAGAAGGCATATTTTTTTAAACCTCTTAAATATAAATATGGTAAAACATGGGGCTTACATAAATTTTTATATATGCCAAATGCCCCAAAGTCATTGCTGGGGAGGGATTTGTTGGAAGCATTGGGAGCTGAAATTGAATTTAACAAGGGGAAGGTAGAATTCAGAGTAAGGGAGGAACAGTTGATTGAGGTTTTAAGTCTTGCATTAATGAGCCCTCGACAAGAGAAAAACAGAATAAGAGAAAGCATGAAAGATCAAGTATATCCTGGAGTCTGGGACACTGAGCAGCCTGGAAGGGCTAAAAATGCCCTACCTGTGATAATAGATCTTAAGCCTGGAGCTCAACCAGTTAGATTAAAACAATATCCTTTAAGGAAAGAAGATAGGGAAGGAGTTTTGCCTATTGTAGAAAAATTCTTAAAGTATGGGCTGCTAACAGAGTGTGAATCAGCTTACAATGCTCCAGTTTTACCTGTAAGGAAACCAGCTGGAGGGTATCGGTTAGTGCAGGACCAAAGGGCTATAAATAAAATAACAAAGGATATCCATCCTGTGGTGGCAAACCCATACACCCTCTTGACTCAATTAAGAACAGAATTAGAATGGTTTACCGTCTCGGATCTAAAAGATGCCTTTTTCTGTTTACCCCTGGCCCCCGAGAGCCAGCCACTGTTTGCCTTTGAATGGGAGAACCCAGAAACTAACCCAAAGTGTCAATTAACTTGGACAGTCTTGCCCCAAGGATTTAAGAACAGTCCTACTATCTTTGGAAATCAGCTTGCAAAAGAATTAGAAAAGTGGAACAAGCCAGAAGGCAATGGAGTTCTGCTACAGTATGTAGATGACATCCTGCTGGCCACCAAGACCAGGACGGATTGTGAAAGATGGACTGTGAGTATGCTGAATTTCCTGGGACTGAATGGGTATCGAGTTTCCCCACAGAAGGCCCAAATAGTACAGCAGCAAGTAACCTACTTGGGATATGAATTAACAGCAGGACAACGAGTGCTGGGCCCCGAAAGAAAGGAGGCCATCTGTTCTATCCCCCTGCCAAACACAGTAAAGGCACTCCGAACCTTTTTGGGAATGACAGGGTGGTGCCGGTGGTGGATTTATAATTCTGGCCTGCTTGTGAAACCCCTCTATGAATTATTGAAAGAGACTGATAAGGACTTGCAATGGAATGGGGAAGCTGAACAAGCTTTCCATACCTTAAAGGAGGAATTAATGAGGGCACCAGCACTAGGCCTACCTGATGTCACTAAGCCTTTTTTGTTGTATTCCCATGAAAGCCAAGGGATAGCACTCGGAGTCCTAGCACAAACCTTAGGACCCTACCGAAGGGCAGTGGCATACCTCTCTAAACAACTGGATGAGGTAAGCAAGGGATGGCCAGGATGCCTGAGGGCCGTGGCAGCAGTTGCAATTAACATTCAAGAGTCTCGCAAATTCACGATGGGGCAGAAGATCACGGTCCTGGTATCACACACCATCTCTGCTGTTCTAGAAGCCAAGGACGGACACTGGCTGTCTCCACAACGATTTCTTAAATACCAAGCCATCCTAGTGGAGCAGGATGATGTAGAAATTAAAGTTGCTAACTTTGTGGATCCAGCCTCTTTCCTCCAGGGTGGTGATGGAGAACCAGTTATTCACGATTGTTTGGAAACAATTGAGGCCACTTATTCCAGCAGACCTGACCCGAAGGAAGAACCCCTGGAAAAGGCAGACCATAACTGGTACACTGATGGAAGCAGTTTTGTGACTCAGGGAGAAAGAAAAGCTGGGTACGCTGTAACTACAGCAGAAGAGGTAATCGAGGCAGAAGCCCTACCAAGTAACACCTCCGCTCAAAAGGCAGAGATAATAGCACTCACCAGAGCCCTTGAGCTTTCCCCAGCGAAAAGTGCAAACCTACGGATTGACTCCAAGTATGCCTTTGGGGTGGTACATGCCCATGGAGCCATTTGGAAGGAAAGAGGACTGTTGACATCTCAAGGAAAAGGTATTAAGCATGCAGAAGAAATACTGAGGCTGCTAGAAGCAGTGCAGAAGCCAAGCAAAGTAGCCATAATGCACTGCAAAGCACACCAAAAAGGGAATACTGGTCAGGAAAGAGGCAACAGACTGGCAGATGAAACAGCAAAAAGGGTGGCCAGGGAGGGGAGGAAGGTGTCAGAGTTTGTTTTGATCCCAGATGGTAAACTGTCAATTGAGCAAAAAGAGCCAGAACCTGTGTACAGCACAGAGGATCAGAAATTAATCAAAGACCTTTCGGGGAATAGGATAGGAAAGGGCTGGGCCAGGACACCGGATGGGAAATTAATCATTCCCACTAACCTTCTCTGGGCTTTTGTTCAGATGGAACATGCAAAGATTCACTGGGGAGCAGAAGCCCTGTACGGAAAATTGGTTCAGGAGTGTATAGCACGGAAGTTATACACCACAGTAGAACAGGTAACCCGGCACTGTGAGGTGTGTCTTAAGGCTAACCCCAAAGTAAGAAGAGGAGTTAGACTGGGACAAATTAGCAAAGGAAATTATCCAGGACAACAATGGCAAATTGATTTTACTGAACTCCCAAGAAAGGGGGGATACAGGTACCTGTTGGTACTCACTGACACCTTCTCTGGTTGGCCAGAAGCATTTCCCTGCCAAACAAACAAAGCATGAGAGGTTACTAAGGCAGTGTTACAAGAGATAATACCTCGTTTTGGGGTACCTGCTGCTATTTCCTCAGACAGGGGACCTCATTTTGTGGCCAAGGTGGTACAGCAGGTGAGCAAAATTTTAGGGATTGATTGGAAACTCCACACCCCCTACAATCCACATTCGAGTGGGCAAGTGGAGAAAATGAACCACTTAATCAAAAATCAGATAGTAAAAATTGGACAGGAAGCAAACCTGCCTTGGCCACAAGCATTACCAATTGCCCTGTTGCGAATTCGAACTAAGCAAAGAATAAAGGAAGGGTTGAGCCCATTTGAAATCCTGTTTGGAAGACCTTACGTAGTAGGCACTATGGACCCTTCTGAAGCAGGGCAATTTAGAGAGGAAATGTTGAACAAGTATGTTCAGCAAATTTATAAGAACCTGAGCATTGTCAACAAACAGGTGATTGGAACCCATGTGAGAGGGTTAGACAGACCAGTCCATGATGTGGAACCTGGAGATTATGTCTATATCAGATCTCTTTCAGAGAACCCTCTGGAGCCCAAGTGGACTGGACCATACCAGGTGTTACTGACATCCTTCACAGCCATCAAAATCAAGGAACAAGCTGCTTGGATTCACCACACCAGAGTCAAGAAGACCTCAGCGAGAGAATGGAAACTCGAATCCCAGGGGCCCCTGAAGCTCAAGTTGTATCGATAATTGTGATTTGTTTGTTGATTGATACTATTAAGGGATGGGAAGGAAATATGTACTTAAATGTTAGTCAAGAATTGGCTTTGCAAACTAATCTCTCTAACTGTTGGATATGCACTGAACTTCCTCGAGGCCAAATGAGGACCCCTTTATTTGGGGTAGCCTCAATGAATTGGACTTGGGGGCCATCAGACTGGGTGACTACATCTGATAGTAACTTCCACAATTGTCAGCATGGGAAAGATAGCTCAGAAAGCCTGGGTCCAAAGTTTGACTTATTAATTGTAGATCCTTCACAAACCCTTTTTGTAGAAAGCAATGAAAATAGTGAAAATAAGGTAGGATGGCAAAACTTAACAGGGTTGGGCTGCAGCTGGAATTACTCTTCCCCTGGAGAAGTCTCAGGTGTCAATCCATGGGTTCAGGGAAATGGCTGTACCTCTTCTAAAGAAAACAGGCTGGATGTTGTAGGGGCTGGTGTAGCCCTATTAAGGCAAACTAGTTGCTTACTCCCTTATGGATAGGGGTGGTTATGTGGAGGTGGGTATGCCAGAAAAAGCTTACCCCCAAAATGGACAGGAGTTTGCACTGCAGGCTACTTAACCCCACAAATCACTGTCCATCATGAGATCCTGCCTAGAGGATATCGGAGAACTCTTTGGAGAAGACACAGAAGGACAGCAAATCCCCTTGCCAGATACGACACTGGCTATCACAGTTTTGTTCGAGCATTGATCCCTGCACTAGGCGTTGCACAACTTGAAAGAGCAATAGTAAATATATCAGCTCCAATGGAAATCATTGCTAATTCAGCAGCTGATGCGGTGCAGAATCTGCAGGTGGAAGTTAAGTCTGTGAGCAGTGTGTCACTGCAAAACAGGCTGGCTTTGGATATGATTACAGCTGAAATGGGAGGGGTGTGCACCTTGATAAACACCACTTGTTGCACCTAGGTAGATAAGTCAGGACAAATTAAAACTGATGTACAAAATATATGGGAACAGGGGAAAGTATTACATGAGGTGAGCAAGGATGATACGTCATAGGGATTATCAGATCTCTGGGAAGAGTTAACCTCATGGATGCCCAATATGCTCTGGCTTAAACAGCTGTTGCTGGGAATTGTAATGATTATTTTATTAATAATATTATTGTTAGTTTTGGTTAAGATAATTATGTGTATTGGAAAGAGTAGTGTAGAATCCTACCAGAAGTATAAAAATGAAAAACTCAGGCATGAGCTGGAAACAGGACATTATTTTAAGAAAATACAGTATAGGAATATACTCTTGGCTGTAAGAAAGGGGGGAACTGATGAACAGAAAATTCTCATTAACAGAATAACCGAGTAGATAAGAATTTTCCTTGTTAGCTGAATGCTGGAATGCAGGGAGGGGGAGAGGAGTTGGCAGACAGCCTCTGCATAGATAAGGAATAGCAGGATTTTTCAGTGACTTACTTCTGTTAGTCTTGGACAAGAGGGTCTTTTGCATTAGATAAAGGACACCTGGGTGATATGTATACTTCTGCTATTTTTAGATAGATAACCTTTGTATAGATAGGAGGCATCTGGACTTTTCTGTGACCTATTGACATACCACAGATAACTTTCTGTATAAAAGTTTGCCCCAAACTCTCTGAAGACACACAGGCCTTTTGAAATGATTCTACCTGTGTCCGGCGCTGAAATAGAAGCATAATACAAGAAAGAAACTTACTGAGTCTCTTGTGTACCTTTCTCTAAGTCAGCGGGGGTCAGCATCGGGCATGGCCCTGGGGGACCAGTAAGGGCCAGTACTGGACCAGTACGGATCAGTATGGATCGGTACTGGACCAGTAGGGCTCCAGCCTGGACCATTCCCCTCCCAGTATGGCCCCAGTCCGGACCAGTCCCCTCCCCTGCCTGACACTTAGGGCCTGCCCCAGCAGCTCTCAGTCCAACCAGTCCCAGTCCCAGTGCTCCTAGTAATCCCCCCCCGGGGCCTCCAAGTCCCCCCCCGTCCCTCCTGGTAACCCCAAGTGCTTCCCAGCAGACCCTCCCAGTGCTCCCAGGCCCCCCCAGTTCCCCCTCCCAGCCCCCCCCAGTCCCTCCTGGTAACCCCAAGTGCTTCCCAGCAGACCCTCCCAGTGCTCCCAGTCCCCCCCAGTTCCCCCTCCCAGCCCATCCCAGTACCTCGAACTGGAGCCGGTGAATGAGGGGGCCGGGCGGGCAGCGGCCGGGCGGGCGGGCGGGCAGTGGCCGGGCGGGCGGGCGGGCAGGAAGGGGCCGGGCGAGCAGGGGCCGGCCGGGCGAGCGGGAAGGGGCTTTAGGGGTATGTTGCATCTTTATTTTCTCTAGGATGGTCAAAAATCATCAATTGTTTAATGGAAGCAAGATTTCTTTAATCTGTAAAGGTAGATCTGGCCAGGCTCTAGCTTCACAGTTAGAAATCTGCAGGTAAACAGCAAGAGCAAAAGGAGCTTCATTGCTTTGCCCAATATAAGATTACACATCATAACGTGTTTTTGCTCATCCTAGTAATTCTGATCTCTTAACATCCATGCAACAGTTAAGCAGTCATGACACTCAGTTAGAAGTTAGATGCTTTCTGTTGACATCTTGGGTCATCGTGACAGTCATTGAGGTCAGTGATAAGCAGGTTTGCTGTCATTTCATGACAGTTGTGCTGTGTGTCTTGTGGTGAAAGGGTTACAGCACTTCTAGGGTAACCATGAGCTATTTTGGTGTTTTTTTCTGCTATCGGGGTGTTCTCTCTTTTCCCCCCTTTTTTTTGTTTTGGTTCAGTTTTTGTTTGGCGAAATGTAAAGATGAAACTTTATCCCTAGTTAACAAGAGAGAAGACAAAGTTATCAAACAACCATAATATTCAGTCCTAATTCACATGGTGCCATGGTACATTCTTCTGAATGGCGTTTGTGATCCCAGCTGATCGATGTTCAGCTTCATGGGAAATGCAGTTTCCTCACGGTCTTGATTCTTCTGCCGTTGTTTATTGCGACGATCGCAGGTAGCAGGAAAGAAGGTTCGAGGCGACCTGCTTGTCATTTGTTTTTAAAATTTATTTCTTGTTTACTTTCCTAATTATTATTTGTATTTTGTCATTGTAATTTTTAATCTGTATTTTAATTTGTTATACTAATCACCTTCTTATTTTTAACTTTAATGTTTTGTTTTCTTTTTTATTTACTCTAGTATTGAATCTTTTATTTTGATCTTATATTTTTCAATTTTTTTTTGCATGTTTAGTTCATTTAATCTATTTTCTATTTTAATTTTGTATTTTTGCCTTTTTATTATATTTGTAACCTGCTTTTCTATTAATTCCTTTTATTATTATTGTGCATTTTAACTTTCTTGATGTCTTCTTTTTATAGAGTTTTTGTTTTAATCTAGTAGTCTTGATAATCCTTATTTTTTATTTATTACTAGCAATTCTTACGTTTTTATTAAAAGCTATTTTGTCAGCAATCCTTATGATTTTTTAGTTTGTCATATTTTGTTTTTAATATTCTTATTTTATTGTTGCTCTTCTTGTTTATTATTCTGGTATTCAGTACTTTATTCTGTTATTTAGTACTCTATTTTTTGTATCCAGAGTTTTTGTACCTGTTATTTTTTGTGTGTTTAAACTTTTTCTTTGCACTTGTCACCGTTTTGTTTACCATTTTAAAATTTTTTTGTTCTTTGCACTTGTTACCTTTTTTGTTCACACCCCCTTTTTTTTTTTTTTGTCTGTGTCTAAGAAAGAAATCTAAAAACGTTATGTTAGCTAAAGAATACCGTTGAAAATGAATACCTATTCACTACAAACCTTAACATTATTACAACATTACATGGAGCTCCTTTGAAATGCCTAGGCAGACACAAAAACAAAGACAAGAAGGTTCGAACCAAAAGAAAATCTCACAAGGTGAACTCATCACTAAGTACTCACACCTCAGTACAACCACTATGCATTAATTACCCACAAATACTAAAGGCATACCATTCATCATTCTTATTACAAAAACTTAGCAAAACTCTAAATAGCAAATCTCTGAAAGACATTACAACCAGAAATGAGAAAATTAGCACTGTTGCTTTAAATCAGAGCAGAGTCGCGGCTGAAGCCGCTGGGAAGGGGGGTCGCTGGTGCGAGCCTCTGCGGGGGAAAGGGGTGGGGGCCGGGCAAGCGGCCGCCGCTGGGCTGCTGCTGCTGTCAGTGCTGCCGGTATCAGTGGTACGTCAGTCGGTACTGCCTTGGTCGGAGCCGTCGGTATCCGCGGGGGCCGGCAGGGCTGGCGGGCGGGGTGCGGTAGTAAGAACGCCGCCACCGCGAGCCCCCAAGCGCTCCGCTGTTACTCAGAGGGGCCGTAAAACAAAGTCGGCGCTGTTTGAATTCCTCGCTTTTCTCGGCTTTTTCCCCGCTGGGTGCAGACAGTAGTGGTGGTGGCTGGCAAAACGCGATGTGGCCGCCGTAAGATGTATCGGGGGCGGCCGCGGTCGATCGGTCGATACTTTGAAACCCATCGTCCAGCTGCAACTCAGATAGAACTTTGCTGTAACTGCAGCAGCCATTCGCTGTTCTAGTTTATATTTCTTAATACAGCTTATGCATTCTCGCCACGGCTTTTGCAGCTTGGTAGTGACCCAGTCCCACAGCCTGTTTCCATAGTCTCTCCAAACAAGTTTCATCAAAACAACTGTCTCCGCTAGCAAATTTTGTCTGTCCTCTCCCGTTGTAATATTACTATCCTGCTTTTTGTTCCATAATGTAGTCCCAAGTTTCCTCCACTCTTCTCTTTCAAAACCTCATTAGGATCCTTAAAAAAACCCCGTTGATACGCTATACACAATAACCCTTCTAATTCCTTTTTCAGATCAATGCCTGATACTTTGCGTTTTTCTAACAAACACTTAAATAAATCATACGCCGCCTGCCTTCCCATTTTGCTTTGGTACCTGTGCGCACAGGCAGTCTCCCGGACTGTATGGCAGTCTCCCAGACTTTGCAGCGTCTTCAGCAATCGATCCCGCTCTGCGTTTGCCCGAGCTTCTTTGGTGATCGATCGGCCACGCTCCCCCCTGTTGGTCCGAGCGCGCTCCCCCCTATTGGTCCGAGCTCGCCGCCGGTGCTGCCAGAACCGGTGCCGGAAATCTTACGACTTGGGCTTCGGTGAACGCCGCTCTCTGTCTTCGGAAGTGTCGTTCCAAAGGAAGGTCCCTGTTCAAGGCGCCACTTGCCGCAAGAAGCAGCTTTACAACGTGAGTAACTGAGGTCTGTGCTTTGCTTTTTGCTCTACTCCTTACAGGTTGACTCTTTGCTTTCCGCTTTGTTGACCAAGCAAGGCTGATGTCACCTCACAGCTGCCACCCTGTTGGTGCCCGCCTGAGGATGCCAGGACCCTTCCTGGAACCACAGGACAGAAGGAAGCTTTGTCTCTCTCTGTGCCCTGAGCAGGAGTTGTACCGACGCAGGCTCGGAAAGCTGAAACCATGGAAAGATTAAATTAGAGAGCAACAGGCAGAAGAGCTGGGGGTTGATTGCCAGGGAGAAATGCACCGACTGCAAGGTGATCTGGGGGTAGTAAATCCTGGGGAGCATGGAACATGCTTGGAGATGCAGAGCTGTGCAGCAAAAACTCAGCTGTGTGCTGAAGGTGCAAACCCTACCAAGAGGGCAAGCCGGGATAACGAGGGACTCGCACGGAGGATTCGAATGCCACGTGTCAAGGCTGGAGGAAGGGGCTGTAACAGGAGAGTGGAAGTGGAACAGAGTGGTGGAGTGTGGTGGGTTAATGCCCATGCTGAAAACAGGGTGGAGGGCTTTCGAGTGCTTTGCCCCCCCTGCAGGGTGTCTTCCCCCTGGGAAACTGAGCCTGTTCCACTCCCTGCTCCCTGCCCAGCTGGGGTATAAAAGGGAGGACATTAGCAAGGGCAAGGAACAAGGATTTGTGACCATTTTAGGTTGTGCCTTTAAGAAAGAGACAGTTGCTGGAACACTCTGGCTGAATGTTCCTTGCTCTTGTGAACCTTACCTGTTGTTATATATTGTTGAAAGAAAACTCTCTACCTCTCTACTGCCAGGCTGACTCCAAATTTTTCCTTGGTGGATTTGCTCCTTCCCTTTCCTTTTTTTTTTCTCTCTGTTGGGAGGGAGGAGGGGGGGAGAGATTCTCAGCCTTGCCCCCATCTGAGCTCTTAACTCCCAGTTAAGGCTCAAACCACTACAGTGATGATGCAGCAGAGGAGCAGGTGAGTAAGGGGTGGGGGCAGCCTCTCCCAAATGCTGCCTGCCTTGAAGGTTCCTGGAGGGGATGGAAACCCATGACAAAATGTAAGTATTAGTGTGAGGTACCCTAGCAGAGGGAATGCTGTGCTGTTCATCTAGAGGTTGCAGAGAAGTAGTAATGTGTATGCCAAAAGGTTTCAAATGACCCCCAGCTGCAAATTAAACCCCCACAACACACACAAAGGAGCCCCCACTGGTTTTATGTTTAGTAGTTTAATTTGAATGGAAAGGCCTCTGAAGAGAGGCTGGTTGGGCTGTGCCCTGTGCACAGGTAGGAGATGCCCCCCCCCCCCAACTGGTCAGTGTTGCCCCCCCTCTTAGAGGGGTCTGTTGGCATCTATGGTGGGTGCGGGGGCTATCAAAGGGGAATTTAGGGGTATGTGGGAGCCAATGGAGGGTCTCCTGGGGGCACTTCAGTTGGATGGTTAGGGATAGTTGTTGGGGGTGGGGGGGGGTGGGTGGTGGAGGCTGGCTTGGCTTGGCGTCGGCCTGAGTGGTTGGGGGGGAGGGGGGGGACTGGCTTGGCTTGGCGTCGGCCTGAGTGGTTTTGGGGGGGGGAGGGGGGGCTGGTTTGGCTTGGCGTCGGCCTGAGTGGTTTTGGGGGGGGAGGGGGGGGGCTGGCTTGGCTTGGCGTCAGCCTGAGTGGTTTTTGGGGGGGAGGGGGGGCTGGCTTGGCTTGGCGTCAGCCTGAGTGGTTTTTGGGGGGGAGGGGGGGCTGGCTTGGCTTGGCGTCGGCCTGAGTGGTTTTTGGGGGGGTGCGGGGGCTGGCTTGGCATCGGCCTGAGTGGTTTTTGGGGTGGGGGTGGGGGCTGGCTTGGCTTGGCATCGGCCTGAGTGGTTTTTGGGGTGGGGGTGGGGGCTGGCTTGGCTTGGCGTCGGCCTGAGTGGTTTTTGGGGTGGGGGCGGGGGCTGGCTTGGCTTGGCATCGCCCTCAGTGGTTTTTGGGGGGGAGGCTGGCTTGGCTTGGCGTCGGCCTGAGTGGTTTTTTGGGAGGGTGGGGGGCTGGCTTGGCGTCGGCCTGAGTGGTTTTTGGGGTGGGGGGCCTGGCTTGGCTTGGCGTCGGCCTGAGTGGTCTTTTGGGGTGGGGGGCTGGCTTGGCTTGGCGTCAGCCTGAGTGGTTTTTGGGGTGGGGGGGCTGGCTTGGCTTGGCGTCGGCCTGAGTGGTCTTTCTGGGGTGGGGGGCTGGCTTGGCTTGGCAGCGGCCTCTGTTGTTGGGGGGATGTCTTGGCTTGGCAGCAGCAGCCTCTGTTGGATCCAACTGAAAGGTCCTTTGGGAGACCCTCCGGCGGCTCCCCACATTCCGCTCTGTGTGCCCAAATTCCCATTTGATACCCCCAGACCCACCTTAGATGCCAGCAGACCCCTGCAGAGCAGGGGCAGCACTGAGCAGGTAGGGGATTCTCCCCCCTGTGTGTGGGGTGAGGCTTTGCTGGGCTCTCCTCAGAGGTTTTTTCCATTCACATTAAAGAAGAGAGACAAAACCCAAAGGGACCTCAGGATAAAGAATAAAGGCAAAAGAAACAAAGACACACACCTCCCCCCCCCCCCCCCCCCCAACACCCATGGAGGAGGACTCCCTGGCTTTAATTCCTTGAGACCCACTTTATAGTTTTGTTTTCAAACTGCTTTGCTCTACCTGGAATTGGCTTCTACCTTCCAGCAGCCTTTGTGTGTAACGGAAGAGACGCGGCAGGGGTGAGTTCAATAATGCCATTCTTGACTACCTATATGAACAGGAGAGATTTGTAGTCTTAGGGTGAGTTGGCTTAGTGCTCTCAGTGAAGCCTGAGGATTTCCTTCCCCTGAAGAGAGGGTGGCTCTGTCCAGCTCCATCAAGCTGGGCTACTTTTCACTGGGTGGGCCGGGGCTCAGCTCCCCTGGGTGCCAGCCGGCTCTGCTGAGGTCTGCTCTCTGCTCAGCTTTTTCTAGCTTCTGTGGGCTCCCTTTGTCCGGCTCAGCTCCGCACCAGGTCAGTGCCAGCCTCTGTCGCTCTCTGCGGTTCCTGTGTAGGTGCTGTGAAGGTTCGACATGCCTGAATGTTCTAGGAGGGGATTAAACCCCCTAAGAGATCACATAATTGGCTGGTAAGAGAAGGAGGAAAACTATCTGCAGAAACCAGGAAAATATGCAACAGACTCCTGGGAAATAGTCCAACTTCCTCTTTTATGACAGTAAGTTGAGTCTGTGAAATTGCTTGGCACCGAGGGCTTCAGGAGAGATCCTACACCTGTGTCCAGGGCTGTAGTGAGGCCTATAGAACTCCATCAGTTATCTGAGTTGTGGCATTTGTCTCTTTCCCCATTGGCCTTCTTGGCCCCCTGCGCACTTTGCTGTCCCATGCAGAACTTGCTGCCCACCAGCACTCCCAGGTCCTTCTTCACAGGGCTGCTCTCCAGCAGATCACCTCCTAACCTGTACTGCTGCAGTTTATTCTTCCTCCCCAGCTGCAGGACTCTGCATTTGTCCTTGTTGAACCTCATTAGGTTCTTCTGTGCACAACTCACAGTTTGTCCAAGTCTCCTTGCCTTCTTCAGCCTTCTGCTAGGTAGAGTTAGAGACACTTTGCAATAGCTGAAAGTGTCCAAGGCCAGGCTGGATGAGGCTTTGAGCAACTTGGGCTGGTAGGAGATGTCCCTGAAGGTGGATGGTCCCAGAAAGTCTGAGCTGAGGAGTGGACTGGGCAGAGAGAGAAGCAGCAAGAGGGTGGTGAGACACTGGAACAAGGTCACTCAGGGAGGTTGTGGCTGCCTCCTCCCTGGAGGTGTTCAAGGCCAGGTTGGATGAGGCCTTGAGCAACCTGGGCTGGTGGGAGGTGTCCCTGCCTGTGGCAGGGGGTTAGAACTGGATGATCTTTCAGGTCCCTGTGGTGAAGAGGTTATTAAATTTATGAATATGAAATATGAATTATGAAAATAGTATTTTTATTAATTAGCAAATTATTAATAACCGATCATTCACCAACTTACATACATGTTCTAGTGCACGTTCGTGAAATACATTCCACAAGAGGCTTAATGTTATGATTAGAACTTAATTGAACTAGTTACAGATTATTTCTATATTTACATAACGAAGGGTGCAGTTCCGCCGCTTGGCGACTCAGCGGGGCGCGGGCAGCTTCTGGCCACACACAGCAGTATTATAGTCTTTCCATGCGTCAGCGTTTACTCTGCTAGACGCGGATACTTTGAACTGGGTGCTAGTGGATGGAAAGCACGTGGAAGATACTCTATGGCTGTTATTTGTAGCGAAGTGGGGGTCCTGCAGACGACTGTCGCTAGGCTGGTTCCTAGTTGAGTTGGACGGCGGTGTTGGGTTACTGTCTCCTCTCCGCAGCAGTGGAGAGGGAATGATGGAGCCTGGGCTTAGCTCAGAAGCAGGTTCCCTTCAGGACTCGGTTGATTCCCTCCAGACAACAGGGATTGGTCCTGGTCGGGGTTGGCCTGTGGGGTCGGCTCTCAGGAGTCGGATCGCACAACAGGGCAGGGTGACGGTTGCTGGTAGGCAGGCTCGGAGGACACGGCAGCAGGCGGGGTCGGCCCTGATATGGCAGCTCTTGGAGCTGAGGTAAACAGCCTCGGAGAGAGAGTGCGGCTGCGTTAGGTGGCGGCTTATCGTTTACTAAGCTTAAAGGAACAGCAGGACGTTCGGAGTGGTCCTGGGTTCAGTGCAGTATAGGGACAAACAGTGCTTTGATCTTCCCTGAGGTTTACAGGGCTCAGAGCGGCACACGTGGCGGCTCCTCTCCCGCTACGGCGGGGCTAGGCATTTGTGGACTCGGTCTTGATCAAGTCCCTTCTCCCTGGTAACTGGGCAGATCTTACCCTCGGGGGTTGGTCCAGTCCTCCGGTGGCATGGTGGGCTCTCCTGGTCGGTACGACTGGCTGTGGCAATGCTGGGCTCCTCGGGCTCAGCGAAGGTCCTCCTCTGTGGAGATGATCCTCCAACTGCTTCTCACCATGCAGAGGCTTTCAGTATGCATGCATGTATAACAGAAGCTAACAACAATAAGCTCAATGGCAGACACTGAGGTTTGAGAGTTGCTCTCTTGAGCAAGCACAGAGACAAAGTGAAAGAGGGGGCAACTTGTTTGCCAACTGGGGTGATACAGATTCCTCGAGGCTAGGTTTGACCAATGGGCAGTCTCACAAACAACTGGCTTCAGCCTATAGAAAGCGTGAAGCTAGAATTCTACCCGTATTTGGTGTTTGCACGAGCACTGCATGCACTGGGTGCGTGCTGGCCTGGCTAATGCTTTGGTTTTTGTCTTCCTCCTGAAGGAGGGGGAACTTGTCCACATGGTGGGAAAAAATTCAGTATCTGGGCAGAATGTGCCTTCACCACAGTCCCTTCCAACCCAAACCATTCTGTGATTCTATGAAAGACTCTTCTTGTTTCAGCTGTGTGTTTCTCTTCTCTCATCTCATACTGCAGTTATGACCTTCTGAGCCTCATAGTCCAGGATTTGGTCTAGTTTTTTTCATCAGGCTATGTTGTTTTAGTGCTCCAGCACATACACCTCCTCCTCCCAGACCACTGGAAAGACAAAGTTCATAGGGAAAGAGGTTTTATAACCCAGGGCCAAGGGGAAATAACAAGACAAAGACCAAACTCCTGGAATATCTGCAACTTGGGTTTTCTTCCTCTGGGCAAGATGCAGACCCAGCTGGATCCCCCCAAGGTGCTTGGGCTGGTGCTAACTTCTCAAGAGAGGTCTTCTCTGCTTTTTGGGGTGTGCAGGTTTCCACCTGCCAGCTGTCTCCTTCCCAAGCCCTACTGGGGATGCATGACCTGGGTGCTGCTCATGGCCAAAAGAGATCTAAGCATAAATAAAAAGGATGACTTTCCAGGTGCCAGCAGCCTCTTGCAGCAGCTATGCATTAGATGGATTTGTCTGAGGGATTCAGAAGCCTGGGGAAAGATAAAGCTCCAGGGAGACCTTCTGGTGGCCTTTCAGTGCTTAAAGAGGCCGAGCAGAAAGGTGAGGACAGACTTGTGAGCAGGGCCTGTTGGGACAGGCCAAGAGGTGATGGTTTGAAACTAGAGGGAGACTCAGACCAGAGAGAAGGAAGAAAATTTTGTAGTGATGGAGGTGAGAGCCTGTCCCAGGCTGCCCAGAGAGGTGGAGCTGCCCCATCCATGGATCCATTCCAGGTGAGGTTGGCTGGGGCTCTGAGCAACCTGCTCCAGTTGCAGATGTCTCTGCTGGCTGCAGGGGGTTTGGACTGGGTGAGCTTCCAAGGTCCTTTCCAACCCAAACCATTCCATGATGCTGTGATGTCTCAAGCACCTCCAGCAGTTTACAACTGCTCCTGCACCTCTCCACTGGCTATGAATGATAAAGAGCTGTAAACTGGGGCTTGTTGTGTCTTTGATGAATTGAGTTTGATGCAGGCATTAGTTCCAAAAGCTACTGGAGGTGTTGCCTTTCAATGCCATGAGTTCATGGAGCATGTCATAGAATGGCCTAGGTTGGGAAGGACCTCAGAGATCATCTACTGCTGTGGGCACACACACCCTCCACCAGAACAGGCCGCTCAAGGCCTCACCCAACCCAGCCTTTAACACCCTGTGACCGTTTGACGCTGTGCCTTTAAGAAAGGGGCACACTGGCTAAATGTTTGTAAAATATTTTGGTATTCTAAACGAATTTCATTGGTAGGATTGTGGGAGGAGAGATTGGACCCAGGGGAGTTGGGAACTTTCTCTCAGTCTTCCTTCCTTCACTGTCCCTCTCGGCTGGATCTGCTTCTGGGCTTCTTGCCAAAAGATAAGAACTAACTCCCTGTGCATAGGCCTCCGCTTGCTGTACTAACTCCCTTTTCGTCTCTTCTTCTACCTCTTTTGGGGGAGAAGGGAGGTAGGGGGGTGAAGGGGGCACAGGGGGAAGCCCCCTCTGTGGGGGGTCTGGTTTCTGGTTGAGTTTATTTGCTGTATATTCCTGTATATACTGTAAAATACCTGTATTTGTTGTGTTACATAGAATCTGTTTCCTTGTAAAATATACTCTCCTTTCTCCGACTGGGTTTAGCTGTGGTCTCTTTCTCAGTGGGGGAGGGAAAGCAGAGCCTTTCCTTTCAAACCACCACACTCTTTTTTTTTGGCTCACCAACGTGGGGCCGGGCAATTAAGTAATTAAGTTGATTTATTGCTTGTCTCAGCCGGAGAAACGAAATGAAGGTGCTCTGGGTTTTAGAACGTTTATTCTTCTCGGTCTGTGGCATGTTGGTCTACCGGTACTGCATCGGGTTGATGTTAGACCAGATAGGTAAATATTTAATGCGCAAAATCTATTTGTGGTTTATGCATAGGATCCAGCTGTTGTATAAACACTGTTTGGGTTTTTTTCGGCTCACTAATTACGGCAATAGAATGTCTTCCACTTTGCCGATCGAGATAAGGGAGTTTAACACTTCAGGAGGTCAAAGAGTAACTTTAAGTGCTGGCTGGGATCTTAAGGTGATTTATTTGACGGGTGTAATCCTGCTGTCGCTGATAATTAATGTCTATCTGCTGTGGGCTCTGCATAGAGTGAAAAAGGTTTCTCGACCATGTTTTGTGATTAAGCAAAAATCTAGGAAGCGTAGGCGTTCCTCTAAATCTGCCCCAGAGTCCTCGAGTGATGAGGAAGGGGCTGCGTCAGTTAGAAAAATAGCAAAACCTATTGGCAAAGCAGCCTTAAATGCTCCACTCTATGACTTTGGCAAGCAGCCAGGGGCGGCTCCCATTCCCAAGATGGCGACCGGTAGTGAGGCAAGGTCATTTCCGTCCGCCATGACAGGACCGGAAGGGGCCCCCACGGCGGCTGATTTAGATCAGGACCTGTCAGCTTCTATCAGGATGGCTGTAGATTCAAACACAGCTCCAGTTAAACAAGTAGCAGTCTTAAAGACCAGAGGTGGAAAGGCCAAAGCTGATCCAGGAGCTAATGGAGGAGAAGAGCAGGAGACTGATCCTGGTGAGGGAACCTCTGCTAGGAAAGTGCCTGCTGAAGATGAGGAGAAGATTTGTCTTAGAGATATAGCTGAGTTATTGAGATCATCACAGGATGGAGATGCAGCTAAGACAGCGGCTGGCAGTGGCGCTTTTCAGCTTAAAGAGGTCCTTAGGAGAGTGACAGCAGGATTATGGGGACAAAAGGTGCAGGAAGATGTGATAGATGGAGAGCAAGATGACATCACCGAATGCTCGTCACCGAGGGAGGAGATTCGCAATGTCCGCAAAGATTACCTCAGAGCAGATAAGGAACCCATCCTATCTTGGCTTGCTAGGTGTTATGATACAGGTGCTCCAGCTCTAATAGTTGGAGACAAGTCAGCAGCTCAGCTAGGAACTCTCTCAAAGGATAATGGAATGGATAGACATCTAGCCAAGATCCTCGGTAAGGTTAATCTGTGGATACGCCTTTTAATGGCGGTTTCCCTGAGATACCCTTCCCGAGATGACCTTCCATGGAATCCTAAGCCCTGGACTACCATAGATGAGGGAATTAAGCATCTGAGAGAGTTTGCCATTAGAGAGATACTCTATGGTGACCATGATACTCTGAATCCTGACGATATTCCTGTGGCAGCTGGTCTTGCTAAAAAGCTCATCAAACTTGCTCCTTCCAATTATGCAAACATTTTGGCAAGCAGAATTGTGGCAAGAAATTATGGTGGAGATCCTCCTACTGTTGGCCAATTCACTGATCAACTAAGACAACTGGATGATAGCATGACACGTGTTTCTTTGGTTTCAGCCATTAAAGCTCTGTCTAGTGAGATAAAGGATTGCATGAGAGAGCTGAAGGATGAAATCAAAGATTCCATATGCCAATTGGCACAAAGAGATAATTCCAATTCTTCCTCCAGGTGGGTGCAGGTTTCAGCTGTGAGGAATAGATGTCCTCCAAGGAGGTCATTCCAAAACAGGCCAAACCAAAACAGACCACCAAGGCAATCACGTAGGACCATTTGGATAACTCTGCGTGATCAGTTTGGTGAGAACATGAACAGGTGGGATGGCCAACCAACTTCTAATCTTTTCAGGAGACTGAGGGAACTGCAAAGTGGCAGAACCCAGGGTAGCAATACCAGAAGGGTAGCTGTTACTTCCACAGTTCCCCAGGACAACAATGACAGCTCCAACAGTGACTCCAGTTCTAACACTGCACAGTGTGCTCGTTGCACCTGTGGAAATGTTCCCCACAATTAGGGGTGCCCTGCCTCCCACCAGGGGGAGGAGAGGGATAATGGAGATAACAGAATCTATTGGGATGTGTACATCCAGTGGCCTGGCACTTCACACTTTCAGAAGTACAGGGCCTTGGTTGACACAGGAGCTCAGTGCACCATATTGCCATCAAATTATCAGGGATCGGAGTCCATAACTATTCTGGGAGTCACTGGTGGATCTCAAGAGTTAAGTAAGGTAGAGTTTAACTGGTAAGCAGTGGAAGAAGCATACAGTTGTGACCGGACCTGATGCACCTTGTATTTTGGGAATTGATTTTCAGAGAGAAGGGCGTTTCAAGGACCCTAAAGGTTACAAATGGGCTTTTGGAATAGCTTCTGTAGAAATTGATGGACAAAAGCTGAAGCTGTCTGCTAGACCTGAGCTTTCTGATGAATCTGCAGTTGTGGGACAACACAAGATTCAGGACATTAAGTTGCCGGTTGCTTCTCAGACTGTGCATCACAGACAATACAGAACCAACCGTGACTCTTTGTTGCCCATTCAGAATCTGATTCGTCAGTTGGAGAGTCAGAAAGTCATCAGCAAAACCCATTCACCTTTCAACAGTCCAGTGTGGCCTGTGCGAAAGCCGAATGGAGACTGGCGTTTGACAGTGGACTACCGAGCCCTGAATGAAGTGACTCCGCCTATGAGTGCAGCAGTACCAGACATGATGGAACTCCAGTATGAGCTGGAATCCAAAGAGGCCAAATGGTATGCTACCATAGACATTGCTAATGCCTTCTTCTCTATTCCCATAGCAGAGGAATGCAGGCCTCAGTTTGCTTTCACCTGGAGAGGAATCCAGTACACTTTCAACAGACTGCCAATGGGCTGGATCCACAGCTCCAGCATCTGTCATGCAGTGATCCATGATGCTCTGGAGGAAGGTGGTGCTCCAGAACACATCCAGTTCATCGATGATATCATCGTCTGGGGTAAAACTGCTGAGGAAGTCTTCGAGAAGGGCAACAAAATCATGGACATTCTTCTGAATGCTGGTTTTGCCATCAAGAGAGACAAAGTGAAAGGTCCTGCCACAGAGATCCAGTTTCTGGGAGTGCAGTGGCAGGATGGACGCAGACACATTCCAGTGGATGTGGTAAACAGAGTCTCTACCATGGCAAATCCCACAAACAAGCAAGAAACTCTACGTTTCTTGGGGATAGTGGGATTTTGGAGACTGCACATTCCTGGATACAGTCAGATTGTGAAACCTCTGTATGATGTGACTCGAAAGAGGAACAGTTTCCACTGGGGACCTGAACAACAAGCAGCCTTTGACCAGATAAAGCAAGAAGTGGTACAAGCAGTGGGTCTGGGACCTGTGCGAGATGGTCCAGACATTAAGAACATTTTGTACACGGCTGCAGGTGACAATGGTCCAACCTGGTGCTTGTGGCAAAAAGCTCCAGGTGAGACACGTGGACGACCTCTTGGTTTCTGGAGTCGAGGTTACAGAGGTTCAGAGGCTAATTATACTCCAACAGAAAAAGAGATTCTAGCTGCCTATGAAGGAGTGAAAGCAGCTTCTGAAGTGATTGGAACTGAATCACAACTTCTCTTAGCTCCCAGATTGCCAGTTTTGAATTGGATGTTCAAAGGCAAGGGTTCCACACCACATCATGCTACAGATTCCACCTGGTCTAAGTGGATGGCTCTGATAACACAGAGAGCTCGAATGGGAAATCTTGAAAGACCTGGTCTGGTGGAGGTGATCTCAAGTTGGCCTGAAGGTACCAACTGTACTAAACCTCCAGAGGAGAGAGTAACTCGTGCTGAGGAAGCTCCTCCTTACAATGACCTTTCTGATGATGAGAAGAAATATGCTTTGTTCACAGACGGTTCCTGTCGTCTTGTTGGGAACAAGCGAAGGTGGAAGTCCGCAGTGTGGAGTCCAACACGCCGAGTTGCAGAGGCGAAGGATGGAGAAGGAGAATCCAGTCAGTTTGCAGAGGTAAAAGCTGTCCAGCTAGCTCTCGACGTAGCTGAACGTGAGAGATGGCCAAAGCTTTATATCTACACCGACTCATGGATGGTAGCCAATGCTCTATGGGGTTGGCTAAAGAACTGGAAAAAGAATGGCTGGCAGAGGAAAGGAAAACCCATCTGGGCAGCTGACCTGTGGCAAGACATTGCTGATCGAATCGAGAGAATTCCAGTGAAAGTGAGACACATTGATGCTCACATTCCTAAGAGCAAAGCTACTGAGGACGAGGTTGCTAGACTTAGAGATGTAAGAGATTGTAGAAGGGTAACAGACCTGAGTAACCAGGCTCTGCAAGCCTCCCAGGCAGAGGCTGGTTATTCAAAGAGCAGAGGGGAATGGACACAAATTCCTCTCAAAATAAGTAAAGTTAAACCTCCTTGTCTCCCAACACCTTCCCCACTGCCCTTGGAAAACAAGTACAGGGCATTGGAGGTTGAGGGTGAGGTGATTCTGATGGAGGACACACCATCTGGGTTTTTGCCTGAGGCCAAGCAGCCCAAGGCCAAGCATCCCAAGGCTAAGCAGCCCAAGGCCAAGCAGCCCAAGGCCAAGCATCCCAAGGCTAACCAGCCTTCCCCTGGTATCAGGACCTGCTCCCTTAAAAAAAAGAGGAGGGTAATTGTCATTGGTGATTCTCTCCTGAGGGGAACAGAAGGCCCCATATGTCGGCCAGACCCTACACACAGGGAAGTCTGTTGCCTCCCGGGAGCTATGGTCAAGGATGTTACCAGAAGGATGCCCAGTTTGGTGCAGCGCTCTGACTACTACCCATTACTAGTTATGCAGTTAGGGAATGATGATGTTGCAACCAGAACTTCCAGGGCTATCAAGAACGACTTCAGGGCCCTGGGGGATCTCATTGAGGGGTCAGGTGCTCAAATAATTTTCTCATCTATACCCTTAGTTGCAGGAGGGAATACCATAAGGAACAGGTCAGCAGCCATAGTCAACAAGTGGCTTAGAGGCTGGTGTAGTCAAAAGAATTTTGGGTTTTTCGATATTGAAAAACTGTCTAATGCACCAGGTCAGCTGGCAACAGATGAAGCACATCTGTCCCAGAGGAGGGGAAAGATCAGAGTGTATGAAAATGGCCTATCCCTCAAAGGGAAAAAGATTCTAGGAAGGGAACAGGCAGGTCTCATAGATAGGGCTTTAAACTAGATTCGAAGGGGGAAGGGGCTGAAACCAGTCCCCCCAGGCAGGAGTCTGGGGGTGATAAGCTTGAGCCAGAGGTGAAACCAGCAGCCCGGCTGAAGTGCATGTACACTAATGCACGAAGCTTGGGTAACAAACAAGAGGAGCTGGAAGCCTTGCTGCAGCAGGAAAGTTATGATGTAGTTGCCATCACAGAGACGTGGTGGGATAGCTCACATGACTGGAGCGCTGCAATTGATGGCTACAGGCTTTTCAGAAAAGACAGGCAGGGAAGAAGGGGTGGAGGGGTGGCCTTGTACATCAGGAAGGCACTAGATGCCATTGAGATGGAGATCAGGGACCATCAGGTTGAGTGCCTATGGGTGAGAATTAGAGGGAAGGCTAATAGGGCTGACATCCTGGTTGGAGTCTGTTACAGACCAACCAACCAGGAAGAAAAAGTTGATGAAGCATTTTTTAGGCAACTTAAGGCTGTCTCAAGATCTCCTGACCTTGTTCTCATGGGCGACTTCAACCTGCCTGACATCTGCTGGGAACTCAACACAGCAGAGAGGAGACAGTCTAGGAGGTTCTTAGACTGCATGGAGGACAGCTTCTTATCCCAGGTGCTGCATGAGCCTACCAGAGGTAAGGCTATGCTTGACCTCCTCTTCACCAACAGGGCAGGGCTAGTGGGGGTGTGGTGGTCGGAGGCTGTTTAGGGGCCAGCGACCAGGAGAGAATTGAATTTTCAGTACTCAGCCAAGCTAAGAGGGGCAGCAAGAAGACCTCCACTCTGGACTTCCGGAGGGCGGACTTCAGGTTGCTCAAGGAACAAACTCAGAAGGTTCCTTGGGAGACAGCCCTTAGAAACAAAGGGGTCCAGGAGAGCTGGGACTACTTCAAGGAGGAACTCTTGAAGGCACAGGATCAGGCTGAGCCAATGCGCCGGAAGATGAGCCGCCGGGGCAGACGGCCAGCCTGGATGGGTGATGAGCTTCTAAAAGAACTAAGGGAAAAAAAGAGGGTGTATCATCTTTGGAAGAAAGGGGAGGCAACCCATGAAAAGTTTAAGGATGTTGCTAGGTCTTGTAGGAAGAAAATTAGGGAGGCAAAAGCACATTTGGAGCTTAGACTGGCCTCTGCTGTGAAGGACAAGAAAAAGTCCTTCTATAAATACATTAATAGCAAGAAGAAGGGCAGGGACAACCTCCACTCCTTGGTGGACACGGAGGGGAATGTTGTAACAAAGGATGAGGAGAAGGCAGAGTTACTTAATAACTTCTTTGCCTCAATTTTTTCTATCAGGACAGAATGTTTTCCAGACAGCTGGCCTGCAGAGCTGGCAGAAGGAGCCAGGGAGCAGCATAGTCTTCCTCTGTTCCAGAATGGGGTAGTTGGTGATCTGCTTAGCCACTTGGATTCCCACAAGTCCATGGGACCAGATGGGATCCATCCCAGGGTGCTGAGAGAGCTGGCAGATGTGCTGGCCAAGCCACTATCCATCATTTTTCATCAGTCCTGGCTCACTGGAGACATCCCAGAAGACCGGAAGCTGGCCAACGTGGAGCCCATCCACAAGAAGGGACGGTTGGATGAGCCAGGGAATTATAGACCTGTCAGCCTGACCTCAGTACCAGGCAAGATTATGGAACAGGTCATCTTGAGTGCAGTCGCACAGAACTTGGAGGATGGCCAAGGGCTCAGGCCCAGCCAGCATGGATTTAGGAAGGGCAGGTCCTGCCTGGCCAACCTGATCTTCTATGATCAGGTGACTGCCTGGTGGAAGCAGGGCGGGCTGTGGATGTAGTCTACCTGGACCTCAGCAAGGCCTTTGACACCGTCCCCCACAGCAAACTCCTGGCCAAACTGTCAGCCCATGGCTTGGATGGGAGCACACTGCGATGGGTTAGGAACTGGCTGGAGGGCCGAGCCCAGAGAGTGGTAGTGAATGGTGCCCCATCCAGCTGACAGCCAGTCACTAGTGGTGTGCCCCAAGGATCAGTGCTGGGCCCCATGCTCTTTAACATCTTTATTGATGATCTGGATGAGGGCATCGAGTCCATCATCAGTAAATTTGCTGACGACACCAAGCTGGGGGCAGGAGTTGATCTGCTGGAGGGTAGAGAGGCTCTGCAGAGGGACCTCAACAGGCTGGACAGATGGGCAGAGTCCAACGGCATGAGATTGAACACATCCAAGTGCCGGGCTCTGCACATTGGCCACAGCAACCCCATGCAGAGCTGCAGGCTGGGGTCAGAGTGGCTGGAGAACAGCCAGGTAGAGAGGGACCTGGGGGTCCTGGTCGATGGTAGACTGACCATGAGCCTGCAGTGTGCCCAGGCAGCTAAGAGGGCCAATGGCATCCTGGCCTGCAGCAGGAACAGTGTGGCCAGCAGGAGCAGGGAGGCCATTCTGCCCCCTGTAGGCTGCAATGGTTAGGCCACACCTCGAGTACTGTGTCCAGTTGTGTGCCCCTCAGTTTAGGAAGGCTGTTGACTTGCTGGAACGAGTCCAGAGAAGAGCAACAAAGTTTGTGAGGGGTTTGGAACATAAGCCCTACGAGGAGAGGCTGAGGGAGCTGGGGTTGCTTAGCCTGGAGAAGAGGAGACTCAGGGGTGACCTTATTACTCTCTACAACTACCTGAAGGGAGGTTGTAGACAGACGGATGTTGGTCTCTTCTCCCAGGCGCCCAGTACCAGGACAAGAGGACACAGTCTCAGGCTGCGCCAGGGGAGGTTCAGTCTGGATGTTAGGAAAAAGTTCTATACAGAGAGAGTGATTGCCCTTTGGAATGGGCTGCCTGGGGAGGTGGTGGAGTCGCCATCATTGGAGGTTTTCAGGAGAAGACTTGATGGGGTGCTTGGTGCCATGGGTTAGTTGTTTAGGTGGTGTTGGATTGGTTGATAGGTTGGACGCGATGATCTTGAAGGTCTCTTCCAACCTGGTTTATTCTATGTATGTATTTATGTAATGAGAAAAAATCTTAAATCTTAAATTTACAGCTGCCTTAACAGAAGCTGACAGGTTTTGAGACAGATCAGCTGCTGTGGAGGACATTCCCAGCCCTGCCGAAGAAGAAGGAGGAAATGGTTTGCCTCGTTAATGGCTGCTGAGGACGTGGGAGCCGCCATGTTGGGAACTGCCACTGCCCCTTACTGCTTGCCAGAATTATCAACAGCACCGTTCAAAGCAGCCTTTCCGATAGACTTTTTAGCTTTATCTTTAACTGATACAGATTCTGCACTCTCCTCATCACTAGAAGTCTCTGGTGTAGAGTTAGAGCTATGCTTCTTTCTCTTTGATCTACGCTTTATAATGAAACAGGCCTTACATACCTTCTTCTCACGGTACAGAGCATATAACAAGTACATAATCACTATCACCAGCAGCATATTCACACACATCACATAAATCACCTTTGGATCCCAGCCATCACTTAAAATTACTCTTTCACCTACTGGAATCTTAAACTCCCTTATCTCAATTGGCAGAGCACTCAATGTTATATTTCCATATCTATTAAGCCAAAAGAATCCCAGACACTGGTCATAGAGAAGCTGAATCTTATACTTAAATCATAAATATAATCTATACATTAAATATATGCCTAAGCGATTGCAAATCAATCCTAAGAAATACTTGTAGATCAATACAGAATAAATTGAAAAGAGTGGATGCTCTAAAATCCAAAACACTTTCATATTTGCAACTCCGACTTGAGCAGGCAATAAATCAAGCCAATTTTCCACAAGCCACACATTGGACCGCCAAACAGAGTATGTGGTGGTGAGAGAAGGTTCAGTTCTCCCTTCCCCACAAAGAAACCATGGCTGACTCAGTCAGAGAAGCAAAATGAATTAAAGCTATATTCACAAGCAGGATGAAATGCAGTGAATGTATTCACAATATACAATATTTACAATATGTACAGAATTACACAGCAAAGAAAGAGATACAGAACAAAGTTCCCTCCTCCGGACAGAGGAGGGTTCCCCCCGCTGTGCCCCCTCTATGCCCCTACCTCCCTTTTTACCCAAAAAGTGTTTAAGAGAGAGAAAAGGTAATTATTAAAGATGAAATTCTGTCAGTTCAAAGCGTATGCAAGGATTAGTTTCTTATCTGTTATTCAAGGTCAGCTCCAGCTAGTTGCTCAGAGAGAGACAGAAGCAGACAGGCCGAACAAAACAGAACAGAACAGAACTGAGAAAGTTTCAAACTGAAACTTTGGTGCTAGGCTTTTCCCTTTAGGTTTTACACCAACAATGTTTTGATTAGATTCATGTGGGAATGCCACCGATGAGCAGTGTGAGCAATCTGGCAGTGCAGGCCTAGAGCCTGACATGATGAAAGGCCATGCTCAGCATAAGTGCAGAACCAGCTAGCAGTATGCCAAAACAGTGTTGTACCTGCAGCACTGTAACTAAAACAAGACGCTGGTAGCTAGAAACATAGCAAGTTATCTCGGGACAACAGGACATGCACCTGCATCAACAAACCTTGTGTGTCATCCATAGTTGGACCAATAATCTATAATAGTGTGATGTGTGGTCATTCATAGGGAACCAATGAGTCTATGCCAACAAGGCACACCAAGGTTATATAAACTGTAGCAGTTTCCTTGCGACGCACTGTTTTTTCTGTCTGTCCTATCTCCTCTCCTTCCATGTTTTACTGTGCCATGCTTTCATCATAGGCCTGCGCCATAGGCCTGCAATACTGGAACAATAAAGAATCAGTACCCGATCATATTGGTCAGCTGTATTGATTCCAATAACCTCTGTCATCCGAAAGATTCGCATTGCATGAGAAACGCGCAGTTTGCAACTGCATTCAACAGCATGTATCTCAGCACAGGAAAGTGGCAGGCCAGGAATCAAATGCTCACTTTGACTCTCTCCAGAAGGGAGATCAAATGGAAAAAGCAATTTGGTGCTAGACTTTTCACTTCAGGTTTTACCACTTCAATGTTTTCATTAAATTTGAATTGTATGAGAAACGTGCAGTTTGCAACTGCATAGAACAGCATGTCTCTCAGCACAGGAAAGAGGCAGCCAGGAATCAAATGCTGACTTTGACTCTTTCCAGAACAAAGATCAAATGGATGAAAGAATTTGTCCTAGGCTTTTCCCGTTGGGTTTTACACCAGCAATGTTTTCATTAGTTTTGATTAAACTCAAAATTGAGCAGTTTACAACTGCATTGAACAGCATGTATCTCAGCACAGGAAAGAGGTAGGCCAGAACTCTATTGGTCATTTTGACTCTATCCAGAAGTGGGATCATGGAAAAAGCAATTTGGTGCTAGACTTTTCCCTTTGGGTTTTACCCCACCAATGTTTTGGTTAGTGCCAGGAAAGATTATGGAGCAGGTCATCCTGAGTGCAATCACGCAACACTTAGAGGATGGCCAAGGGATCAGGCCCAGCCAGCATGGGTTTAGGAAGGGCAGGTCCTGCCTGACCAACCTGATCTCCTTCTATGATCAGGTGACCCGCCTGGTGGATGTGGGGAGGCCTGTGGATGTAGTCTACCTGGACCTCAGCAAGGCCTTTGACACCGTTCCCCATAGCAAACTCCTGGCCAAGCTGTCAGCCCATGGCTTGGATGGGAGCACACTGCGATGGGTTAGGAACTGGCTGGAGGGCCGAGCCCAGAGAGTGGTAGTGAATGGTGCCACATCCAGCTGGCAGCCAGTCACCAGTGGTGTGCCCCAGGGATCAGTACTGGGCCCCTTGCTCTTTAACATCTTTATTGATGATCTGGACGAGGGCATCGAGTCCATCATCAGTAAATTTGCTGACGACACCAAGCTGGGGGCAGGAGTTGATCTGCTGGAGGGTAGAGAGGCTCTGCAGAGGGACCTCGACAGGCTGGGCAGATGGGCAGAGTCCAACGGCATGAGATTTAACACATCCAAGTGCCGGGTTCTGCACATTGGCCACAGCAACCCCATGCAGAGCTACAGGCTGGGGTCAGAGTGGCTGGAGAGCAGTCAGGCTGAGAGGGACCTGGGGGTGCTGGTTGACGGTAGACTGAACATGAGCCTGCAGTGTGCCCAGGCAGCTAAGAGGGCCAATGGCATCCTGGCCTGCATCAGGAACAGTGTGGCCAGCAGGAGCAGGGAGGTCATTCTGCCCCTGTACACTGCACTGGTTGGGCCGCACCTCGAGTACTGTGTCCAGTTCTGGGCCCCTCAGTTTAGGAAGGATGTTGACTTGCTGGAACGAGTCCAGAGAAGAGCAACAAAGTTTGTGAGGGGTTTGGAACATAAGCCCTACGAGGAGAGGCTGAGGGAGCTGGGGTTGCTTAGCCTGGAGAAGAGAAGACTCAGGGGTGACCTTATTACTCTCTACAACTACCTGAAGGGAGGTTGTAGACAGACGGATGTTGGTCTCTTCTCCCAGGCAAGCAGTACCAGAACAAGAGGACACAGTCTCAGGCTGCGCCAGGGGAGATTCAGGCTGGATGTTAGAAAAAAGTTCTATACAGAAAGAGTGATTGCCCATTGGAATGGGCTGCCTGGGGAGGTGGTGGAGTCGCCATCACTGGAGGTTTTTAGGAGAAGACTTGACGGGGTACTTGGTGCTGTGGGTTAGTTGCTTGGGCGGTGTTGGATTGGTTGATGGGTTGGACGCGATGATCTTGAAGGTCTCTTCCAACCTGGTTTATTCTATGTATTCTATGTATTCTATTCTAGTTTTGATTAATCTCTGAATCGAGCAGTTTGCAACTGCATAGAACAGCATGTATCTTAGTGTGGTGGTTTAGGCTGGGTACTGGTCTGGATGCCACTGCACAGGCCACACCTGGGAGTTCCCAATTGGTCCAGCCCAGTGGGTGGTCACAGGAAACCATGTATTTCACCCATAATTCCCTGCTCCTCTATAAAATATCCACATGTGGTCCTTACTTCCTCTTCTCATCCTCTGCCGCTGTCTAGGTAAAATGGCGTGAGCCCCCTCTCTTGGGCCTACCCAGGCCCAAGGCTTGGTTGTGGGGTGTGGTGCATTAATGCCCATTCTGAAAACAAAAAACAAAGCAGGGTGGAGGACTTGTGGGTACTTTGCACTCCCTGCAGGGCCTTTATCCCCTCCCTCCCCCCACCCCAGGAAGCTGAGTCTGTTCCACTCCCCCCTCCCAGCCCAGCTAGGGTAGAAAAGGCAGAGCATTGCAGCTATTAGCCCTCTTTTTGGCTCCTGCCTCTCCTGGATGAGAGCTAGTGAAGCTGCCCCTCCTGCTCCTCTGCCACGTGGTCGGACCCGATCCTTCTCCCTGCTGCTTCTGTGCCTCTTCAGAGAGAGACTGGTTTTGTATTGTTCTTTTTTTGTCCCCTTCCTATCCATCCTTGTCCTTGTAAACCTTACCTGTTATTGTTATATATATATTATATATATATATATATTGTTTAAAGAAAAACTCTTTACCTCTCTGCTTCCAAGCTGACTCCAAATTATTATTTGGTGGATTTGCTCCTTCCTTTTTTTTTCCCTCTCTGTTGTGAGGGAGGAGGGGGGAGTGGGGGAAGAGATTCTCCGCCTTGTCCCGATCTGAGCTCTTAACTCCCAGTTAAGGCTCAAACCACCACAAGGGGGAAGAAAGAGCCCGGGGGCGTGGGTTTGAGTGTACCCCCAGGTGGGGATGGGACATTCTTGGGTATGTTCTGGGATCTCTCTGTCACAGTGCTTGTGGTTTTCTGTAAAACTTTGGTTTTCCATTTAAACTTTCCACCATTTTTGAAATGCATTTATCTGAGTCTTTTCTTTTGCCTCTGGTGGGAGAATTGGTCTCCCAAACCATGACAGTTAATTGCATAGCCAGGCCAGGAGTTGGTTGCTGTGTTGAACTGCAGATTGGATTGCAAAAGATGGGGAGTTTAAAGTCAGATGTGGGGCATTGCTGGTTTGGATGTTGGGGCTCAAGTTTTCTTGTCAGGGCAACTGTGTGAACTCCTGTGGACTGCAGAAGGACACCTGGTGAGTGGCCAATGGCACGGAATTCCTGCTGTTGCTGGAGAGCAGCGAGGGGTGGATCTTTCTGTGACTTTCTGCTCAGGGTAGCCAAAGAATGCTCGGGGCATCCTAAGAAGGTGAAACCTGTCTCTTCCTCCTTGTTCTCTGCAGAGCGACGAGTTTCAGGGAGCAGAGTGGAGGAGGGGCAGCAGCAAGCAGAGAGAAGTCAGCCCGTTGTCACTGCAGGGAAGGGCCACCTGCAGCGAGCAGACAAGCGATGGCTCCCGAAACCTGAGAAGGCAAGCAGGGACTTCAGCTGGAAAGCCGTTCTCAAAGGCTCTGAGAACACGTTCATGGCTTTGGCTGGAAAAAAAAACATTTGGGTGCCCAAAGGGGTGGAGGTGACTTTGAATCTGCATCGCAGTGACAGAGACGGCGAGAGTCGGGTCAGGCTGTGTTCAAGCAGCGGCGGCAGCTGTAAATTTTCTCCCTGTTTTTTTGGACATGTTCCAAAAATGGCGCCTAGCACCTGGCTCCACCTCCTCTCTTCTCAGCGAGTTGTGGTGCCACCGCTCCCTCTTCCAGGGGAGGGCTGTGAACCGGATGTGGTCATGCCTCGGTATGTGAACACTAGGTGGGGGAGGTGATGTACCTGCAATGTGCATTTGTGTAGCTTCAGACCGCAGCTGGAAGCGGTCGGCTGAGGCTCCCTGGAGGGATGGGGGCGGAAAAAAGTGGTTGTGGAGCCTGATTGCTCCGACCAGCTTGCCCCAGGGGTGGAAAAAACCACTGAGTAAATGTAAATGCGAATAAAGGCTTAGCTGAGAAGTTGTGATTTTTTTCCAGGTGACCAGGATGTCCCAAAGAGTCCACGAAGAATTCACACTGCAGAAGAATGACTGTGTCGCTGGGACGTTCCATCATATGAGGAAGAAGAACTGGAATGGACTAACACTTGAGCCTCAATGAGAGACTGTGTGGACAGATGCCCAGATGAAGACATGGACTGTTGCTAGACATGTCATCAGAAGAGTTCTAATTTGATGAAATGTTTTTTTGGGTGGAGGAATTATAGTATGAAATAAGGGGTGGTGTGTGGTGGTTTAGGCTGGGTGCTGGCCCAGATGCCATTGCACAGGCCACACCTGGTAGGTCCCAAAAGGGTCCAGCCCAGTGGGTGGTCACAGGAAACCATGTATTTCACCCATAATTCCCTGCTCCTCTATAAAACATCCACACGGGGTCCTTACTTGTGGCAATGCCAGCGACGAGCAGTGTGAGCAATCTGGCAGTGTAGGCCTAGAGCCTGACATGGTGGTAGGCCATGCTCAGCATAAATGCAGAGCCAGCTAGCAGTATACCAAAACAGTGATGTGCTGCAGCATGTAACTAAAGCAGGACACTAGTAGCTATAAACACAGAAAGTTATCTTGGGACAACAGGACATGCACCTGCATCAACAACCTTGCATGTCATTAGTAGTTGGACCAATAATCTATAATAGTGTGATCTGTGGTCACTCATAGGGAACCAATGAAGCCATGCCAACAAGGCCCTCCGAGTTTATGTAAGTTGTAGAAGTTCCCCTGCTACACACTTCTGCCTTTCCTTTCCCTTCTTCTTTGCTTTACTTTACTGTGCTATACTCGCACTATACTGGAACAGTAAAAGAACAATACTCAATCATATTGGTCAGCTGTATTGACTCCAATCTCCGTCATCGTCTTTATTTACTTCCTCTTTTCATCCCCCGCCCCTGCCTAGGTAAAACGGAGTGAGCCGCCTCCCTTGGGCCTGCCCAGGCCCAAGGCTGCGTTGGGGGGAAGAAAGAGCCCGGGGCGGGGGGGCGGGGAGAGGGGGTGTTGGTGTAACCCCAGGTGGGGATGGGACGTTCTTGGGTATGTTCTGGGATCTCTCTCTCTGACACTGTGCTTGTGGTTTTCTGTAAAACTTTCATTGTTTTTCCATTGAAATTTTCCACCATATATGCAATCTGCTTGAGTCTTTTCTTTTGCCTGTGGTGGGAAAATTGGTCTCCCAAACCATGACACTCAGCACAGGAAAGAGGTAGGCCAGAATTCAAATGCTCATATTGACTCTCTCCAGAAGGGAGATCAAATGGAAAAAGCAATTTGGTGATAGACTTTTCCCTTTAGGTTATAGAATAGAATAGAATATTATAGACTGTTATAGAATAGACTATTGTAGACTAGACTAGACTAGAATAGATCAGACCAGGTTGGAAGAGACCTTCAAGATCATCATGTCCAACCTATCAACTAATCCAACACCACCTAATCAACTTAACCATGCAACCAAGCACCCTATCAAGTCTCCTCCTGAACATTTCCAATGACAGTGACTCCACCACCTCACTGGGCAGCCCATTCCAATGGGCAATCACTCGCTCTGTATAGAACTTCTTCCTAACATCCAGCCTAAACCTCCCCTGGCACAGCCTGAGACTGTGTCCTCTTGTTCTAGTGCTGGTTGCCTGGGAAAAGGGACCAACCTCCACCTGTCTACAACCTCCCTTCAGGTAGTTGTAGAGAGCAATAAGGTCACCCCTGAGTCTCTTCTTCTCCAGGCTAAGCAACCCCAGCTCCCTCAGTCTCTCCTCACAGGGCTTGTGTTCCAAACCCCTCACCAACTTTGTTGCCCTTCTCTGGACACGTTCCAGCAAGTCAACATCCTTCCTAAATTGAGGGGCACACAACTGGACACAGTACTCGAGGTGTGGCCTAACCATTGCAGCCTACAGGGGGAGAATGACCTCCCTGCTCCTGCTGGCCACACTGTTCCTGCTGCAGGCCAGGATGCCATTGGCGCTCTTGGCCTCCTGGGCACACTGCAGGCTCATGGTCGGCCTACCATAGACCAGTACTCCCAGGTCCCTCTCTACCTGGCTGCTCTCCAGCCACTCTGACCCCAGCCTGTAGCTCTGCATGGGGTTGCTGTGGCCAATGTGCAGAGCCCGGCACTTGGATGTGTTAAATTTCATGCTGTTGGACTCTGCCCATCTGCCCAGCCTGTCGAGGTCCCTCTGCAGAGCCTCTCTACCCTCCAGCAGATCAACTCCTGCCCCCAGCTTGGTGTCATCCGCAAATTTACTGATGATGGACTCAATGCCCTCATCCAGATCATCAATGAAGATGTTAAAGAGCACAGGGCCCTGCACTGATCCTTGGGGCACACCACTAGCGACTGGCCGCCAGCTGGATGTGGCACCATTCACCACCACTCTCTGGGCTCGGCCCTCCAGCCAGTTCCTAACCCATCGCAGTGTGCTCCCATCCAAGCCATGGGCTGACAGCTTGGCCAGGAGTTTGCTGTGGGGGACAGTGTCAAAGGCCTTGCTGAAGTCCAGGTAGACTACATCCACAGCCTGCCCCACATCCACCAGGCAGGTCACCTGGTCATAGAAGGAGATCAGGTTGTCCAGGCAGGACCTGCCCTTCCTAAATCCATGCTGGCTGGGCCTGATCCCTTGGCCATCCTCTAAGTGCTGTGTGATTGCACTCAGGATGACCTGTTCCATAATCTTGCCTGGCACTGAGGTCAGGCGGATCGGCCTGTGATTCCTTTGCTCATCCAACCAGCCCTTCTTGTGGATGGGCTCCACGTTGGCCAGCTTCCAGTCCTCTGGGATGTCTCCAGTGAGCCAGGACTGCTGAAATATGATGGAGAGAGGCTTGGCAGCTCATCTGCCAGCTCTCTCAGCACCCTAGGATGGATTCCATCTGGTCCCATGGACTTGTGGGGATCCAAGTGGCTGAGGAGATCTCTAATTACCTCCTCCTGGAACAGAGAGAAACTATGCTGCTCCCTGGCTCCATCTGCCAGGTCAGCTGTCCAGAATACATTCTTTCCTGCTAGTAAAAATTGAGGCAAAGAAGGTGTTAAGTAACTCTGCCTTTTCCTCACCTTTTGTTACAACATTCTCCTCTGTGTCTACTAAGAAGTGGAGGTTGTCCTTGCCCCTCCTCTTGCTATTGATATATTTATAGAAGGATTTATTGTTGTCCTTCAGAGCAGAGGCCAGGCTAAGCTCCAAATGTGCTTTTGCCACCCTGATTTTCTTCCTACAAACCTAGCGACATCCTTAAACTTTACATGGGTTGCCTCCCCTTTCTTCCAAAGATGATACACCCTCTTTTTTTCCCTTAGTTCTTTTAGTTCATCACCCATCCAGGCTGGCTGTCTGCCCCGGGGGCTCATCTTTCAGCACATTGGCTCAGCCTGTTCCTGCACCTTCAAGAGTTCACCCTTGAAGTAAGCGCAGCTCTCCTGGACCCCTTTGTTTTTAAGGGCTGTTTCCCAAGAAACCTTCTGAGTTAGTTCCTTGAGTAGCCTGCAGTCTGCCCTCCAGAAGTCCAGAGTGGAGGTCTTCTTGCTGCCTCTCAGCTTGACTGAGTACTGAGAATTCAATTATCTCGTGGTCGCTGGCCCCTAAACAGCCTCCGACCACCACATCATCCACCAGCCCTTCCCTGTTGGTGAAGAGGAGGTCAAGCAGAGCCTTGCCCCTGGTAGGCTCACGCAGCACCTGGGATAAGAAGCTGTCCTCCATGCACTCTAAGAACCTCCTGGACTGTCTCCTCTCTGCTGTGTTGAGATCCCAGCAGATGTCAGGCAGGTTGAAGTCGCCCATGAGAACAAGGTCCAGAGATCTTGAGACACCCTTAAGCTGCCTATAGAATGCTTCATCAACATCTCCTTCCTGGTTGGGTGGTCTGTAACAGACTCCAACCAGGATTTCAGCCCTGTTGGCCTTCCCTCTAATTCTCACCCACAGGCACTCAAACAGATCATCCCTGATCTCCACCTCAACGGCATCTAGTGCCTCCCTGATGTACAGGGCCACCCCTCCACCCCTTCTTCCTTGTCTGTCTCTCCTGAAGAACCTGTAGCCATCAATTGCAGTGCTCCACTCATGTGAGTCATTCCACCGCATCTCTGTGATGGCAACTACATCATAACTTTCCTGCTGCAGCAAGGCTTCCAGCTCCTCTTGTTTGTTGCCCATACTTAGCACATTAGTGCACATGCACTTCACCTGGGCTGCTGGTTTCACCCCTGGCTCTAGCTTATCACCCCCAGACTCCTGCCTGGGGGGACTGGTTTCAGCCCCTTCCTCATTCAAATCTAGTTTAAAGCCCTATCTATGAGACCTGCCTGTTCCCTTCCTAGAACCTTTTTCCCTTTGAGGCACAGGCCATTCTCGTACACTGTGGTCTTTCCCCTCCTCTGGGACAGATGTACTCCATCTACTGCCAGCTGACCTGGTGCAGTAGAAAGTTCTTCAAGATCAAAAAACCCGAAATTCTTTTGGCTGCACCAGCCTCCAAGACTATAGCTGAGTATAGCTGTCGACCTGTTCCTTCCGGTATTCCCTCCTGCAACTAAGGGTATTGAGGAGAAAACTATTTGTGCACCTGACCCCCCCAGCCCGATCTCCCAGGACCTTGAAGTAATTTTTGATAGCCCTGGGAGCTCTGGTTGCAACATCATCATTCCCTAACTGCATAATTAGTAAGGGATAGCGGTCAGGGGGCTGCACCAGGCTAGGCAGCCTTCTGGTAACATCTCTAACTTGAACTCCTAGGAGGCAGCAAACTTCCCTGTGAGAAGGGTCTCCCCTCAGAAGGGAATCACCAATAACAATTACCCTCCTCTTTTTTTTGAGGGAGCAATTCCTGATGCTGGGGGAAGGCTGTTTAACCTTAGGCTGTTTTGCCTTAGGCTGCTTAACCTTAGGCTGTTTAGCCTCAGGGAAAACCCCAGATGGTGTGTCCTCCAGCATCAGAATCACCTCACCTTTGACGTCCAGTGCCCCATACTTGTTTTCCAAGGGCAGTGGGGAAGGTGAGGGGAGGCAAGGAGGTTTTACTTTGTGTCTTTTGAGAGGAACCTGTCTCCATTCCCTGCTGTTTTTGGATAACCAGCCTCTGCTGGGGGGGCCTGCAGAGCCTGCTTACTCTGGTTTATCTCTTTTATACATTCCCTCTAAGTCTAGCAACCTTGTCCTTCAGTCTGGCCACCAGGTTAAGCAGAGAGTCAATCTGCTCACAATTGTACAATGTATGTAAATAGAAATTAAATGTATGTAAATAACTAAATTATGTAAATAGAAACTAAAGAAAAAAATAATCTGAACTGAAAAAATAAAATAATGGAAATGGGAAATAATCTGAATAGAAAAAAATTAATTATAAATTATTTTAATAGAAACAAAATTAAATAATCCATTTTTTTAAAAAAAGGAAATAATCTGAATGAAAAAAAAATTATCTGAATATAAACTAAATAAAATAATCCCATTTTTAAAAATTAAATTATCTGAATAGAAATAAATTAATAATAAATTATCTGAATAGAAACTAAACAAAAATAATCTAAATTAAAAGAAGAAATAAAAAAAATAATGAAAAGAGTAAATAATCTGAATAGGAATAAATGGACAATAAATTATCTGACTAGAAAGAAATGGACAATAAAGTATCTGACTAGAATCTGAATGAAAATGAAAAGAAAAAAAAAAAAGGAAAAAATCTGAACAGAAATAAATTCATAATAAATTATCTGACTAGGAATTAATTAAAATAATCTGAATTTTAAAAGCCTAAAAGAAAGAAAATTATGGAAATGGGAAATAATCTGAAGAGAAACAAATTGACAATAAATTACCTGAATAGAAACTAAACAAAAATAATCCAAATTAAAAGCAGAAATAAAAAAGAAACAACGAAAACAGTAAATATTCAGAATATGAATAGAATCATAGAATCACTGAACCACTGAATCATGGAATCATGGTCTCAGTAAGGTTGGATAAGACCTCAGCGATCATCAAGTCCAACCTGTCACCCAACACCTCAATAAATGGACAATAAATTATCTGAAATGTAATTAAATAAAATTAATCTGAATGAACATAAAAAAGAAAGACACGGAAGTAATGAAAACAGGAAATAGTCCAAAGAGAACTAAATTAATAAGAAATTATCTGAATAGAAACTAAATAAAAATAATCTGAATTAAAATAAAAAGAAAAAAAAAAAAAGGATATAATCTGCAGAAATGGACCATAAAGTATCTGAATGGAAGGAAATGGACAGTAAATTATCTGACTAGAAGCTAAATAAAAATAATCTGCATGAAAATAATAATAAAAAGAAAATAGGAAATAATCTGAATCGAAATAAATTCATAATAAATTACCTGGATAGAAACTGAACAAAAATAATCTGAAGTAAAGAAAAAAAAAAGAAATTAAAATAGGAAATAATCTGAACAGAAATAAATGGACAAGAAATTACCTGAATACAAAATAATATACAAATAAAATAAAATAAAATAATTTTTAAAAAATATTAATTAAAATAAAAATAAATAAAAGGAAATAATGAAAATGGAAAAGAGTCTGAATAGGAATTAATTTACAATCAATTACCTGATTAGAAACAAATGTAGATGAATGAGGCAAGTAATTGAAAAAGTGGAATATAAATAAGATGAAAATCATCTGAAGCCAACTAAATAATGAATAGTCTGAAGAGACATTATCTGAATTAAATTATTTGAATGGAAATAACCTGAAATAATCTGTACACAAAGAAACTGAAAGGATCTGAATTAATTAATCTCCATATAAAGATACTGAAAGTAAATTATTTGAAGTAAATAACCTGATCAGAAAGGAAATTGAAGATAAATTATCTCAATTAAATAACCTGAATATAAAGAAAGTGAAGATAAATGCTCTGTATTAAATAATCTGAAGTAACCTGAATAGAAAGTGAAGATAAATTGAAGATAAGTTATCTGTATTACATACTCTGAAAATAAAGAATCTGAAAGTAAATTATCTTTAGTAAGTAATCTGAATATAAAGTGAAGATAAGTTATCAGAATTAAACAACCTGAATGCAAAGACACTGAAGATAAAGTATCTGAAATAAACAACCTGAATATAAAGGAATTGAAGCTAAATTATCTGAATTAAATAACCTGAACAGAGATTATCTGCAATACAAATAAAATTACCTGGAATAATCTGAGTAGAATTAAATTGACCAGAAATGATCTGACTACAGAGAAACTGAATGTAAATAAAGAATAATGTGAAAGCAATTTAAAGGAGTATAAATAACTTAAAAACAAATAATCTGAAGGTAAATGATCTGAATGCAAACTATTTGAATCTAACAATCTGAACAGAAATTATCCAAATGAAGTAATCGGAAGTACTTTGAAACCAAATAAATTGAAGATAATCTGAGTGTAAATTATTTTAATCCAATAATTTGAACAGAAATTATTTGAAGTAATCTGAACAGAAGTGAAATGAAATACTTTGAAGCCAAATAAAGTGAAGGTAATCTGAATGCAAATTACTTGAAACTAATCATCTGAACAGAAATTATGTGAGAGAAATAACCTAAAGGCAAATAAATTTCCAGGAAAGCCTCTGAATAAAAATTATTTGACTATAAAACATCTGAATAGAGACATTCTGAACAGAAATAAACCAAAAATAACTGGAAATTATCTGGAATGAAAGAAATTCATAATAAAATACCTGGATGTAAAGAACTATAGATGAGCTGAATGGAAAGGATCTGAAAGGAATTTGAATATAAACCAGGTGACTATAAATTAACTCAATGAGAAGCATCTGAACAGAATTGGAGCATAAATCAGTCAACTATAAATGATCTGAACGGAGATAAGCTGCAATGGCTACAAGCTGAGTGTACATCAACTGAACAGAGGTGTCTGAATAGAAAAAAAACTGAGATCTGCATCCCGCTGAAGGCCCAGTCCAAAGCCTGGGGCCCACAGTGCCCCTCAGCACAGCCCCAGTGCCTCTCAGCACAGTTCTCCTCCATGAGTGCCATGGGCTGAAGGAAACTCAATTTGCCAGAGGTCCAAGTGCCCAGCCACAGGCTTCAGCGAGCAGCCGTGAGGCCAAGTCTACTTCACCATGACAGCATCCATTTGATTTCTCTTTTTCACTCCTCTCTACGCAGCCCTGAGCGTGGGTGCCACAGCATGGAAAATCCCCTGGCAGTAAAGGCTCTGCTACACCTTGAGTCTTGTGTTCAGTTCTGGACCCCCTCAGTTCAAGACAGAGATTGAGTTGCTGGAACATGTCCAGAATAGGGCAACAAAGCTGGGGGAGATCTGGGGCAAAAGCACTGAGGAGAGGCTGAGGGAGCTGGGGTTGCTTACCCTGGAGAATAGGAGGCTCAGGGGAGGCCTTCTTGCTCTCTACAATTCCCTGAAAGGAGGTCGTAGCCAGGTGGAGGTTGGTCTCTTCTCTCAGGCAACCAGCACCAGAACAAAAGGACACAGTCTCAAGCTGTGCCAGGGGAGATTTAGGCTGGAGGTGAGGAAGAAATTCTTTACAGAAAGAGTAATTGGCCATTGGAATGTCCTGCCCAGGGAGGTGGTGGAGTCACTATCACTGGAAGCATTTAAAATAAGACTGAATGAGCCACTTGGCGCCATGGTTTAGTTGATTAGATGGTGTTGGGTGATAGGTTGGACTCAATGATCGCAAAGGTCTTTTCCAACCCGGTGAATTCTGTGCTTCAGCCCTGACTTGCATGCAGCTGCAACTGACTCAGCACTCTGCTACAAACAGCCACGCCAGTTACCAGCACCCAGCCCCAGTCAGTCCTAGTACTCAGAACATTCAAACACAGATGGAAAAACCCCATTTTTCCCCCAAAATGCAGCCTAGTAGAGAGCTGTGTGGGAAGCCCCCCCCAGAGCATCCTGTTGCTGGGGGGACCAGTGCTAAGCCCCCTGCCCAGTGTGGTACATATAGATATATATGCAAATATTCTTTATAGATATATTCCATGTAGATATATATGTAAATAGTCTCTCTCTCTCTCTATATATATATGTAAATATTAATTTGAGACAGTTTTTTCTTTATATATAAAATTATATATAAAATATATAGATGTATATATACATATATATGTATATGTACACAAATATATAATACATCTATAAAGAAATACTATTTTATATATATTCTATCTATATTCCATGCATTGATATATACATAATATATATAAAGAAATATTCCTTCTTATATATTCTATCTATATGCTATACATTGATATATATAATAAAGAAATATTCTTTTACATATATATTCTACATATATTCTGTACATTAAGTTGATGAGGGGTTTGGAACACAAGCCCTGTGAGGAGAGGCTGAGGGAGCTGGGGTTGCTTAGCCTGGAGGAGGCTCAGGGGAGACCTTCTTGCTCTCTACAACTCCCTGAAGGGAGGTTGTAGACAGGTGGGACCTGTTCTCTTCTGCCAGGCAACCAGCAATCTGGCCACCTGAGACTAGCCTAGCAGTGAGGGGGGGGGGGGGGGGGGGGGGGGGGGAAGGAGGAGCCCTGGGGGTCTTGGGTGCACCCTCAGGTGGGGATGGGATCTTTCTGGGTCTGTTCTGAGGGTTTCTCTTGTCACTGTGCTTCTGGCTTTCTGCACACACTCATTGGTTTCTATTTACACTTTCCATCACTTTTGCAATCTGTCTGAGTCGTTATTTCTGCCTGTGGTGGGGAGGGGGTTTGCCCCAACCCATTACAGTGGTGGAGTCTCCTTCTCTGGAGACTTTCAAAGCCAACCTGGATGTGTTCCTGTATGACCTGCCTTGGGTGACCCTGCTCTGGCAGGGGCAGGGGTGGAGCCAATGATTTCTGGAGGTCCTTCCCAGCTCCTACCATTCTGCATGAAGAAACAGGGGTAAAATATAGAACCACATACCCCCTAAATATGGCAGATCCACTCCTTTCCTCCATTTCTCTACACACAGAAATCCGCTCTCCAGAAAACAACAGAAATACAGATTTCTTTAAACATATCAAAGCATAAAAAGAGGTCTAGAGAATATTTTTGCCCCTTATGTAGTTTTGCAGAGAAGTATGAAAAATATATATTCTCACCCTTTCTATTCTTTTCTGTATCAAGGTCTCAAAATATAGACAGGGGATTTTAACCCTTGGTATACATTTTTCACTATCAAAGCCTAAAAATATATAGAAATAATATTTTCACCCTTTAAATATATTTTTTTATGTAGAACTATAATTATATAGAAAGAATATTTTAAGTGTTTATATATTTTATACTTCTATATAAAATATATAGAGAGGGAACGCTTTAAGCCTTTCTATGTATTTTTATAGAGAAGGAGGGGGAAAAAAGGTATATATCAGGAATATTTTAAGCCTTTCTATATATTCTTGTAGAGGAGTACAAAAATATACTTAAAGGGTGTTTCACAGAATCACAGAATTCTTCAGGTTGGAAAAGACCTCTGAGATCATTGAGTCCATCTGGCGACCCAACACAACCACAGCAGCTCAACCATGCCCCAAGTGCCACATCCAAGCTGCTCTTAAACACCTCCAGGGATGGCAACTCTACCACCCCCCCTGGGCAGCACATCCCAGCCTTTCCATGAGGAAGTGCTTCCTAACATCCAACCTAACCCTCCCTTGGCACAGCTTCAGGCCATGCCCTCTTGTCCTGTCACAAGTTGCCTGGGAGTAGAGCCTGGCCCCCACCTGACTACAACTTCCCTTCAGGTAGCTGTAGAGTGTGAGAAGGTCCCCCCTGAGCCTCCTCTTCTCCAGGCTGAACACCCGCAGCTCCCTCAGCTTGTCCTCACCAGTATTTCGCTCCAGTCCCTTCCCCAGTCTCATTGCTGTCCTCTGGACATGCTCCAGCACCTCAGGATCCTTCCTGCAGCGAGGGCCCAGAGCTGCTGTGCTGGAGGTGATGCCTCCCCAGTGCCCAGTGCAGGAGCAGAAGCACATCCCTGCTCCTGTTGGCCACACTATTCCTGATCCAAGCCAAGATGCCATTGGCCTTCCATGCCCCCTGGGCATACTGCTGGCTTGTGTTCAGCTGCTGTTACCCCTTCTACGTATTTTTATAGACATTTTTATACATATATGGACTATTTTAACCTTATCTATGCATTATTATAGAGAGGTATAAATATATATAAATTTTGGCCCTTTCTATATATTTTATGGAGAAGTATAAATAAAGACCATTTGAACACTTTATATATATTTATGTAAGTATTATAATATATGTAAAGAACATTTATATATATTTTGATACTTTGGTATGTATAAATATTCTTTATATGCAGCATATATTTCTTCATAGCTGTTTCTTTGTCATTAATTCTTTTAATATATATTTCTTTATATATCTATTTAGAATCATAGAATTGTCAGGGCTGGCCTCAAGGATCAGCCAGTGCCAACCCCCCTGCCATGGGCAGGGACACCTCACACTACAGCAGGTTGCTCACAGCCACCTCCAGCCTGGCTGCAAACACCTCCAGGCAGGAGGCTTCCACCACCTCCCTGGGCAACCTGTGCCAGGCTCTCACCAACCCCATGGGGAACAACTTCTTCCTAACATCCAATCTCAATCTCCCCACTTCTAGTTTTGCTCCATCCCCCCAAGTCCTGTCACTCCCTGACACCCTCCAAAGTCCCTCTCCAGCTTTCTTGGAGTCCCCTGCACATGCTGGAAGGCCACAATTAGATCTCCTAGGAGCCTTCTCTTCTCCAGACTGAACAGCCCCAATGCCCTCAGAGCAAAGCAGCTCCAGCCCTCTGCTCATCCTCATGACCCTTCTCTGGACACGTTCCAGGAGTCCAGATCCCTCTTGTAATAGGTCCCTCCTTGAAGACTTTTCTTTATATCTCTTTCTTTATAACTATTTCTTTATATCTATTTCTTTATGTATCTCTTTCTTTATAACTATTTATGTATATATTTTTTTATATAGCTCTTTCCATATATAATTATTTATATATTTCTTTATATCTGTTTCTTCACATCTATTTATTTACACCTATTTCTCTATACCTGTTTCTCTGTATTGCCACATAAATATTCTAGAGCTATTTACATATATCTATAGAATATATAGGGAATAGGTGGTAGAGATCTCTAGAATAAATGCATATATTTTTATATATTATGTCTATGTGTATAGATACATTCTATACATAAGAATACATAGAATATATATTAATATCCATATACTATAGATTCATTGTATAGATTCTAATATATATTCTAATGAGATGGAAGTATTCTATGTATAGGTGTACATATAGAATATATTCATTCTAGATAGATTCTATTTTTCCTAGATATGTACATTCTGTAGAATAAATTTGTTTCTTCAGATAGAAATAGAGAGAAATCTCTCCAGAAAGCAATACAGGCAGAAAGAAACCCAGGTCTTCTTTACACACAGAATATATAGTCTTTAAACCACACTTTCTTTAGAGATATATATATTAAAAATGTATATATAAAAGGGAAATCTATAGATCCAGAGAAATATACATCCATCCACCTATGTGTTTGCCCAAACCCAACCTGCTCTCTCTGCTGAGTGGGAGACCAGGACGAGGCTGGATCCTTTCGCCCTTCTACCCACTCTCAGGGACCTCCTTGCCCAGGGCTGGCCCTTTCTAAAGGCAATTCCTGGGCTTTTGAGTAGAGTTGTTCTCAGATCAGGCTGCCCAGGGATGTGGTTGAGGCCCCACCCCTGCAGACTTTCAAGATGAGACTTGATGTGGCCCTGGGCAGCCTGCTCTAGTTGGAGGAGTCCCTGCTGACTGCAGGGGGGTTGGACAAGATGACCTTTGGGGACCCCTTCCATGCAGTGCACGCTGGGAATCTGAGAATCTGTGCAATGCCAGTTTGGGCACTGGGCACTGGGGATGCTCCTGTTCTTCCCAGCTCTGAAGGCTTTGGTCTGGCTTCCCACTTTGGTACCCCTCACCCTCCTTCCCAGTGCATCCCAGGGTGGTTCCCACAGCCCACTTCTCCACCTGGGGATGGTCAAATCTCATTTTTTCCTACTGATGGAGGATGATTGGCTCTGCTCCACTCCCGGGCTGCAGCCCTGGGGCAAATGCTAATTCCTGTGCCCTTTCTCTCCCTGTGGCTCCCCCCCTCCAAAACACATGGTGAAAGGGAAAAAAAAGGTAAAAAGAAAATCTTCTATAGAGGGAAGGGAAGGGAAGGGAAGGGAAGGGAAGGGAAGGGAAGGGAAGGGAAGGGAAGGGAAGGGAAGGGAAGGGAAGGGAAGGGAAGGGAAGGGAAGGGAAGGGAAGGGAAGGGAAGGGAAGGGAAGGGAAGGGAAGGGAAGGGAAGGGAAGGGAAGGGAAGGGAAGGGAAGGGAAGGGAAGGGAAGGGAAAAAGATAAAAGACACACACCCCACAATAAATAAAACCCTCAAAGAAAGGACCCTTTGGGCAGGAGGAGAGGAGACCAGAGGGTGTCTCAGCTGCACACAGGGATGCAGGATGCCTGGTGAAGAAAACGCTTAGGAAATTCCATTTTGGGGGCATTTTCCCCCTTTTCAGCAGCATTTTGGGAAAGAAGGAGCCTCAAGCTGTGCTTCCCAAGACCATTGGAAAGGATGGATCCAGCTTTATTAATCCCATCAAGTGCCTTGGGGGCTCCCAAATTTTGCCTTTCCAAAGGTTCTTCCACAGCTGGAGCTTATCTGGGCACCACTGAGGGTGACAATGACGATGGTATGGGAGGCATTAAGAGGTGAGTCGTTAGGTAGCGTTGTTAATCAGGGCCTGTCCCAGCGGTGAAATCTTCATTACACCTCCAGGGGGTTTCTTGCAGGAAGTAAACTCAATGGCTAGAGCAAAGGTGGCAGAGGCAAGTGCTGGAGGATGGTGACACGGGGAGGGAGTGACACCGGCAGGACAGTTCAGCCCATCGCTTCCCTCCTCCCCAGCCAAGAAAAAAAACACCCAGAGCAACCAAGAAGTAAAAACAAAACAAAACAAAACAAATTAAAAAAGGAAAGGAAAGGGAAAAAATAATAAAATAATAAAGGTTCTGTCTAGGGACAAATATTTAACAAAAATAATAATATAAATATATCTATTTACAACAGACTCCAGTCACCGGCATATAAACAAATATAGCTTCAAGTAGTCCTTGACAGTTATTATCATTATCATTATCATTATCATTATCATTATTATTATTATTATTAATACTGATGGGCTCAAAAAAAAAAAAAAGAAAATAAGAAAAAAAAGGGGGCAGGTGGTTAGGTCATGTTAAAAAAGTGGGGGGGAAGGTGATTCTTTTTGGCAGATTTTGACACTGCTCCATGCACTCGGCGGTGGTGGGGGCCAGGTGGTCAACACGGAGGGCCGGAGCAGAGCTGGCGGTGGTGATCCCATGCAATGCTCCCAGATGCTCCAAGGGGAAGGCTGCAGGAGCTGGCTGGTGCCCCTCCATCCCCAGGCCAAACCCCTCCCCAGCCCAAGGGACTCAGTCCCATCATCCCCCAACCTGTCTCAAACCATTAAGGCTACCATCAAAACTGTCCCCCACCAGCCTTGTGCAGTTGTGAATGCCCCCTCCTGGTGGCACCGGGTACTGGCGGCGCTCCCTGGCCCCCGGCACCTCACACCATGAACTCGTTGCTCCCCAGGAGGACGAGGGGTTGGGTGGCGGTGCAGTCGGCCTCGGGGTTCTTCTTGCGGGGTCCTCCCCCTGTCCCCCCATCTGGGGGCTCTTTGGTTTTGGAGGGGGGAGTTTTGATGCTCTTCAGTTTCTGTTTGCCCTTCTCTGGGTTGAAGGTCCCACGGGTGGTGAACTGAGGCCGGTCCTCAGGGTACCGCAGAGGTCCCGAGAAGCCCTCGGGGCTGGCGCAGCTCTCCGGGGGCTCGCTGGAGCCCCCCGCTCGGTAGAAAGGCGACTTGGAGTACATCTGGAAGCGCTTCCGGGGCAGGTGGGGCAAGCAGGAGGTGGACGACTGGGAGGAGGTGGGGGAGGAGATGGAGGTGTCAGCTGGGTCTGCCGGGTCAGGCCGCGGCCTGGGATGCCTTCGCAGGCGGCTGGGCCCCTCCACCTTGGCGGGGCGCAGGGAGGTAAGTGCTACACTTCTCTCTGCATTGGGAGAAAGACCATCAGAGGATTAACACCCTGCTACTACCCAGCATCAAGTCAAAGAGACACAGTTTTGGTTGGAGAAGACCTTTAGGTCACCAAGTCCAACCACTACCTTGGCAATGTCCAGCCCACCACCCCAGCCAGCATCCTGGTGCTCTCCCTGGGCACATGGGACGTGAAGCCAGGATGACATTGCCAGGGGGGCTTCACCAAGGATGATGTGGCTGTGCTGGAGGAGCCCCCACCTCCCCACTAAACCCCGGTGTGGGAATGCCAGCTACAAGCGGTGTGAGCAATCTGGCAGTGCAGGCCTAGAGCCCGACATGGTGGTAGGCCATGCTCAGCATAAGTGCAGAGCCAGCTAGCAGTGTACCAAACAGTGCTGTGCCTGCAGCACTGTAACTAAAACAAGATGCTGGTAGCTAGAAACATAGTGAGTTATCTCGGGACAACAGGACATGCACCTGCATCAACAACCCTCGTGTGTCATCAGTAGTTGGACCAATAATCTACCATAGTGTGATGTGTGGTCACTCATAGGGAACCAATGAGTCCATGCCAACGAGGCACACCAAGGTTATATAAATTGTAGCAGTTTCCTTGCTACGTACTTCTTTTCCTGCCTGTCCTGTCTCCTTTCCTTCCATGCTTTACTGTGCCATGCTTTCACCATAGGCCTGAGCCATAGGTCTGCAATGCTGGAACAATAAGGGATCAGTACTGATCATATTGGTCAGCCGTATTGATCCCAAGAACCTCCGTCATTGCCAAATCTGGCCAAACCCCGGGTGCTACCACCCACCTCCCACACCTTTTAACCCTTATTCCTCCTCCTTACACCCAGTTCAATTAGTGGCTTTGAAGTTCCTGTGGGCAGGAGATCCTCGATTAAAGCCCCTGCAGGCTACTGGAAAACCTGAGCAAGCTCCTCTGGTTGAAGATGTCCTTGATCACCGCAGGGAGGCTAGACTAGACAACCTCTGGAGGTCCTTTCCACCCCAATCCATTCCATGGTAGACCCAAGAGCTGGATTTACCTGAGCGATCTGAGATGGCTCCTTCAGAGTCAAAGTTTAGATTCTCAGAGCTGTCAGCGGTGCCAATGGAGGCTTCAGACTCAAGGGTTTCATCGTCAGAGGCGCGGGGCTCCAGCGTCAGCATCTCAAATGTCAGCTCCTCCCTGCCAAGACCAACCCAAGCCCATTGACCCAACAGGTCCAAAGTAGAGGCAAGGAGAAGGGATGACCAACCCAAGCCCATTGACCCAACAGGACCAAAGCGGAGGGCAGAAGTGATTGCACACATGCCAAGAGCTCCTGGAGGTATGGAGTCCCCCAGGTCCCCTTACAAGAGGCACATCAACTGTGTGACCGCAAGTAACACCTACAGATAGTCCAGAGCAGGGGGCCATGGCTTGAGCCCTCGGCCAGACTCACTTTTCCTTCTGCAGGCTTTCAATCTGCTCTGTCAGCACCTTCTCCTCCTGCTGCATGGCCACTTGCTGCTGCTCCGTCACTTCCATCTCCATGGCGTCCTCACTGCTCATGGTCTCCTCAGGGACATCTGTCACCGAGGGCAAGCGCACGGCCACAGGAGATGTGGGGCTGGGGTAGGCGCCGCGCCGCATGCGTCCTTTGCCCTGGGGAGAGACAACAGCGTCACCACCATCAGCCAAAGTGCTTCTGCAGCCACCTCAGATGCCAGCTGCACTGCTCTCTCCCAAAGAGCTATGAAGACGGCCCTGGCCATCAGGCCTCAGTGAACCACCAGTGGTCGCACCCAGGATGCTCCGAAACCTCACCCCAGGCAGGGAGAGGTACCAGTAGGACTCAACACATTCAAGGGAGTGAGGATGGAGGTAGTGAGGGCGGAGATGGTGAGGATTGCACCACTGGAGCAGTTACCAGCTGATGGACCCAGTGCAACTTGGACTTCCAAGCAAGCCCAGCTGGCAGCAGGAGGAGTTTCTGCAAATCCCAGAGCTCATGAGATGGGAAGTCTGACCTGCCAAGGGGCCGTGTTGACCGTGGGTGGCAACATCACCAGGGCTTTGATTTCATGGCACTTGGCTCCTACTTTATTGTCAGATACACACCTGATCTAGTGTGAGGTGTCCCTGCCCATGGCAGGGGGGTCGGAACTGGATGATCCTTGAGGCCCCTTCCACCCCTGACAATTCTGTGATTCCCTTCCCTCACACACCTCGGAACTTCCGGAGCATCACAAGGGTCTTCCCTGACTCCTTTGGCAAATGATAACTCAGACTCTATCCATGCTCTGATCTCAAGCACAGGAGATCCAAGACCACCTCCAACGGTCTACGGTAAGCCAATAAATGTTAATTACGAGGAGATCGAACGCAGCTCTGAAGAACCATCTAGTTTTAACATCAAAACTGATGACAAAAAAAAGGGCTTAGATTGGGATGGAAACTGTGGAGGAAGACTTTTAATCTTCTGAGGACCAGCTCTGCTCCACAGAGTGGAAAATAAGATGGATTTGGGGTTATGAGGGACACCTTTTCTCTTAACCCTTATCATCACCAGACCCCGGTAGTCTTCTAAATTCGAGAACCTGAACCCATGAGGACTTAGGAGATGTCAGCCAGCCTGAGCTGTGTCCATCACCCAGCATTTGGGGGGGTTGGACTAGATGATCTTTCAAGGCCCCTTCCAACCCCTAACATTCTTTGTGTGATTCTGTGCTAAACCTGCATCTCTTTGTGGTTGAAGAGCTTGTTCTCAGTGTAGGACAATTTAAACCCTGCAGTGGAGACATCCCTGAGTCTTCCTGATAACCCACATGCCCAGAGCAGGTTTGCAGGGTAAAAGACCCTCCCTTTTTATCTTTAAAACTCAAATTTGCCCCTTTCATCTTTCAATGTCACATCTCAGAGGCCTCTTTCGGGCAGCAAAGCTGCTTCCACTCCCTGGTGTTCTTCTGATGCCACCTTCTCACGTGGGCTGCTGAGCTGAAGCACAGCTACCTGAATCCTATTAGTCAAAAGCCCTCAGATCCCAAAGATCCCACCAGCTCGTGGACTTAAGCCTCTGTGAAGTGGCTTGCTTGCAGAACAGCATCCAGGGAGCAGAGCTCAAATTCTGCTCTTTTAAACCTCCTGACCCTCACAGGTTTTGAAGGACAAGGAGAAACAGCATGGGTTGAACCCAGGATGAAGGGAAACAGCCCCAGCAGCATCTCCAGCTGCTTTCCTTGCCCATTGTGGTCTCACCACAGGAGCTCAAACACAATCCAGGATGGAGTTGTGGAATACAGGAGCTGTTGAAGCCCTCCCAGTTCAAACCTGGGTGTCCTGAATTTGTGTTGGTGCTCCTCCTTCAAGAAGGTGAAGGAGACCTTTGGATGCCTCATGATCTCTGAGGCATCTGAGCTAGGGGTTTCATCCACCATCTCTAAGACACACAAGTGCTGCTGAAGCAAATCAATGCTGAAACAAATCCAGAGAGAGCAGAAGTTGGGGTGGGAAGGGACAGGACAAGGCAAGCAAAGCAAAGCAGAGGAAGGCACAGGATGGAGAAAGAAATTAAAGGAGGAAAAGAAGGGTGGGGAAAAGGGAGGGGAGAGCAACCTGCCAAGGAGCTGCCTGCAGGGATGGTTGAGCGTCAGCCACCCCTCACTCTTGCTGCCTGGGGTGGGACAACCTGCAAGAGAAGGGGTAGCCCTGGGGGGAGCAGCAGCTGCTGGGGGGGCAGCAGCCACTGGGGGGCGGGGGCTGGCAGGGTGAGGGGCAATGGGCGGCAGACGGGGCTGGAATGAGCAGTGGTGACACACACAACGGAGACGCGGCAGCGGCGGTGGTGGCACGCTGGGGTCATACATACCGGGATTGAGCTGCGGGTTATGCTCATAAATCTAACTGCAATTAGTACAGGCTTCTGGATTAGAGAGGAGATGAAAAGGAAAGCAGAAGGTTAGAGTGCACATGCTGCCACCCTCCAAGAAAACCCCAATTTTGTTTGGTTTTTAGGGTGGCTTTGGTTTTAGTTTTTGTTAATCAGGATGAACAAAGCAGCTCTGCAGCATCAGCCCCACAAACCTCAGGCAGGCTCTGCTTGGATTTCATCCTCCCAGAAAAAAAGCAGGAGGGAAGTGTGCTTGAGGAGCACAGCAGGTAGGCCCAAGTACAAGGGCTGCTTGGCTCCTCTGCTCAAGGCTGGGGTGACTGCACCGCGTCGTGACCCTCTCCCACAGCCCAACAAGCCAAGCACAGCGTGTGGCCTGCCAGCCCCCTGGCAAGCATGGAAGCTCAATGAGATGGGTTTGAGGCTCCCAAAGAGGCAGTGAGGGAGCAGGGAGAGCCTTTGTGGAGATAATTTTGGGTTCAGATAATGTGACTGAGCACAAAACAGGATGGTCTGGGTCTCCAGTGGGACAAAGTCAAGCCAGCCCTTGAAAAGCTTGACTCAAGCCAGGACCAAAGAAGCTCAGATGAAGGTGGAACTGTTGATCAGGAGCATCTGAGCTGGAGTGAATACATGTCTACAGACCATTCCCACCGCCTGCTGCTTTGGTGTGACTCCCAGGAGCCACTGCAGGGTGGAGGGGCCCTGTCCTGCAGGAAAGGGTGCAGGAGATTGCAAGGGGTAGGGGAGGCTGGGATAAGCAAAGGAAGATAAAGGAGGGTTGCTTCAGGGGCAAGGAGAGGAGAGGAGGAGACAGCAAGGGTGCTGGCAGCTCACCATGGATCGGCGGATCAAGGAGAGGCGACTCCTGGCTTTGTTCTCCGCAAACTCCAGGCTGCTGATGTCCTTCAGACGAGCCTTGTACTTGTTCATCTGCTCAAGGACGATCAGCTCTACACAGCTAAGGGGGCAGAAAAACCCAAAAGGGGACAGAATGGGAGGAGGAAATTATGTGATTGGAGCTTCCTCTCTTATTGCCTGAAGATCTGCCCTGGTGGAAAGGCAGGGAGGGAGAAAGCCTCTGCTAGAATCAGCAGGGGAGTGGAAATCCTCATTAAAAACATGATAATGGGCTATGGATGGATGGATTGAGGAACTTGGGCTAGCGAAATTCAGGACCTCCAAGGATCCAACCAGAGAAATTTCCCCTCTTGGAAGAGGGATGAAGGAAACAGAAGCCTGGAGAAGGCAGGTAATGAGAGGAAATAGCCTGAAATTGTGCCAGGGGAGGGTTAGGTTGGAGAGGAGGAAAAATGTCTTTGCTGCAAGAGTGGTCAGGGATTGGCAGAGGCTGCCCAGGGAGGTGGTGGAGTCCCCATCCCTAGAGCTGTTAAAGAAACCTGTGGCCATGGCACCTTGGGGCCATGGTTTGATGGCCATGGTGGGGTCGGGTTGATGGTTGGGCTGGATGATCTCAAAACCAAATGATTCTCTGATCCTATACTTGTGTGCACGCAGTACTGCTCTAAGTGTTCAGCTGGGCTGTTTCATGCTGTGTTTGGGGGGTAAAAAATCACCTTTCCATGTCATAAAATCAGAGGATGGGCTACATCTGAAGTCTAAGGGAGAAGCTACAGAGAAATCCTGTTGCTTCTTCCAGTTGGGTCTCCAAGCACATCCTAGGCTTAAACAAAAGCCTCCTCTTTCAGAAGTCCAGCCCTCAACAGGTTGCTTTCCATTATTATAGAGTCATTGTGCTTGGACAAGACCTTTAAGATCATCCAGTCCAACCATTCTGTAACTCTACCATGTCTGGTGCTAAACCACATCCCTCAGCATCACATCTCTGCCTCTCTGAAATGCCTCCAGGGATGAGGATTCAACCACCTCTCTGGGCAGTCTGTGCCAGGGTTTGTTGGTTTTTTGCGTCTCCAGGTTCCATTTTTAGATCTTAGACTTTAGGGGGTGGACTGATGCCTGAGGAGGGCAGATTGAGACTGGAGAGGAGGAAGAAATTCTTTCCAGTGAGGATGGGGAGACACTGGAACAGGCTGCCCAATGAGGCTGTAGATGCCTCCTCTCTGAAGGTGTTCAAGGCCAGGTTGGATGAGGCCTTGAGCAACCCGGGCTGGTGGGAGGTGTCCCTGCCCATGGCAGGAGGGTTGGAGTAGATGATCTCTAAAGTCTCTTCCAACCTGAGCCATTCTATATTTCAACACTCTTCTGGGGATTGAGAGAACATGAAATATCTCCATGAAGATGCATTTAATGTGTGTTCATCACTGCCCTGCTAAAGCTCTCTGCTCTTGAGCCATCTGACTGTACTGAGGGTCATCTAGATGTGAGTGGTGACATCATAATGGTTATGACTCTGGATCAACCAGCAGCAGGTAATAGTTATAGCTCTGGATGATCTACACAAGGTCATGGTTATGGCTCTGGATGATCCAGCACCAGGTAATGGTTATCACAGGACCAGGCTCACAGGATGTTAGGAGTTGGAAGGGACCTCTGAAGGTCATCAAGTCCAAGCCCACTGCCAGAGCAGGAGCATAGAATCCAGCACAGGTCACACAGGAACACATCCAGACAGGGCTGGAAAGGCTCCAGAGAAGAAGACTCCACAATCTCTCTGGGCAGCCTGCTCCAGGGCTCTGGGACCCTCACAGTGCAGAAGTTCCTCCTCCTGTTGAGGTGGAATCTCCTGTGCTGCAGCTTATATCCATTGCCCCTTGGCCTACCCCAGGGTGCAGCTGAGCAGAGCCTGTCCCCTCCGTCTTGACCCCCAGCCCTCAGATATTTATAAACTTTAATCAAATCCCCTCTCAGCCTTCTCCTCTCCAGACTAAACAGCCCCAGGGCTCTCAGCCTCTCCTCACCAGCAGTGCTCCAGGCCCTTCAGCATCCTTGTAGCCTCCCTTGGACTCTCTCCAGCAGATCCCTGTCCCTCTTGAACTGGGGAGCCCAGAACTGGATGCAATATTCCAGGTGAGGTCTCACCAGGGCAGAGTAGAGGGAGAGGAGAACCTCTCTCCATGTGCTGGCCACACTCTGCTGAATGCCCCCCAAGGCCCCACTGGCCTTCTTGGCCCCCAGGGCACGTTGCTGCCCACCAGCACTCCCAGGTCCTTCTCCACAGGGCTGCCCTCCAGCAGATCCCCTCCCAGCCTGTGCTGCTGCAGTTTATTCTTCCTGCCCAGGTGCAGCACTCTGCACTCATCCTTGTTGAACCTCCTTGGGTTCCCCTCTGCCCAGCTCTCAGTCTGTCCAAGTCTCTGAATGGCCTCACAGCCTTCAGGTGTTTCAGCCAAGCCTCCCAGTTTGGGATCATCAGCAAACTTGCTGAGCAGACTGTCTGTCTGTCCCCTCATCAATGTCACTGATGAAGATGTTGAACAGGTCTGGACCCACTGCTGATCCCTGGGGGACTCCACTGGTTACAGCTCTCCAGTTGGGCTTGGCACCACTGACCACCAATCTTTGCACTCTATTGTGTAGGCAGCTCCTAATCCATCTCACTGTCTGTTCCTCTATCCCACACCTCCTGAGCTTGCTCACAAGGATGTTACGGGAGATAGTGTCAAAAGCCTTATTAAGTTCAAGGTAGACTACAGCCACTGGTCTGCCTGCACCTCCCAATTCAGTAATGACATCACAGAAGGCAATTGGATTAGTGAAGCATGACCTCCCCTTGGCTATGGCTCTGGATCACCCAGAACTACATAATGGTTATGGCTCTGAATGATCCAATCCCAGGTTTTTGGTTATGGCTCTGGATGCTGCAGCAGCAGGTACTGGTTGTGCCTGTGGATGCTCCAGCAGCAGGCTCTTACGTGGTGGTTTTGCTGATGTCCTGGACGCTCTGCAGAGGGTCTGTGGTGTCAGGGCAGCGCAGGATGCAGGGGGCAAAGACAATGGCCAAGGCGTTGGCTGACATCCGATTGGTCTCCTCTTGGAGGGCAATCCTAAAGATTGGATGGAGAGAGAAATCAGGTGAAGGCACCTCCACCTCTTCTGGGTGATTAGAGGACAGGACATTTCTACGGTGCTATCTTGTTCTCCTAGCAGGCATACTGCTCTGTCCTCCTCTTTGCTTTGCCCGATGGGGAAAGCCAAACATCTCAGATGTTCCCAAGGCACACAAACAGTTGGTGGTTTTCACCCCAAAATACTGTCCCTGCAGTGGTGAGGGGCACCACAGACCTGCAGGCACCATGAGCACCCTCAGCAGTGTGGAGCTTGCTCATCAACACAAGCATCATTTGGAGACAACAGCTCTGGGGCCACCTCCTGGGAGATACAATGGAGAAAGGCAAACCTGAAGATCATAGAATCACAGAATGTCAGGGTTAGAAGGGACCTCAAGGCTCAGCCAGTTCCAACCCCCTGCCATGGGCAGGGACACCTCACACCACAGCAGGGTACTCACAGCCACATCCAGCCTGGCTGCAAACACCTCCAGGCAGGAGGCTTCCACCACCTCCCTGGGCAACCTGTGCCAGGCTCTCACCACCCTCATGTGGAAGAACATCTTCCTAACATCCAATCTGAATCTCCCCACTTCTGGTTTTGCTCCATTCCCCTCAGTCCCATCACTCCCTGACACCCTCAAAAGTCCTTCCCCAGCTTTCTTGGAGCCCCCTGCACATCCTGGAAGGCCACAATGAGGTCTCCTGGGAGCCTTCTCCTCTCCAGACTGAACAACCCCAACTCCCTCAGTCTGTGCTCACAGCAGAGCAGCTCCAGCCCTCTGCTCATCCTCGTGGCCCTTCTCTGGACACCTTCCAGTAGTCCAGATCCCTCTTGCAATAGGTCCCTCAGATGTTCCCAAGACACATAAACAATTGGTGTTTTGCACCCCAAAAAACCTGTCCCTACAGTGGTGAGAGGCACCGTGGACCCACAGGCAGCAGGAGCACTGTGAATTATTGCTCATCAACACAAACATGACTTGGAGAACTTGGAGAAACCTCTGGTGACCTCTGGGGCAACCTCCTTAGAGGCAGGATGGACCTGAAAGCTTTTCCCTTTCCCTCTGCCCTCCTGCTGCAGTCTTAGCTGTTTTGCTATGAAGGATGCCTGATCACCCACCCCCTGCCCACTGTCCAAAGCTGCCCTGGCCCCACATACCTCACCAGGTGGAAGATGAGACGCTCCAGGGTGCTGAGGTGGGTGCGGGAGAGCTGATCAATGACGGAATAGACTCCCCTCACTGTCTCCTTCCTCTCCTGGAGGCCTGTGGAGAGAGCACCAGCATTCAGGGCTGGCTTCTGCTTCTTCCTCTGTTGTAGATTAAGGACTGATTGTTTTATCACAGAGATAATCCCTCCAGAGTAGTAGAAAGCTCCAGTAGGTGGACCAGTGGGTGCACCAATACAGGCTGGGAGGGGATCTGCTTGTGAGCAGCCCCAAGGAGAAGGACCTGGGAGTGCTGGTGGACAACAAGTTCTGCATGGGACAGCAATGTGCCCTGGTGGCCAAAAAGCCCAATAGGGTCCTGGGCTGCATTCAGCAGTGTGGCCAGCAGATGGAGAGAGATTCTCCTCCCCCTTTACTTTGCCCTAGTGAGGCCCCACCTGGAATACCGTGTCCAGTTTTGGACTCTCCAGTTCAGGAGGGACAGAGATCTGCTGGAGAGAGTCCAAGGGAGAGCTACCAGGATGCTGAAGGGACTGCAGCACTGCCTGGGGAGGAGAGGCTGAGAGCCCTGGGGCTGTTTAGTCTGGAGAGGAGAAGACTGAGAGGGATCTGATTAATGTCTATCAATAACTGAGGGCTAAGGGTCAGGAAGGAAGGGACAGGGAAGGCCTCTGCTCACTTGTGCCCTGGGGTAGGACAAGGGGCAATGGATAGACACTCCAGCACAGGAGGTTCCACCTCAACATGAGGAGGAACTTCTTCACTTTGAGGTCCCAGAGCCCTGGAGCAGGCTGCCCAGAGAGGTTGTGGAGTCTCCTTCTCTGGAGCCTTTCCAGCCCCATCTGGATGTGTTCCTGTGTGACCTGTGCTGGATTCTCTGCTCCTGCTCTGGCAGGGGCTTGGACTGGAAGCTCTCCAGAGGTCCCTTCCAACCCCTAACCTCCTGTGAGCCTGTTTGGGACAAAGAGTCAACACAGATGTCATCACTGCTGTTCCCTCTGCCAAAGGATGGGTTGGTGGAGGGAGGAGCTCCTCACCCATGGCTCGCAGGAACTCCTCGTAGAGCTCGAAGGTCATGAGCGGGTTGGGCAGATCTCGGAGCCACTGCTTGAAGACGCTGGCAATGACGTGGATGTTGTAGTCATCTAAATTCACATTGTCAATGTCTGGGGTTGGCAGCAGGTGGAGGACAAAAGGGGGAAAAAAGAGACAATGATCAATATGAAGCTATTTGCAAAGCTGGGGCCTGGATTTGATGACCTTCAAAGGTTCCTTCCAACCGAAACCAGTCTACAATTCATAGAATGGTTTAGGTTGGAAGGGACTTTAAAGATCATCCAGCTCCAACCTCCCTGACATGGGCAGGGACACCTCCCACTAGACCAAGCTGCTCAAGGCCCCATTCAGCCTGGCCTTGAACCCCTCCAGGGAGGAGGCACCCACAGCCTCCCAGCATCTCCCCACCCTCACTGGAAAGAATTTCTTCCTCATCTCCAGTTCAAGCTCCCCTCTTCCAGCTCAGCGCCCTTGTCCCTGATCAAACCTGGCCTTGCACACCTCCAGGCTGCATGATGCCTTGAGCAACCTGATCTAGTGGAAGGTGTCCCTGCCCATGGGACACTTCCCCACACTAGGAAATGTCCATGTGCCACCACAAAACCACACTGTGTTTAATGACAAGAACTCCAGGAGCTGATCTCAGCTCCACATGTCAAAATTAGATATTCATCGTCCAGGGCAGGGAGACTTAGGTGGGACCAGGATGTCTCTTCCTGCTGACACAAAGTGTAAGTAAGGCAGTGTTCCCCCTCAGATAGAGGGACTTTTTTTCATGTATTGCCCCCCAAAAACCCATGAGTCACTGACTTGAGTTTGGGTTGGAGATGCTGGGCCCAAAGAGTGCTGGGGAATGGAGCTATCTCCAGTTGGTGGCTCGTCGCCAGTGGTGTTCCCCAAGGCCCAATCTTGGGGCCAGTTCTCTTTAACATCTTTATCAATGGTCTGGAGGAGGGGGTTGAGGGCACCCTCAGTATTTTTGCAGACAACACCAAGTTGGGAGGCAGTGGTGATCTGCTGGAGGACACCAAGGCTCTGCAGAGAGAACTGGACAGAATGGATCCATGGGGTGAGGCCAATAGGATGAGATTCAGTCAAGTGTTAAGTGCTGCAAGTGTTAAGTGTTGTCATAACCACCCCCTGAATGTTACAGGCTTGGGGCAGAGTGGTTGGAGAGCTGCTTGGTGGAGGACCTAGGGGTGTTGATTGATGGCTGCCTGAAGATGAGCCAGCAGTGTGCCCAGGTGACCAAGAAGGCAAATGATCCTAGTTTAGATCAGGAATAATGTGGCCAGCAGGTCAAGAGATGCAATTGTCCCCTTCTACTCAGCACTGGTGAGGCTACACCTTGAGTGCTGGGTTCAGTTTTGGGGCCCTCACTCCAAGGACATTGAGAGAAGAGGAAAAAAGCTGGGGAAGGGTCTGGAGAACAGGGCTGATGAGAAGCAACTGAGGGAGCTGGGGGTGTTTGGTGTGGAGAAGAGGGGGCTGAGGGGAGACCTCAGTGCTCTCTACAGTTCCCTGAGAGGAGGTTGGAGTGAAGTGGGGTTTAGGCTCTTCTCACACACAACAAGTGACAGGACAAGAGGAAATAGCCTCAAGCTGTGCCAGGGAAGCTCAGGTTGAAGATTAGGAACATTTTCTTCCTAGCAAGGGTTCTCAGGCACCAGAACAGGCTGCCCAGGGAGGTGGTTGAGTCCCTATCCCTGGAGGTGTTTAATAGCCACGTGAATGTAGTGCTGAGGGATGTGGTTCAGTGGCAGTGGCTTAGCAGCAGTGCTGGGATTGGGAGCTCTGGGTGAGCAGCTGGACTGGATGATCTCAAAGGACTCTTCCAACCTCAACAGTTCTAAGATTCTATGATCTGCAAGCATCATTTGCCCAGCCCACAGCTGGGGAAGGTGGCACTGCCCCCAGGTTTGATCCCGACAAAGCCTCCTGCTTCCCTCACCTCCATCCTCCCTGCCGCAGCAGCGATTTGTCTCCCCCGTGTGGTTTGTTTTCCCCACCCTTTTACCTGTATCAAGTCCTTGCCGCAGCTCCTTGATCTTGTTGGTGGAGCCTGACTTCCTGTAGATGCCCTCTGTGTAGAGCCCGTGCATCTCGATGTAGTTGATCAGCTTCTCCACCAGCAGCGGCACCGCCCGCTCCTCGCTGGTCAGCCGTGACAGCTCCACCCCGAACTGCCGAGGCGACAGCTCAGGGTCGTACTGAGGGCCAGAAAGCAGAAAAAAGAGAGGTTAAGAATTCTTCCAGGAAGCTCTTGGATCTGATGGTCTGGATGAGGAGATAGAGTCCACCATTAGTAAGTTTGCAGACGACACCAAGGATGAGAGCAGAGTCCTGCCCCTGGGCAGGAAGAATAAACTGCAGCAGTGCAGGCTGGGAGGGGATCTGCTGGAGAGCAGCCCTGGGGGGAAGGAGCTGGGAGTGCTGGTGGGCAGCAAGCTCTGCATGGGACAGCAATGTGCCCTGGGGGCCAAAAAGGCCAATAGGGTCTTGGGCTGCATTCAGCAGAGTGTGTACAGCAAATCAAGGGAGGTTCTCCTCCCCCTCTACTCTGCCCTGGTGAGACCTCATTTTGAGTATCGCGTTCAGTTCTGGGCTCCCCAGACAGGGGATCTGCTGGAGAGAGTCCAGGGGAGAGCTGCAAGGCTGCTGAAGGGCCTGGAGCACTGCCTGATGAGGAGAGGCTGAGAGCCCTGGGGCTGTTCAGTCTGGGGAGGAGAAGACTGAGAGGGATCTGATCAATGTCTATCAATATCTGAGGGCTGGGGATCAAGAGGGAGGGGACAGGGATAGGCTCTGCTCAATGTGCACTGTGATAGGACAAGGGGCAATGGATATAAACTACAGAACCTCCCCTATAGGGACAGGCTGGGAGAGTTGGGGTTGTTCAACCTGGAGAACTGAAAGCTCCAGGAAGCTTTCAGCCTTCCAGTACCTGAAGGGACTCCAGGAGAGCTGGGGATTGACTTTTGACAAGGGCTGGGAGTGCCAGGATGAGGGACAATGGCTTTGAGCTGGGAGAGGGGAGACTGAGACCGGAGAGGAGGAAGAAATTCTTTGCAGTGAGGCTGGGGAGACTCTGGCACAGGCTGCCCAGGGAGGCTGTGGCTGCCTCCTGCCTGGAGGTGTTGAAGGCCAGGCTGGATGAGGCCCTGAGCAACCTGTGCTGGTGGGAGGTGTCCCTGCCCAGGGCAGGGTGCTGGAGCTGGATGAGCTTTAAAATCCCTTCCAACCCAACCCATTCTGTGATTCCATGATCCAAACCCCCAACATACTCAAATATTCCAGCTCTGGCAGGGGGTTGGACTCAATGATTTTCTGAGGTCCCTTCCAACCCCTAGGAGTCTGTGACTCTGGGATACAGATCTCCAATGAATCTGTTCAGATGAGTTCTGAGGAAAAAGAAAACTAATCCCACCGCTTCAGGGAGGCTGTCTGGTACTTCTTAGACAAGGTTGGGCATTCTGTCTGAAGGGTCTTGAATGACAGAGAAAAAGAAATGAGAAACCTTTACCTTTTTGGAGCACTTGGTTGTGGTTTTAAGACAGCACTTCTTGTGACAAGCATATTTACATACTGCAAGCAAGAACAAAACACAGCATTTAATAATCCAAAATATTCTCTAATCATCGAGATAGATGGAGAAACATGGTCTCATATGAACCATGCAGCTCCTCTCAGCACTAGCAGGTCAAAAGCAGTGCCCAGGGGCCAAGTTTATCAGATCCACTCAGACTTTCATTTTATGGGTCCCAGATGGAAGTCCTTAGAACACTACCAAAAATAGTAACAATAAATCAGCTGGATCAACTCAGAAAATATTCCCTGAGTCACTCTGAGCTGTCAGACATGGAATCCTGCCAAGGGGTTGGAAAGAGTCCAAGTCCAAGTGCTGGGTGCTGCCCTTTGCCCACAGCAACACCATGCAGTGCTACAGGCTGGGGACAGAGTGAGGCCACACCTTGAGTCCTGTGTCCAGTTCTGGGCCCCACAGTTTAGGAAAGATTTTGAGATGCTGGAAGGTGTCCAGAGAGGGGAAACAAACCTGGGGAGGGGTCTGGAACACAGCCCTGTAAAGAGAGGCTGAGGGAGCTGGGCTTGCTTAGCCTGCAGAAGAGAAGGCTCAGGGGAGACCTTGATCTCTACAACTCCCTGCAGGGAGGTTGGAGCCAGCTGGGGGTTGGGCTCTTCTGCCAGGCAAGCAGCCCCAGAACAAGTGGACACAGTCTCAAGCTGTGCCAGGGGAGGTTTAGGCTGGAGGTGAGGAGAAAGTTCTTCCCAGCAAGAGGAATTGGCCCTTGGGCTGTGCTGCCCAGGGAGGTGGTGGAGTCCCCATCCCTGGAGGTGTTCAAGAGGGGACTGGATGTGGCCCTTGGTGCCATGGTTTAGTTGTCAGGAGGTGTTGGGTGACAGCTTGGACTTGATGATCTTTGAAGTCTTTTCCAACCTTGTTGATTCTATGATTCTAAGAGCACCTCATTTGTATTCTTCCTGCCCTGGACATCAGCCTGAAACACCTCAGGCTTGATAATTCCAACCTGACCAATGAAATGTTGGAGAAACCAAAGGGATGGATCAGCCCTTCCCAACAGTCCTTCACCATTTTCCTGATCTCCCCCAGAATTCACTATTGTCTGGAGGTCAAGCAGAGCCAGCTGAGTTGAGCATGGTCACAGGACCTATATGCCTCTGCTGGGCTGAAGCTGGATGTTTGCTATCCTCCACTCCACCATCCCTTCTCACCAGAACACTTAAATATGGTTTGCCCACGTGGGATGACATTATGGGGTAAGGCATGTGTCAGGTGATAGGGGGAGAGGAAATGGCATCAAATTGTGCCAGGGGAGGGGTAGGATGAATATGAGGAAAAATGTCTTTGCTGCAAGAGTGGTGAGGGATTGGCATAGGCTGCCCAGGGAGGTGGTGAAGTCACCATCCCTGAAGGTGTTCCAGAAACCTGTGGCCATGGCACTTGGGGCCATGGTTTGGTGGCCATGGTGGGGGGTTGGGTTGAGGGTTGGACTGGATGATCTTCGAGGCCTCTTCCAACCCAAACTATTTAAACCCAAACTATTCTATTTAAGACAAAGCTCCCAGGCACAAAACTCCCTTCCAGTGCCATGAGGTAGGACTGCTGGGATGGATTTATTGACTGACATCATGAACCCTTAGGATCTATCCCAAAACCTCTTTCTAACATAAACCCCCCAAATTATTTCACAGCAGGGTTGCAGGAGACAGAAGCAAAATGCCTTTCAGAAGCCTAAAGATCATCAGTGTGACACAGGCACATGAAAAACAGAGGCAGGTGAGGGTGCTTACATTTACAAACAGAAGCCCTGTCCATTATCCAGATCAAGGAGGAACAATATTCACAGTAGGTGGGGATGCTGTACTGCGTCGCCTTGAAGATGTGGCCGTTGTGCTCTTCCACCTGTGACAGGAAAGGTTGGGTGGTGAGGAGGAGCTGGGTGTCTGCTCTGCTGCAAAAGAGTGGCTGGGGAGCAGCCAGGCAGAAAGGGACCTGGGGGTACTGGTGGACAGCCAGCTGAACAGGAGCCAGCAGTGTGCCCAGGTGACCAAGAAGGCCAATGGCATCCTGGCCTGGATCAGGAACAGTGTGGCCAGCAGGAGCAGGGAGGTCATTGTGCCCTGGGCTCAGCACTGGTTAGGCCACACCTTGAGTCCTGTGTCCACTTCTGGGCCCCTCAGGTTAGGAAAGATTTTGAGATGCTGGAAGGTGTCCAGAGAAGGGCAAGGAGGCTGGGGAGGGGTCTGGAGCACAGCCCTGGCAGGAGAGGCTGAGGGAGCTGGGCTTGCTTAGCCTGCAGAAGAGGAGGCTCAGGGGAGACCTTCTTGCTCTCTCCAACTCCCTGCAGGGAGGTTGAAGCCAGCTGGGGGTTGGGCTCTTCTGCCAGGCAAGCAGCGCCAGAACAAGAGGACACAGTCTCAAGCTGTGCCAGGGGAGGTTTAGGCTGGAGGTGAGGAGAAGGTTCTTCCCAGCAAGAGGAAATGGCCCTTGGGCTGTGCTGCCCAGGGAGGTGGTGGAGTCCCCATCCCTGGAGGTGTTTAGGAAGAGCCTGGCTGAGGCACTTGGTGCCATGGCTGAGTTGATCAGATGGCGTTGGCTGATACGTTGAATTTGATGATCTCAACCTGGTTAATTCTATTCTATTCTATTCTATTCTATTCTATTCTATTCTATTCTAAAAGGGGGAGGTGATCAGGAGCAGCTCTCCAGCTTGTAGCTGTCACTTGCTTTTATTTGCTGGTTTTGTTTCCTTCTTGGCCCAATAAACCTCAGAGGCCACCCAAAGAGACACCTAAGCCTGTGCAGGAAGCAAACCCTCATGCAAGCAGGTTAGAAATTGTGGTTGGCTGTGGCTGGCTGCCCAACTTCTCCATCTTAGGAAGATCTTCTATGTATCCGTGGTGGCTTTTGGCTTTGAACCTGCATCCTCCCTAGCACCACCATATGTAACCTCTGACATCTTGGGTATCAGAGGTGTTAAAAACAGAGCCCAGCCCAACACTGGCTGTGTCCCTCTCAGTTTTACAGTAACTCTTGACATGACCCAGCAATGGTCACTGGCAGCCCAAAAAGCTAACCATGTCTTGGACCAGCAGGTCCAAGGGAGGGCATTCTGTCCCTCTGCTCTGCTCTGGTAAGACCCCAGCTGGAGTACTGCAAGCCGCTCTCCTGTCCCCAGTACAAGAAGGACATGGACCTGTTGGAGAGGGTCCAGAGGAGGCCACAAAGCTGATCAGAGGACTGGAACACCTCTCCTCTGAGGACAGGCTGAGAGAGTTGGGGTTCTTCAGCCAGGAGAAGACAAGGCTCTGTGGAGGCCTTCCAGTAAAGCTGGAGAGGAACTATTTGCAGGGGCCTATGGTGATAGGACCAGGGGCAAGGGTGTGAAACCGGAGCAGGACAGATGTAGGTTGGACAATAGAAAGAAGTTCTTTACTGTGAGGTTGGTGAGACACTGGAACAGGTTGCCCAGAGAGGCTGTGGATGCCTCACCCCGACAGTGTTTAAGACCAGGCTGCATGAGTCAATAATCAACCTGGTCTAGAGGAAAGTGTCCCTGCCCATGGCAGAGGGCTTGGACTAGATGACCTTTAAGGTCCCTTCCAACCCAACCCATTCTATGATTCTATGATTGACTCTCTCAACCAATGTGGGACAAGTTTTCAGAGAACAATCTCCAGCCAGCCTTGACCAAGCAAACCAAATCCACCTCATCTGTCTTTCTAGTGCATGGCCTCAAGCTAGTGCAGAGCAGATTGAGATTGGATGTTAGGAACAAGGTCTTTACCATGAGGGTGGTGGAACACTGAAACTGGTTGCCCAGGGAGGTGGTTGAGGCCCCATCCCTGGAGACACTCAAGGTGAGGCTCAAGAGGGCTCTGAGCAACCTGATCTAGTTGGGTATGTCCCTGCTGACTGCAGAGAAGGTTGGGCTAGGTGACCTTTGGAGGTCCTTTCCAACCCTGACCATTCTATATGTCTTTTCATGGCTGCACCTTCACCACAGTGTGATGTTCAGGTCTCAGCACAGGATGTGTCATGAGCAGGTCTCTTATCACTCATACTCTGGCCACCAGGACAGGAGTAATTTAGGCAGTGGGCACAGAGAGCTCAACTCACCACATCTGCTTCCTTTTTCCTTCTCTTTTTCCGTTCTGTTTTTGGCACCTGGAATTAGGGAGAGATTTCAGTGCATTTATGGACAATTTCCCCAGGTGAAGGTCCAGAGTCATGGCCAACGCTGCTCACCCTCCAGTGCACCTGCAGCCCCAGGACAGCCACTATAGAGAGATCCCCAATGCATCACCTCATCTTCAGAAATCCCCTTGACAACTGTCCCCATCTTCATCCCAGAGCTGAGGTCACCTGCTGCTCTAGCTCCAAGACCAGCATCAGTGACCTAAAGCTCTCCTATCATGGGGAGAACATAGGAGAACATAGCACAGCACTGCAGCCACAGCTGGTGCTCAGCCTGCTCCAAAGAAAAACTGCACAGAGAGGAGCCTGGGGAGGACTCAGAGCATGAAGAGCCAGAAGTTGGAATAGTCATACACTGAACACCATCTCCCAAGCCAGACTGAGACCCCATGGCTGTCCCTGCAGACAAAAGGGAGCAGAAAGCAGGAGATCAGGTTTGTGAGAGGCACACTGTAAGCTCTGACTGCTGTACAAACTGTACCTAGGCCCCAAGGACAGCCCTGCTCATGTCCCCTTCTCCTGCAACCCAGCTGAAGGAAGAAGTGAGGAGGATAAGAAAGCTTGGATCTCTTTCACTTTCCCTCAAAGACTGAAAACAAATCCAAAATGAAAAAAGGAAGCAGTAGGAACTGCCTTGCCAACCACCCACAGATGGGTGCAGCTCTGCCATGAAGACATCAACATGTTGGCATCAGCCAAGGCCCAGCTCAGCCCAGATGGGAACTGGGGTTTGCTGAGCCCAGTGAAACACAACCAATGAATCACATCGTCTGTTGTCCAGCTCAGCTGCAAGCAGAGAAGAGAGCAGAGGTGCTCATGTGTCTACAGAGGGCAGCCTCACAGGAGGACAGATCCCACATCTTCAAGGCGCTCAAGAGAAGTGGCTCCTACCTTCAGCATGGTGTAGTCCAGGGGTTTGTACTCTATCATGTATTCATCCAGGAAGACTTTGAAGGTGTTGACCCAGACTTTAACTGGAGACTCACTCCAGTCCCTCTGCTCCAGCCTCATGGTCTTCTCCAGAATCTGCTCGAACAAGGCGTAGAGGTCCTTATAGCGAATGCTCTTCCCATCGTCCATCTTCCCAGGAAAGAGAAGCAAAACAAACCCTTTTTGTACACTCCTCACTGCCTTCTCTGCTCAGCATCACACCATCACAGGATGGTAGGGGTTGGAAGGGATCTTCCAGTCCAACCCCCTTGAGAGCTGGCTAAAGAGGAAGAGAGAGCCCAAATCTACAGTTCATGGGAAAGGATAACAAGGACACCCCCAAAGTTTCAAAGAACACAAACAATCTGATTCTGCCTCTCTGCTCTGCTCTGCTGAGACCTCATTTGGAGGACTGTGTCCAGCTATGGGGGCCCCAACACAAGAGAGAGACAGACCAGATGGAATGAGTCCAGAAGAGGCCACCAAGATGATCAGAAGGCTGGAGAACCTCCCCTGTGGGGACAGGCTGGAAGAGTTGGGGCTGTTCAGCCTGAAGAGGTGAAGGCTCTGGGGAGACCTTAGAGCTGTATTTCAGTATCTGAAGGGAACAGGCAGGAAGGCTGGGGAGGGGCTATTTAGAAGGCCTGTGGGGATAGGCCTCTGGTGACAGCAGTGGAGCCAGGTGGAGTTGGGTCTTTTCTCCCAAGAACCAAGTGATAGGAAGAGGAAACAGCCTCAGGTTGCTCCAGGGGAGGTTTAGGTTGGCCATGGGGAACAGTTTCTTCCCCAAAAGGGTTGTTAATCCCTGGCCCAGGCTACCCAAGGCAGTGGTGAAGTCCCCATCTCTGGAGGGATTGAAAAGGTTTGTAGATGCGGTGCTGAGGACTGTGGTTTAGTGGAGCCCTGGCAGTGCTGTGTTAACAGCTGGACTCCATGATCCTAAAGGCCTCTTCTAACCAAAATGATTCCAAGATCTCATTTCTGCTGGCAGCGTTAAGCTCTCCCCTGTCCCCTGCTCACTTACCGCCAGCGCCGAGGAGTAAAAGCTGAAGATGTTCTGCCGGAACTCCTTCAGTGCCTTCTTGAACACCACGTCCACCAGCGTGTCCTTCTTGCTGTCCTCACTATCCAGCTCATTCATCTGGGGAACCAAAGGCCTTTATGCACCCAGGCAACCTCTGCTGCAGCACAGTACCGGGGGGGGTAAAGCAGCATTGACCTGCACTTCCAAGTTGGGAGCAGGAGTTGATCTGTTAGAGGGCAGGAGAGCACTGCAGAGGGACCTTGCCAGGCTGCACAGATGGGCAGAGGCCAACAGGATGGCATTCAGTAAGTCCAAGTGCCAGGTGCTGCACTTTGGTCACAACAACCCCAGGTAGTGCTACAGGCTGGGGTCAGAGTGGATGAAGAGCAGTCAGGCAGAAAGGGACCTGGGGGTACTGGTGGACAGCAGCTGAACAGGAGCCAGCAGTGTGCCCAGGTGACCAAGAAGGCCAATGGCATCCTGACTTGGATCAGGAATAGTGTGGCCAGCAGGAGCAGGGAAGACATTCTGCCCTGGACTCTGCACTGGTTAGGCCACCCCTGGAGTCCTGTGTCCAGCTCTGGGCTCCTCAGTTCCAGAAGGCCATTGAGAGACTTGAAGGTGTCCAGAGAAGGGCAAGGAGGCTGGGGAGGGGTCTGGAGCACAGCCCCGGCAGGAGAGGCTGAGGGAGCTGGGCTTGCTTAGCCTGCAGAAGAGGAGGCTCAGGGGAGACCTTCTTGCTCTCTACAACTACTTGAAGGGAGGTTGTAGCCAGCTGGTGGTTGGTCTCTTCTCCCGGGCAGGCAAGCAGTGCCAGAACAAGAGGACACAGTCTCAAGCTGCGCCAGGGGAGGTTTAGGCTGGAGGTGAGGAGAAAGTTCCTGCCAGCAAGAGGAATTGGCCATTGGGATGTGCTGCCCAGGGAAGTGGTGGAGTCCCCATCCCTGGAGGTGTTCAAGAGGGGACTGGATGTGGCCCTTGGTGCCATGGTTTAGTTGTCAGGAGGTGTTGGGTGATAGGTTGGACTTGAGGATCTCTGACGTCTTTTCCAACCTTATTGATTCTATGATTGCTCCACCACAGGTATCCCAATGACTACAAGGTGGCCTCTGCTGCCTGCAAACTACACACAGGAGCACTTCCCCACAGCCTCCAGCTGCTGGGTCACCCATTTCTGATGCTTTAAGAGACTGAATCTTGTCTCTCTTGGTGTGAAGCAACAAAGATAAAATCACCTTTGCTCCTCACACAGACAACAGCTGCCAAGGGAGGGGGTGGTGAAAAGCCCCTCTGGACTGTCCCACACAGGATCAGATTGTTGTGAAGGACCTGCCTGATGAGTCAGCTCTGCCGACTTGCGGAGGGTTGAAAATTCCCCCCAGCAAGAAATTGCCAGACCAGCCCAGCTGGAAGCAAATGAAGATTAGAGGGCTGGAGCTGCTCTGCTATGAGGACAGACTGAGGGAGTTGGGGTTGTGCAGTCTGGAGAAGAGAAGGCTCTGAGGAGACCTAATTGTGGCCTTCCAGGTTCTGAAGGGGGCTCCAAGAAAGCTGGGGAGGGACTTTTGAGGGTGTCAGGGAGGGACAGGACTGGGGGGGATGGAGCAAAACTGGAAGTGGGGAGATTGAGATTGGCTGTGAGGAAGAAGTTGTTCCCCAGGAGGGTGGTGAGAGCCTGGCACAGGTTGCCCAGGGAGGTGGTGGAAGCCTCCTGCCTGGAGGTGTTTGGAGCCAGGCTGGAGGTTGCTGTGAGCAACCTGCTGTGGTGTGAGGTGTCCCTGCCCATGGCAGGGGGGTTGGAACTGGCTGAGCCTTGGGGTCCCTTCCAACCCTGACAGTTCTGTGATTCTATGAAGCTGTATTCACAAGTAAACCCCCAGTCTACAATGAAATGCAATCTACAATGAATCTATACAGAACATACAGCACAAGAACCACCCCCTGGCCAAAAAACAGGGGAGCTAATAGCTTTCCCTTCCCTGCTCCCCTCCTTACCACCCTGGACTCAAAGGGACAAGAGAAAGAGCAGAGAACTGGTTTTTTGCACTTAGCCAAAACAAAGAACACAGCCAAGGTCAACAAAGCCAGCCAGAAGCAAGTTAGTGTCTCCCAGAGCCAGGAAGCCAAGAGAGAGAAAAAGCCTACACAACCAGCTTAGGTTTGTAATCTCTCCAATGGGATTGTTTAGAACTTACTCTTTTCCTTTTTCCACCCAATGCTGATTTCTTTACATTCTACCACTTTCTGTTCAAGATCTGGGGAAATTTTTACTAGGTACAGCCTAAAACTACCACAGCACTGCTAGCACACCTGGCAGCACATCCATGTGAGTGGGGAGTGGGCCAGGGAGAGTGTGGCACTTTTTAGGCTGATGCCTAGGAAATTTTCCACAGATCTTGAGTAGAAAGTGATAGGATGCAAATAAATTACCATTGGATGCAAAAGGAAAATAATAAGTCTAAATAATCTCATTGGGCTGAGAACTGACATCGGGTTAGGTCTATAACCTTTCTCCCTTTCTCAGCTCTTTGCTCTAGCAGATACTACAGGAGAAAGTTCTTCCCAGAGAGAGTAATTGGCCTTTGGGATGCACTGCCCAGGAAGGTAGTGGAGTCACCATCACTGGAGGTGTTCAAGAGGGCACTGGATGTGGCACTTGGAGCCATGGTTTAGTTGTCAGGAGGTGTTGGGTGATAGGTTGGACTGGATGAGCTCTGAGGTCCTTTCCAACCTGGCTGATTCTGTGATTCTATGATTTGAATCATACAATTGTCAGGGCTGGAAGGGACCTCAAGGCTCAGCCAGTTCCAACCCCCCTGCCATGGGCAAGGACACCTCACACCACAGCAGGTTGCTCACAGCCTCCTCCAGGCAGGAGGCTTCCACCACCTCCCTGGGCAGCCTGTGCCAGGCTCTCACCACCCTCCTGGGGAACAACTTCTTCCTGACATCCAATCTCAATCTCCCCACTTCTAGTTTTGCTCCATCCCCCCAAGTCCTATCACTGCCTGACACCCTCAAAAGTCCCTCCCCAGCTTTCTTGTAGCCCCCTTCAGACACTGGAAGGCCACAATGAGGTCTCCTTGGAGCCTTCTCCTTTGCAGACTGAACAACCCCAACTCCCTCAGGCTGTGCTCACAGCAGAGCAGCTCCAGCCCTCTGCTCATCCTCATGGCCCTGCTCTGGACACCTTCCAGCCCCTCCAGATCCTTCCTGTAATAGAGGCTCCAGAACTGGACACGGGTCTTACCACAGCAGAGTAGAGGGGGAGAATCCCCTCCCTCTATGATTCTATACTAGCTGGTGGCTTCTGCTGGCTTGCTGACCTTGGCTGCTTTTCTTTATTGTGGCTAAGCACTCACAAGCTATTCTCTACTTTTCTCTTTCGCTTTCCCTTGTTCAAGGGGTGTGGGGGGTGGAGAGGTAGCCCCTGGTTTTGTCCAGGGTGGTTCTTGTGTAATTTATAAATTGTGAATCCATGTAAATATTGTGTATTTTGTACCCATTCATTGTCCTTCACTATTTTGTACATATTCGTTGCATTTCATACTTCTAGATTGCAGTGTGCTTGTAAACAGAGCTTCACTTGCTCCCAACAGGGCTGCTCTGGCCAATTTATTTTTGAGGGTAATTCTCCAAATTAGCTGGGGGGTAATTTCAACCCACCACAGGGAGCTGCCATTAACTGAATGAAAAACACTGAGCTCTAGCAACTCAGACAGAGAGGAAAACCATCACTATGAACATGCAGCCTGGAAGCAGACCAGCAACCCTCTATCCACCACCACCAGCAAAGCCCTGCCCTAAGTTTTGCCTGCTGTAAGAAGAAAAGAACAACTCCTGGAGAAAAGACATCTTGATTGAAGACACCACATGCTGGAGGCTGCTCAGAGAAGGACTTGGACTTTGGGATTTCTCCCTCCCCTCCTCCGGGGAGGACAGCACAGCCAACAAGGAAGACATCTCCAAGCCAAAGCTGCAGGACCCTTTTTGAGACCTAAATGGTCTTGGGGGGTGGGTGGTAATATAATTCCTTTCCTGCTCCATCTTTCTCCATTTTTCTCCTTCTCTCTCTCCTTCTGTTAATAAACAGCCTGACTTTTGATATTTGCCCTTGTTTGTGCTTTTTATTTCAGAACAGGGCAACATTCCAAGCAGAACAGAGTCTCTCTCCCACTCCAGACCAAGACAGATGCCAGCAGGGGCAGCTCAAAGCAGTGGAAGCACCAAAGCTGCTGTTGCTGTGCAGGATCACCACATGGTGAAGGATTATCAGCACTGCTGCTGCTGCCCTTGTGGTTGTTTCAGGCTGTGCCTGGAAAATGTTCCACAGATCTTGAACAGGAAGTAGTAGAATGTAAATAAGTTACCATTGGATGTAAAAAGGGAAATAATGATAAGGTCTAAATAATTCCATTGGTCAGATAGCTAACATGAAGTTACTTTTGTACACTAACTCTCTTTTGGGCTTCCTTGGCTCTGGCAGATTGTGCTGGTTTGAGCCTTAACTGGAGTTTAAGAGCTCAGATGACAACAGATTGAGAACTCCTCCCCTCCCCCCCTCCCTTTCCCTAGTAAGGAAAGGGAAAGAGAAGGGAGAAAAGGAAAAAAAAAAAAGGAGGCGGGAGTAAGAAAAATGGGAAGGAGGTGAATCTGTGAAAGGAGTGGTTCAGACTCAGTTTGGAAGTAGGAGACGTCAATTTTTTAACAAAATATATATATAGCAATACCAGGGAGGGGTCACAAGGGCAAGGGATAAGGATAAATAGGAAAATATACAAAACCAAGCCTGGATGGCCTTGGATTTCCCTGGATGTAAGTGGATTCAGTCCTTTAAAGAGCGTGGATGCAGCCTGGAGAGAGAGCCAGGCCAGGCCATGGGGCCAGCACAGGAAACCACCAGCAGCTGAATGTCCTTTGGAGCAGGCCAGGCAGGAGAGGAGAGCAACAGCAGCAGATGGCATCCTTTGTGCAGGCTTGCTGGGCGGGAAGGGGGAGTGGAACACACCTGGGGGACCCCTCCTTCTGGGAGGAGGAGACCAAGTCCTTCTCTGCCCACCTGGATCAAGTTTCTTTTGTCCTCCTGAGGGGCTGGGCTCATTCAGTCCCCAGCCGCGGGTGGGTGTAAGGCTGCACACAGATACTAGCTGGCCTTTGCTTGGCTGCTGCTGACCTTGCCTGCATTGCTTTGTTTGCTAAGTACTAACAAACTACCCTCTGCTCTTCTTTCTCTTGTCCTATGTGTCCAGCGGGGAGGGAAGGGAGCAGGGAGGGGGAAGCTGTTAGTAGCCCCCTGGTTTTGTCCAAGGGGGGTTCTTGTGTTGCTTATAAATTGTACATGTATGTAAATCTTGTGTATTTTGTACATATTCCTTGCATTCCATATTTCTAGGCTGTAGCTGTGCTTGTAAATACAGCTGGTAAGTACAGCTTCCTTTGCTTTCCAACTGAGCTGGCCTGGCAATTTTAAGCTTGGGGGGCGGTAATTTCAACCCACCACTGCCCCCCAGTATAATTTTGGCTTCAGTTGCCCTCTGATGGCAGCCAGGAGAGGATTTACCTTCTTCAGGAGGAACTCATCCATGCTCTTCAGGTCGCTGGCACTGGTGATGATCTGCAGGGAGTCGTTCTGCCACTGCACAGGCTCCAGCGCCACGCTGCTGATCTTGACGCTGCGCTTGCGCTTCACCTTGGGGGAGGGCTCCTTGTTCTCCTTGAACTCCCGGCGGTACAGCCCCGACAGCTCGGGGCTCCGCGGCGGCGTCAGGTGGTGGGGACCCAGCTCTGGGGGGGACAAAAAGGGGAAAGACCTTGACAAGCAGATGAAAAGCCCTCTTTCCAGCGAGGGTGGGGAGGCACTGGAAGAGGTTGCCCAGGGAGGCTGTGGCTGCCTCCCTCCCTGGAGGTGTTCAGGACCAGGTTGGGTGAGGCCTTGAACAACCTGGGCTCGTGGGAGGTGTCCCTGTGGGGTTGGAACAGGATGATCTTGAAGGTCCCTTCCAACCCAACTCATGCTGTGATTCTATGAAATGCTGTCTTAGATCCAGCAGAATAACCTGGGACTGGGTTCAGGTCTCTTCAAAGATGCCAATTTGTTTATAAATTAGAAAGACAAATCCCAAAACAACCCTAAATGAGTTTCCTTTCAGAGAAAGGACATCTGAGCAGCTGTCTGAAGTCACATCTTGTCTGCCCATGGCACAGGGTTTGAAGTGGATGATCTTGAAGGTCCTTTCCAACCCAACCAATTCTGTGACTCTAAGATTCTGTAACTTTGCCACAAAAGCAGGGAGATGGGCATGGGACTAAAGCTATGGAGGAGGGAAGCACTGTGTAGTGCTCAGGGCAGATTAGATGTCATTTCCCCTCTATCACAAGGGGAAACATCTGTCCATGCCCATGTCCAGATGGCTGCTGGGAAGATTAGTCACACAGAACTCCTTGAGGCCCACTTAGGATCCCACCTGCTACCCTACTTGCCACTGTTTCAGGTTGACACTGACCACAAATTGCTGAGCCAAGAAGCAGCAAGGACATGGGATCCATGCAGCTTCCCAACCCCTTACACACAGCATCCTCAGCTGGGTCAAGCCATCAGACACAGTCCTCCCACACCCTAGAGATCAGTTATCATAGATTCATAGAATCAATAAGGTTGGAAGAGACTTCAAAGATCATCAAGTCCAACCTGTCACCCAACACCTCAAGACTAACTAAACCATGGCACCAAGTGCCACAGCCAATCCCCTCTAGTTGCAGAGAGCAATGAGGTCACCCCTGAGCCTCCTCTACTGCAGGCTAAGCAACCCCAGCTCCCTCAGCCTCTCCTCCCAGGGCTGTGCTCCAGACCCCTCCCCAGCCTCCTTGCCCTTCTCTGGACACCTTCAAGTCTCTCAATGTCCTTCTGAAACTGAGAAGCCCAGAACTGGACACAGGACTCAAATCCAGCCTTCAACCTATGAGCAAAGCAAAATGATAATCCCAGAACCACTTATTTTGGTGGCTGGAAGGCTTAATGCTCATCTTACACCACCTGCTTGTTCCCTTCTGGAGCAGAAGGATCCAAGTCCTGAATCCTGACAAATGAATCAAGCCAGGGCCAGGGCTTAATCTTGGTGCTTTAGCAGTGAAGACACCAGTCTAGAATCCAGCCCTGCCCTGTAGAACAACCACAGATCCAAAGAACCAGAAACCCTCTGGGGCAGCGAGGACTAGAGGAAAGGGCCACAAGTTGTGCCAGGGAAGGGTTAGGTTGGACATGAGGAACAATTTCTTTGCTGCAAGATCAGAGCTGAATTTATCAGTTTAACCTTGGTGTTTTAGTTGTGAAGACACCAGTCTAGAATCCAGCCCTGCCCTCCCTCCATGGCAGAACCACCACAGATCCAAAGAACCAGAAACCCTCTGGGGCAGCGAGGATGAGGGGAAAGGACCACAGGTTGTGCCAGGGGAGGTTTAGGTTGGACATGAGGAACAATTTCTTTGCTGCAAGATCAGAGCTGAATATATCAGTTTAATCTTGGTGCTTTAGCAGTGAAGACACCAGTCTAGAACCCAACCTCCCTCACTGCTGGATCTTCACCCAAGCCCTGTGTGTGTGTTAGAGGTTAAGGACTGACTGCTGGATCTTCACCCAAGCCCTGGTAGGCTCAGCTGGGAAGCTAGGCCCAAACTAGTTTCTGGAGCACTGTATGCAGGTCTGGAGCCCTCAACAAAGGAAGGACATGGACCTGATGGAGAGGGTCCATGAAAATGATCAGGGGGTTTGAACAGCTCTGCTATAAAAACAGTCTGCGGGAGCTGGGGGTGTTCAGCCTGGAGAAGGCTCCAGGGAGACCTAATAGCAACCTGCCAGCACCTGAAGAAGGCTACAGGAAGGATGAAGAGAGACTGTTTGCAAAGGCCTGCAGGAACAGGACCAGGGGCAATGACTTCAAACTAGAGCAGAGCAGATTGAGATTGGATGTTAGGAGCAAGTTCTTTACTAAGACGGTGGTGGAACACTGGAACAGGTTGCCCAGGGAGGTGGTTGAGGCTCCTTTCCTGGAGATATTCAAGGTGAGGCTCAATGAGGCCCTGGGCAGCCTGATCTGTTTGGGGATGTCCCTGCTGACCACAGAGGGGCTTGGACTGGATGAAAAGTTCTTCCCAGAAAGAGTGATTTGCCTTTGGAATGTGCTGCCCAGGGAGGTGGTGGAGTCACCATCCCTGGAGGCGTTCAAAAAGGGGTTGGATGTGGCACTTGAAGCCATGGTTTAGTTGCCAGGAGGTGTTAGGTATTAGGTAATAGGTTGGACTTGATGATCTCTGAGGTCTTTTCCCACCTGTGTGATTCTGTGACCTTTGGAGGTCCCTTCTGACCTGGACCATTCTATGATGCTGTGATTGTGTGTGTATATCCTTCTCCCTTCATACCTTCTGTATAGGTTTGGAAATGGATTTCTATGTCACCTCCAATCCTGTGCCAGTGGTTTCATTTTACTCCTTTGGGGCAAAATACTTTCTGTTCAGAGCTGTTTTCCAGCTCAAACCATGACAGTGTGGCTGTGGGCGATGCCAGACGTGCACTGGCTGTGCCCTCTGCCCTGCCCACAAGTGTCACATCTCTGCTCCCTGCTGGCCCTCTCCCACCCCGCCGCTCACCTTCACCAAGCTGCAAGCCAGGAATCACCTCCCTGCAAGGGGCTTCTTGCTCAGCATATAGCTCCAGCAGCTCAGACTGGGTAGCCAGCTTCTCCCGGGAGCTCTTCTTCTCCCCTTGCTTTCCTTTCACCCAGAACCGCATCTTGGCTCGCTGAGGCCTAGAAACCATGGAAAGAGGAACTGCCTTAACTGTGCCAAGCCCGCGGCACAAGGATGTTAACCTGTGGGGCAGCTTCAGGCTATGCCTTTCAAACTTTGTTACAGATTTCGAGCAGAAAAGTAGAAAAATGTAAATAAATCACTATTGGGTGTGACAAGGAAACACAGAGACAATGCTAAACAATTTCCTTGGAGAGATATCTACTATGAAACTGCTTGTACCAAAACAATTCTGGGGACATCTCTTCTCCCTTCCCTCCCCTCTCCCTCCCCTCTCCCTCCTCCCCCCCACCTCCCCTCCCCTCCCCTCTCATCTCCTCTCCTCATTGCTCTGGAGATAATAACCTGCTTCTGCTTGACCTTGGCTGCATTGTTTTGGTTAAGTCTAACAGCAACTTTTTCTCTGCTCCTTTCTCCCTTTTGGACAGGGCATGGTGGGGGGGGCAGAGGGACAGCTCTTGACCAGGGGACTCCTCGTGTTGTAAATATCTGTAAATATTGTAACTCCTGTAGATGTTGTACACATTCACTGCATTCCATTGTAGATTGCAGTTCTGCCTGTAAACACAGCTTGCATTTGCTTCCAACTGAGCTGCTCTGGCACAGTTCATGTTGGGGAGGTGGAATTTCAACCCGTGACAACCTTTTGGGAGTGGGGCCAGAGGAGGCGACAAAAAGGACCCAAGGGATGCAGCTCGCCTCCAACAGAGAGAGGCTGAGAGAGTCAGGGTGTTTCAGCCTGGAGAAGAGGAGGCTCCAGGGAGACCTTCTGGTGGCCTTTCAGTGTTTAAAGCTGGGGACAGACTTTTGAGCAGGGCCTGAAGACGCAGACTGAAGAGAAGGGAGAAATGTTTGACACTGAGGATGATGAGAGCCTGTCTCAGGTTGCCCAGAGAGGTGGGAGCTGCACTATCCCTGGACCTATTCCAGGCCAGGTTGTTTGTCTGAGCAACCTGCTCTGGTTGCAGATGTTCCTGCTGGCTGTGGGGGGTTGGACTAGGTGAGCCTTGAAGACCCCTTCCAACTCAAACCATTCTGTGATTCCAATCAGGAAAGTGTCCTTCCCAAAAGTAACCCAAACCTCCTGGCCCTTCATGGTACTTGAGGAGGAGTTAAATCCACACAACTCCTACCAGAACAAGCAGGCTACTTGTCCTCAGGAAACACAAGACACTCAAGTTTCATGCATGCAGTTGGGTGGCTCGGGATGGGATGTCTGTCCCATGTCACCAAAACATTGCCACAGTGTGAGGAGGTGTCCTCTACTTGGGCATGTCCACAGTCAGGGAGGAAAGCTGGGACAAGAAATCTGTGTGCTGGCCTTGGCTGGTAGAGCTCCAAAGGAGCTGGGATGGTACAGCAAGGTGAGGGAGAGCAAGAAAGACACAGGAGGGCCTGGTCTCCCATCTCCAGCCACGTTTCTTACCTGCCATCTGGAGCCAGGCTCTTCTGCGCGGCTGCCAGCTTCCCGATCTCGCCCTGGGACATGGTTTTGTGCAGCTTGGTTTGGCCTTCCCCAGGGGTGAATCGCTGCGCCGTCTGCAACGAGCCAAGCAGCCAGAGTTGGAAGTGGAGACAGCTTTGGGATGCCAACTCACTGCCTAGGAGCTTTGGAGCAAGGCTTTATGTCCTGACTTTGTTTCTAACTGCCTCCAGGTGGAAACCTGCAGTCCTGTCGAGCTAGCGCCAACTACAGCATTGCTTCTCATCCTGCCACTCCAAACCCTTCTAAATGGTCCCTCCCCAGCCTTCTGGAGCTCCTCTTCAGATATTGAAATGCAGCTCTAGGGTCTCCCTGGAGCCTTCTCCCCTCCAGGTGAACAGTCCCAACTCTCTCAGCCTGTCCCCTTGGCAGAGGTTCTCCAGCTCTCTGATCATCTTCTGGACCCTGTCCATCATGTCCATGTCTCTCTTTGTGTTGAGGGCTCCAGAGCTGGACACAAGACTGCAGGTGAGGCCTCAGCAGAGCAGAGGGGCAAGATCCCCTCTCTCCATCTCTGGCAACACTGCTTTGGATACAGCCCAGGCTGCCATTGGCCTTCTGTGCTGCCAGTGCCCATTGCTGGCTCCTGTAGAGTTTCTCCCTCACCAGCACCCCCAAGTCCTTCTCTGCAGGGCTGCTCTCAATCTCATCATCCCCCAGCCTGGATTGATAGTGAGGGTGCCCTGACCCAAGTGCAATCTCCCTGACTCAGGAGATGATAGTTAAATATCTCCTGTAACTTCTCCATCACCTCAGTGTCTCAGCTGAGCACACTGTGAGTTGAAGCTTTCTGTTTTCTACTACTAAAAATATTTCTGATACAATTTCAGAAAAATTGGGCTGCAGGGGGGAGGTCACACGGACCTTATCTGCATTCTCCACCCCTAGACTGCCCTCCCCCAGGAGCCAGGAGATGGCGCACATGAAGCAAAATCGCCAGTGGGAAAGGGAGATGCTGCCTGCCCATCAAAGGGTTTCTTACTCCCATGGCTCTGCTATTTAGGGGGTGTCACTTAGGGAATGCACTATTTGGGCAAAAAGGGAAGAAGGATGATCTACCATTGCTGTCACCACCTCTCTCTAAGGCAAAAACGGAAGAGGGATGTTCTGATGCATCCTGGGATGCAGCCAAAGCAGTGTGGCCAGCAGGTTGAGAGAGGATCCTGCCCCTCTGCTCTGCTCTGGGGAGACCTCACCTGCAGTGCTGTGTCCAGCTGTGGGACCCCCAGCACAAGACAGACACGGAGCTGATGGAGAAGGTCCTGAGGAAGGCCACAAAAGTGATTAGAGAGCTGGAGAACTTCTCCCATGAAGACAGACTGGGAGGGTTGGGGCTGTGCACCCTGGAGAGGAGAAGGCTCCAGGGAGACCATAGAGCTGCATTTCAGGATCTGAAGAGAACCTACAGCAAGGCTGGGGAGGGACTGTTCAGAAGGACCTGTGGGAATAGGACAAGGGGCAATGGTTTGAAACTGGAGCAGGGCATATTTAGGTTGGACATCAGGAGGAAGTTCTGCACAGTGAGAGTGGTGAGACACTGGAACAGGCTGCCCTGAGAGGTGGTCAAGGCCCCAATCCTGGAGACATTCAAGATGAGACCCAATGTGGCCCTGGACAGCCTGTTCTAGTTGGAAGCATCCATGCTGATTGCAGCGGGGTTAGGGCCTTTGAGGGTCCCTTCCAACCTGATGCAATTTGTGAAGCTGTTTTGCCACTGCTATCACCACCTCTCTGTTAGGCAAAACTGGCAGAAGGATGCTCTGCCACTGCCATCATCACCTTTCTCTACTCTGCCCCTTCTTGACCTACTATCACTAAGCCTTTCCTCTGCTGCTGTCATAGCAACCTCTCCAGCTGCTGAAAGTAAGACCAAAAAGGTATTTTTGGTGTGAGATCCTTCTCCTCCAAGAAGCTCTGACGGAGAATGTTCTTGTCTGGTCAGGAAACCTTCTCAAATGTCAAGATGAGTCTCTGCATCAGAAAAATCTCCAGGCAGGGAACACCACAAAACATCACCTGGGGGCAAATTGCAGTAGCTGAGGGTCTGGAGTTGTTCCTTCTCTGAAGAGGGGACCAAATATTTTTCCTCTGAAAGAGGAACTCATGCTCCCCGCCCCCACTCTGGCACATGAGAACTATGGCCACAGGCCTGGCCCCAGCAGGCAGCAGTGCTAGAGGCTGCACTGTAGAACTTCCTGAAGCACAAGGGCAAGAGATCTCTCACTGCTGGCTCTGCAGGCACGCCTGGGATCAGCTGGTGACAGACACACTGATGCTTGCCAGTTTAAGGCTTTGGCATGCAGGCTGCAGCCACGTGCCTGCTTTGTTACCCAGGCCCTCTCTGTCAGAGCCTCTGCCAAAGGAGGATGAATTCTGCTGTGGTTTCTCTAACCACAGCTTCCCACTTATCTCATACAAGCTTAGGTGCAAACCACACCAGCAGCTACACCTCCCTCTTGTCTCACCACCAGGTAGGTTAAAATCCTCAGGTACTCACTTGGCCTTGCCAGGAAGCCCTTTAGGTGTCTTGGAGTCACACACTGGTGCACCTTGGCTTCCAGCTCTGGCTGGAAGTTGCTCTTGGTCTTTGCTGCTCTGGTGTACTCCAGACTTACGTCAGGAGCATCAGCTTCTGGTGGAGCTCTACTTACCAGCTGGTGATAGGACCACCACTGACTTGGCAGTCAAGAAATCAACAAGCAGAGCAGCCAGGTTCATGCCAGCGTAGCTGGTGAGCCACTACCTGTCCAGCTTCACAAGGTCTCATCTGATCTCTCTGGTCTATCCATCAGCCCTTGGCTGCTGAGCAGCACATTCAAAGAGGCTGCTTTGTGCAACAGTCATAGCTGGGGGCTGGAGCTGTGTGAATAAGACACTCACCAGCATGGAAACCAGCCCCTAGGTGGCAGCTGCCTGACTTGGCTTCATGTGGATATGACAAGACACAACAAATGTCTCCATACAGACATCAACCTGGCTTGAGCTTTTGCCCAGCCCCACATGCACCAGCACTGCTCTGCCACAGGCTGCTCCATCATCTGCAACACCCAGCTGGGCTCTGCTAATCAATACCAATAAACAGGCTCTAAATTTAGCCTCTCATGGCAATTCTGACCAAGAAAAGCCCCCAGCCAAAGGGCTGCTCCCAAACTTGCAATACAGAACACAGATGGAAACACCACAGAGGTTGGCAGGACACACAGAGGTGAGGGTAACCCTGAGCACACCAGGAAGCTAGGAAGCAGAACTCAACCACACAAGGGGTCAAAGTGCCACCACCAGCTGGAGCGAGTGATGGGGAGCAGAGGAGAAGGAGGGATACAGGAGAGACGACGGTTGGCACCTACTGCTACTTGCATGCAGGGAGAGCTGTTAAGTCAGGTGAGCAGAGTCCAAAGGAGCATTCCCAAAGAGTAGAATGAGCCAGGTTGCTCCCAGTGCTGGAGCTTGCTAAGCACCAGTCCAGCAGGAAAGGCTTATACAGCTAAAAACCCTCTGAAGCTTTGCCAGGGGGTACCCTCCAGGAACACAGCATGACACTCCCTATGTGGAGCAGCCTTCTCACCTCCTTCTGCTACCCAAACTCCTCCCTTTCCCTCATCTATGAGCAGGGAGAAGCACCAGGATGCAGCCAAGAGGCCTCATGTGTCTTTCAACCAGGTTTTGAGCATTCCTGGCTCACAACCCCTGGAAATTCAACAAAAGCAACCTTAAACATTCATGGAATTTGTAAATCTCTGCCCTCTGCCAGCAAGGAAATGATCCTGGGGAAAAAAAATTACCCTTTAGAATAAAAGCAGCTAACAGAAAAGTCACCAAAAGCCCTCCCTGGCCACCTGCCTTGCTTGGAAAAGCAGATTTTAGGATTGCATGAGATGTTTGCCAGAGCCATGATGAGGCTGCAGCAGACACTAAATCCCTGACTGGGGCTTTCAGGCTTTTCCTTGGGTTTTATTCTCAGCTCCACATCCAGCTCTGGAGCTGGAGCAGAGGAGCAGCTCCACTGCATGCCCCAGCTGAGCTCTTATGGCAGGAGACAACCCCTGGTGTTTAGCCACACTCCTTCAGGAACATCTCCACCACCTCAGGAATGAAAGCCAGGAGTGAGCTGGAAGCTGTTGGCCTCTTCTGCTCCTGAAACCTCCTGGATTGTGATTTTCCAAAAGCAGCTTATCCAGGCAGGAGATTAAGCCTGGGATGCAAACACTCAGCAGCATGAGCTCACCTATCATGCTCCTGCAGCTCATGGGCCTGCCAAGGGACAGCTGTTACTGGGCTGAAAAAGCCACCAAGGTGAGTTTGGGATTTTAAATTCCACTTTGCACCCACACTCTGTTGTTATTACATACTTGACACCATTTGGCCTTCCTTAAGACACTGTCTGAGGGCCGAACAATCATCTGGGGCTGAGTCAGAAGTGCCAGTAGGTGCAGCATTTCTGTCATTCTCTTCTGGTATCTGTAGCTTTTTGGACCATATTTCTTTTAATCTTTTTTATCACAGCCCCAGAGGATGGTTTGGGTTGGGAGGGACCTGAAAGGTCATTCAGTTCCAACCCCCTTGCTATGGGCAGGGACATCTCCCACCAGCTCAGGCTGCCTCATCCAACCTAGCCTTCAACACCTTCAGGGAGGGGGCATCCCTGGATGTGTGTGCATCCTTTTTAGAGCAAAAGGATTACACTGAGGTTAAAACCCCCTAAAAATCCAGGCAGCTGTGCAACACAGGTTGCAAGGCTCCAGGTAAGACCTGGACACAGTAGATGCTATCAAATGGCATCCTGGCCTGCATCAGGAAGAGTGTGGCCAGCAGGAGCAGGGAAGACATTCTGCCCCGCACTCAGCACTGGTTAGGCCACAGCTTGAGTCCTGTGTCCAGTTCTGGGCCCCACAGTTTAGGAAAGATGTTGAGATGCTGAAAGGTGTCCAGAGAAGGGAAACAAAGCTGGGAAGGGGTCTGGAACACAGCCCTGCAAGGAGAGGCTGAGGGAGCTGGGCTTGCTTAGCCTGCAGAAGAGGAGGCTCAGGGGAGACCTTCTTGCTCTCTACAGCTCCCTGAAGGGAGGTTGTAGCCAGCTGGGGGTTGGGCTCTTCTGTCAGGCAAGCAGCCCCAGAACAAGAGGACACAGTCTCAAGCTGTGCCAGGGGAGGTTTAGGCAGAGGTGAGGAGAAAGTTCTTCCCAGAAAGAGAGATTTGCCATTGGGATGTGCTGCCCAGGGAAGTGGTGGAGTCACTGTCCCTGGAGGTGTTCAAGAAAGGCTTGGATGTGGCCCTTGGAGCCACAGTTTAGTTGTCAGGAGGTGCTAGGTATTAGGTCATAGGTTGGACTTGATGATCTCTGAGGTCTTTTCCAACCTTGCTGATTCTGTGATTCTATGAAATCAAACCAGGAAACACAATTTCCCCATTTTGCATCCATTCCTGCTGTGTTCACCGAGTTCACCCCTCTACAGCATTCTTGGAAGTGGGAAGAAGAAGCAGAGTGAGGGGTGAGTGCAGCTAAGGTTAGCAGAGAGAGGCTCTCCTTTCCCTCACCGCCTCGAAAACCAAAACCAAAACACCAAACAAAACCAAACCCCAAATTACCATTTCGGAGTCACTGTAACAGGCCTGCCCCAGCCGGGCTGCAGGCAGCACCTGGGGCTGAGGAGGTTGGTCAGAGGAGAGAAGGAACTCAAAATTGGCATCGTAATCATCTTCCTCCGTGTCCCCCTCCCCATCAGCACAAGAACCTCCTCTAGTCAAGAAATCGGAGCGCGTCCGCGCCATGCGGGCTTTCTTTTTATGGGTCGGCCTGGGCACCTGCTTGACCAAAGGATAGAACAAAATAAAACAAAACAAAACAGCAAAAAGGGGGGGTGAAAAGGAAAAAAAAATTGTCCAAAAAACCAAAACCAACCAAACAAACAAAACCCCCCAGGAGATTCTAACCCAGGTGGTGGCATCTGCGGCATAGCTCCGGCGCGGACTTCAGGCATCAGCCCTGAGCCACATCTCACAGCTCTCCTGAGAGCCCTCCTGGAGCACTGGGGCCTGATCTGGAGCCTCTGTTCCAGGAGGGATCTGGAGGTACTGGAAGGTGTCCAGAGAAGGGCCACAAGGAGGAGCAGAGGACTGGAGCTGCTCTGCTCTGGAGAGTTGGGGTTCTGCAGTCTGGAGAAGGCTCCCAGGAGACCTCATTGTGGCCTTCCAGGATCTGAAGGGGGCTACAAGAAAGCTGGGGAGGGACTTTTGAGGGTGTCAGGGAGGGATGGGACTGGGGGGAATGGAGCAAAACCAGAAGTGGGGAGATTGAGATTGGATGTTAGGAAGAAGTTGTTGCCCAGGAGGGTGGTGAGAGCCTGGCACAGGCTGCCCAGGGAGGTGGTGGAAGCCTCCTGCCAGGAGGTGTTTGCAGCCAGGCTGGAGGTGGCTGTGAGCAACCTGCTGTGGTGTGAGGTGTCCCTGCCCATGGCAGGGGGTTGGAACTGGCTGAGCCTTGGGCTCCCTTCCAACCCTGACAGTTCTGTGACTCTGTGACACTGCAAACCCCAGTGAGGGAACACTGTTCTGTCTGTCACACACAACAAAAGCAGAGGACCAGGAGAAGCCAAACTGAAAGCAGCAGGGTGAGGCTGGACAATGATGGATGTTTACTCAAACGGACACTGGGACCAAACCAAGACAAGACTCTGGTGGACAGTGTTTGCCATCAGGACTCAGGGCATGGGGGCTTTTTATTTTAAAGAGAAGGTTGAGTTTGCAGACTCCTCTGAAGTATAGTTTGCCATACCATGCTAGCCCCCTGTTGAGCGACCCTTGTGCTTTAGGCTTCACTTCTTGGAAGCTTTTGAGGGAAAACTGGCCAAAAAATGGTTTCCCGCCCCCCAAGCCTGTTCAATTAAAAGAGAAAATAAAGGCAGCCACAACTTACCTCTCCTCTGCCAGACCCTGGCATCTTGAATGGCTTCCTAGGTGGCTCTCCCTTGGGCAGGCATTGGTGATTTGCTTCTCTGCTGAAACACAAAGCACAGAGATTTGGAGTCCACCCCAGGGTTCTGCAGTACCTTTGGGCAGTGCTCACCAATTAACGCATCCCAGGTGACTCTGAAAGGGTCAGAGGGCAGAAGATGTTTGCCAAGTAAAATTCATAGATTCATAGAATGAGTTGGGTTTGAAGGGACCTCAGAGGTCATCCAGCTCCAACCCGCCTGCCATGGGCAGGGACCCCTCCCACCAGCCCACATTGCTCAAGGCCTCATCCAGCCTGACCTTCAACACCTCCAGGCAGGAGGCAGCCACAGCCTCCCTGGGCAGCCTGTGCCAGTGTCTCACCACCCTCACTCTAAAGAATTTCTTCCTCATCTCCAGTCTCAATCTCCCCTCTCCCAGCTCAAAGCCATTGTCCTTCATCCTGTCCCTCCCAGCCCTTGTCAAAAGTCCCTCCCCAGCTCTCCTGGAGCCCCTTCAGGTGCAGCAAGGCTGCTCTGTGGTCTCCCTGCAGCCTTCTCTTCTCCAGGCTGAACAGCCCCAACTCTCCCAGCCTGTCCCCACAGGGGAAGTTCTCCAGCCCTCTGGTCATCTCTGTGACCTCCTCTGGGCTCTCTCCAGCAGTTCTGAATAAACTCCTCACCAAGCCCAGGTGCAAGGGCTGCTGCTGGCTTTCCTGAGGGGCTAAGGGCTGAGTTTTGACTGGCTGCTCCCTTCCCCCATCCCCTGTGTCTGGGCTGGGTTAAAGAACCTGCACAAATTAAACAGGAACCTCCTCCTGTCACAGTGCCACCCAGAGCAGTACATCAAGGGTGGCCACCAGGAGGATGGGGACTGCCTTTTTACAAGGAGTCACATGGCAAAGAAAAGGGGTGATGGGGACAAGTTAATGCTGGGGAGATTCTGATTGGACTCCAGACAGAAATGTTTCCAAATGAGAACAGTTGGACATTGGAATCATCTCCCAAGGGAAGCAGTGGATTCCCCTGCACTGGACAGTTCTTGACAGGGTGCTGGGCCAGCTCATTTCATCTACACCAGCAGCTAGGAAAAGTTGAACCTGATGATCCTTGGGGTCCCTCCCAACCTGGCATTGTGTGCTCCTGTGAACCACAGGACACCTGGAGGTGCTTCATCAATAGTAACCATTCACTGGTAGCTCTTGCCTTGGAAAGGGAGCAGCAGGATCTGGGGGATGCTTATGTCCTTTTTGAGCTGAAGGACCAAAATGTCTGCAAACTTAGGCTATGCATCAGACACAGAGTGTCTGTTGTGCCAAGGTCTGGCTGGGATGTCCAGACCCCTTGCTGGAGCAGCTCATCACTGAGGCAGTGTGGTGGTGTTGATCAGCTGCTCAGCCTGCCTCACCCCACTCCTTGTCCCTCTGACCACCCAAAAACCCCAAGGCTATTTTCTTCATCTCTTACCTTGAGAATAAACTCTCACTGCGCCTCCAGGGCAAGGGAAAGAAGGTCAACCCTCCTGCTCTTAACTCCCTTCACTTGCTAATATCCATGATTATCTCTCCTGGCTTACATAAGAGACTGACAAATCATATTTCCAGCTCCTCCTTTTCCTCTGATCTCTGTCCATTCCTTGCTAGAAGATCAAGAAACCTATCTCATGTTGCTGAGGGTTTGGTATGATCTCCAGAAACAACTTTCTGGACCATGCATGTAAAATGGTCTCTAGTAGAACAAAAAGTCCACAGAGAAAGTCCACAAAGAAAACTCACAGAGGAAGCCAAGAGAAAAAGACTATGGAGAAAGCCAAAAGAGAAAGCCCACAGAGAGAGTCCAGAGAGAGAGGCCATAAAGAAAACCAAGAGAGAAAGCCCACAAGAGAAAGTCCACAGAGGACTGTGGCAGTTCAGGCTGGGTGCCTCTTGTTACTGCCACATCAGTTACACCTCTGCTGACCCCAGCGTCCAGCCCAGTAAGGTGGACACAGGACACAGCCTATTTCTACCCATAAATCCTGCATGCTATAAATCCATCTGCAAAGTCCTTCTCTTCCTCTTTCTTCCCTCTTCTTGCTCTCTACAACTCCCTGCAGGGAGGTTGGAGCCAGCTGGGGGTTGGGCTCTTCTGCCAGGCAACCAGCACCAGAACAAGAGGACACAGTCTCAAGCTGTGCCAGGGGAGGTTTAGGCTGCAGGTGAGGAAGAAATTCTTCACAGAAAGAGAGATTGGCCCTTGGGATGTGCTGCCCAGGGAGGTGGTGGAGTCACCATCACAGGAGGTGTTTAGGAAGAGCCTGGATGAGGCACTTGGTGCCATGGTTTAGTTGATTAGATGGTGTTGGGTGATTGGTTGGACTTGATGATCTCAAAGGTCTTTTCCAACCTGGTTAATTATTCTGTATTCTGTATGACCCTCAGGTGGGGAGAAGGGAAGTGTTGGGAAGCTTTTGGGTGTGGTGTGAGTGACTCTGTATGCTTTGGGATATCTTTGCCATTATGCTTTGCAAACTCTGTAAAACACCAAATGCTTTTCCATTTAAACTTTCCCTCACTCTCCAATCCATTTGTGTGAGTGTCAATCTTTTGTCCCTCTCGGGGCAACAGAGGATCTGTCCAGCCTTAAACCAAGACAAGGACCATGGAGAAAACCAGTAGAGGAGGCCCACAGAGAGTCCACAGAGAAAGAAACAGAGAAAGTCAATAAAGCCCAGAGAGAAAGACCATGGAGAGAGCCCACAGAGAAAGCCAGTGGAGAAAGCCCCTGGTGCCAGCCCCCAGGCTTTACTCACTGGAGGCCGAAGGGATTGTCTTTTGGTGTGAAGAACATAGCTCCTGCCTTCTTCTCCTCGGTGGCCTGGTTGGGCACCCAGGGCTGCCGGATCCGCTCTGCCTTCGAGAAGTGGCTGCCTGGGAGGTCCTTGGGGTCCAGAGCTGGTCTGGAATGGTACCGAGGTTCCAGCACTGCCGCCGCCTGCCCTTCTCTTCGCTCCATGAACATGCTGACAGGTCTGTCCTTGGGGGCACCGTGGGCTGGAGAGGTGCCCCTGCTCCCAACAGTCAGACCTTTGATGTCTACTGATGAGGCTGGGCTGATCCCTGTGCTGCGGCTGTGCTCTGCTCTGCTCTGGGGGTGCAGGATGAGGACCGACTGCGGCCGGCTCTCTGGTTTTTTGGTCAGCTTGAGGGAGGGCTCCTTCAGTCTGCTCTGCTCAGCCCTCTGCAAAGCCTCCACCTTCCCCTGCTGTTCAAAGGCTTTTCGTTGTCTCTCCAGAATTTCCTTCTGCTGGCGGATCTGCTCCATCATCTCCCTCTCGTTCTGCAGCTGAAGCTGCTTTTGCCGTTCCTCCTTCTCCACGTTGAGCCTTTCCAGTCTCTCGATGACAGAGTCTGGGGAATGTGCTGCAGGTGCTGCCCCACGCTCCTCTCTTCCTGTGGAGGACTTCTCTTCCTCCTCTCCCGAGGCTCTGCCCCGGTCTGGCTCAGAGTCCTTCCTGACCTCAGAGAACATAATTGTCCTCTCCTCTCTTTCTGCTGTTCTCTTCCTCAAGCTATCCTCCATTAGCTTCACCTTGTCTTGTGGTGGGATGTAGAAGGTAGGCAGGTTGCTGGAGAGGAAGGCCTCCTTCGGATGTGCCTTGTAGGCAGCGTTCTGAGGGTCCCCAGCCACGCGCTCCCTCCCGGGGAGGATATCGGCAACCTCCAAGCCTGAGGGCATCCTTCTGCAAGCAGGCAAACTGCTGTTGACATCTGCTGCACAGAAAGACCTCTCCTGCAGATGGGCCTGGGGACTGCTAGGTAAAGAGTCAGTGGGCAAGGGCTGCGCCTCTTGCTCCTCTGAAAGCAAGCAAATGAGTTTGTTACTTGGGGGATCTTCACAGCTTAACATCTCAAAGCTCCCTTGAGAGCTCTCGCTCTCGGGGGTTTCCTGAGGGGAGTGCAGTGCCTCAGGCAGCAGCTCGGTGGACCAGCGCCGCTCCTCTGACGGGGACAGCCCCCCCGTGGAGCGCACCTTCAGCAGCTCCAGGCTGAACTTGGCCTGCTCCAGCTCACGCATCCTCCGGCTCTCCCTTTTTGCACGAACCACTCTCTTCTGGTTGAGGTCCTCCAGCGACTTGGGCCTCTCCCTCACGGTGACCTCCTCCTCGGCATCCATCCCGCTCTGGCTGCTGGCTCTCTCGTGCCGTTTGTACAGGAAGTCTGCAGCAGCCTCCAGGGGCTCCAGGTGATTCACTCTGTTGTTCTCCATCAGGGATTTGTGCTCCTCCACAGCTCTCACTCGCTCTTCAAACGAGCTGTCCTCCCACTGGGATGGGTCAGAGCCCCTGACCTCCAAAGCAGCATCTTCCAGTCCATCCTCATCTCTACCTGCCAGGCCGTTCTCCAGCTGCACCTCTTTTAATCGCTGCTCTTTCAAAGCTCTAAACCTGCAGGACAACAGACAAACAGCCATGGTGCCCCTGTGCCCACTCACATACCTGCAAGACCTGCTGGCATCACATCACCACCACCATCATCACCTCACCACTACCAGCACCACATCACCACCATTATGACCTCACCACCACTAGCATCACCTCACCACCACTATCATCACCACACCACCACCAGCATCACCTCACCACCACTATCATCACCTCACCACCACCAGCACCACATCACCACCACTATCATCACCTCACCACCACCATCATCACCTCACCAGCACCACCACCACCACTTCACTACTACTATTATGACCTCACCACCACCATCACATCACCACCATTCTGACCTCACCACCACCAGCACAACATCACCACCACTATCATTACCTCACCACCACCAGCACCACATCACCACCACTATCATCACCTCACCACCATCACCTCACCAGCACATCACCACCACCAGCACCACCTCACCACCACCATCATCACCTCACCACCACCACCAGCACCACTTCACCACTACTATTATGACCTCACCACCACCAGCACCACATCACCCCCGCCAGCACCACCACCTCACCACCACCAGCACCACCTCACCACCATCATCACCTCACCACCACCACCAGCACCACTTCACCACTACTATTTCACCTCACCACCACCACCAGCACCACTTCAACACTACTATTATGACCTCTCCACCACCATCACCACCTCCCCACCATCGTCACCTCACCACCACCAATGCCACCTCACCACCATCGCCACCTCACCAGCACCATCACCTCACCGCCATCAGCACCTCCCCACCATCGTTATCTCCAAGCAACCCTCCTTGTGCATGTTCGGTTTTTGACCTCCTCTTATGCCATCACTCCTCCTCAAGGACTGCCCCACCACACCTGTAAGCTCCTCTCATGCTGAGGGCAGCAGCTCCAGCCTCCATCCCTGGTCTAGGTTGTTTGTAAGCCAATGGAACCAAGAGATCTTAACCCACTGCACTCCCTCGGCTTCTCCATCTTCACTTCCCTGCTTGGACTCCCTCTGGTACAGCAAGCAGGGACTTGTGCTCCACGCCAAGAGCACTTTGCAGCTCCCAAATCTTCCCCCTCTATGTCAAGGTGTTCTGTATCTTGCAGGCAGTGCCTCTGGAGAAGGAACCAAGAGCTGCCCCATGGCCAGCAGGAGAAGGCATGGCTGGAAACCCTCTCCCCTTGGCAGCAGCTGGCTCCAGTACCTCATGTGGCTGTAAGGAAGCAAGCAGGGCGCTGAGGCAATCGGAGTTAAAAATAGGCTGCTTAAAGTGGTGCTGCTGCCAGGGGGGGGAAAGCCCTCGTGGGTATTTCTGGCCTGGGCTTTCTGCTGTCTACGTGCTCTGGCCTGAAATAGGCTTTGCTAATTCCAGGAGTAGGGCAGGCAGTTAAATAAACTCCTTTGCTAGAAAGTGTGGAGCAATGAAGGATCAAGGCAGGTCGGGGAAGGGTCAGAGATCCCAGAAAGGGGACTCCATCCTCTGCAAGTCACTGCAGCCTGAACAGTGTCCCAGCTGCTACCAACCACCTCCCTCCTCAACCAGCAACATCAGAATCAAGGAATCATCAAGGTTGGAGAAAACCTCTAAGGTCACTGAGTCAAACCTTAACCCAGCTACCATGACCACCAAACTAGATCCTGAAGTGCCACAGCCACAGATCTCTTGAACACCTCCAGGGATGGGGACTCCACCACCTCCCTGGGCAGCCTCTTCCAATCCCTGACCAAAGAAATCTTTTCCTACTCTCCAACTTAACCATCCCCTGGCACAACCTAAGCTCATTTCCTCTCATCCTATCACTTACTTACTTGGAAGAAGAGCCCAACCCCACCTCACTCCAACCTCCTTTCAGGGAGCTGCAGAGAGCAATGAGGTTTCTCCCTCAGCCTCCTCTTCTCCAGGCTGAACAACCCCAGGTCCCTCAGCCCTCCAAACCATTATTGCTTTCTCTGGACACACTCCAGCCCCTCCATATCCTTCTCACACTGTGGCTCCCACTAAGTGGTTTCTTTGTGGAGGCCAAGGGCATTACCTCTGTCGTGCCAGGTACCCCCTGCAGGCTGCCTGCAGGCCGATGAGCTGGGCCCTGCGGGTGGCGGAGCGGAGCCTGGTGCGGTGCCCTCGCCAGGCTGCCTGGATGGTGGTGGCGGCGGCGTGACGGCGCCTGCGCTGCTCCCGCCAGCAGCTCTGGATCAGGTGGGCAGCCAGCTGCATCTGCAAGAACCTTCTCCTCTCCAGGAAGCCACGCCAGTGGCTCTGCAGCACGATGGCAGCTCTGCCCAGGACCAGAGGGTCCGGGGGGGGTTCCCCTTGCTTTCGGCTCCGGTAGCTGCGCCAAAACCTCTGCAAACACAGCAGGCAGCTCCTGGTAAGGGTCTGTGGAGTAGGGGTGGCACAGCACCTGCCTTAGTGTAGCCTCCTCTGCTCTGCCTTCCCCATGCCCAAATTATGATGGCACTAGGAGGCAACTCCTGATTGCAAGCTCCTTCATCAGAGAGCAGACCTGATTTTATCCATCAGTTGTATCTGTGCCACAGAATCCCAGCATGGGGTGGGGTGGAAGGGACCTCCGGGGGTCATCCAGTTCACCCCACCCTGCAGGGCACCCAGAGCAGCTTGCCCAGCATCACAAAGGCCAGGCAGGTTTGGAAGCTCTTCAGAGAAGGAGACTCCAAAACCTCTCTGGGCAGCCTGCTCCAGGCCTCCAGCACCCTCACACCAAACAAGTTTCTCCTCCTGTTCTCCCGGAACCTCCTGGGTTCCAGTTTCTGCCCATTGCCCCTTGTCCTGTCACCAGGCTCCACTGAGAAGAGTCTGGCCCCAGCCTCTTGCCTCCAAGCCCTTTTGCTCTTGCTGAGCATTGCTCAGATCCCCTCTGGGGCTCTCAGCCTTTGCTTCTCATAGAGCTACTCCAGGCCCCTCAGCAGCTTTGTAGCCTCCACTGGAATCTCTCCAGTAGTTCCCTGTCTCTCCTGAACTGGGGAGCCCAGAACTGGGCACAGTAGTCTAGATGTGGCCTACTTGGCCACAAGGGCACATTGCTGGCTCATGGGGAACTTGTTGCCCACCAGCACTCCCAGGTCTTTCTCTGCAGAGCTGCTGTCCACCTGTCCTGCTGCAGAAGGTTGTTCCTCCCAGGATGCAGGACCCTATACCTGCCCTTGTAGAACTTCATGAGGCTCCCCCTGCCCAGCTCTCCACCTTGTCCAGGTCTGGTTGAATGGCAGCACAGCCTGACAGGGTGTCAGCCACTCCTCCTGGTTTGGTATCATCAGCAAGTGGGCTGAGGGGACTTCCTGTGTTGAAGTCATTGATGAAGATGCTGAACAACACCAGACCCTGTCCTGACCCACAGTGACCACCACAGGCCCCCAACTAGACTCTGAGCCACCAATAGCAACCCTCTGAGCTCTGCCCTCTAGCCAGGTCCCTGCAGGATTCCTGGATTGCAATATACAAGAAACCCAGGGACTGTCACCTACCTGTATGGTGACTGTGGCTTGCCTCAGGCTGAGGAACTGCCTCCTGCAGAGCAGGCTGCGAAACCAGCGCTGCAGCAGTGTGATGCGGCGCAGCACCTCCTGGTGCAGCAGGTCCTGCAGAAGCTGTCGCTCCCTCTCCTTCACAAACACCTGCCCAAAAACAAACCCCAGCATGGAACCCTCACAAGACCGAAGATGCATGATTTAAACCTCCTGGGTGCTGGAAGCCCAGAAGGAAGGTCAGAAGCTGATGGTAGCTAAGCAACCTCCAATGGGCTTCCGCAGTTTCACCTCTGACCTGTGACTGTCCGAGCCCTGAGATACAGAACCAGGGAACGTGGAACGGTTTGGGTCAGAAGAGCCTTTAAAGATATCTGGTCCAGCCCCACTCTAGTGAGCAAGGATGAAGATCTTCAGCTACAGCAGGTTGCTCAGAGCCCCAAACCTGCAATGGTTCCAGAGCTGGAACATCTATGACCTCTCTGGGCAGCCTGGGACAGGGTCTCACCACCTTCAGTGTAAACAATTCCTTCCTTCTCTCCAGTCTGAGTCTCCCTCTTTCAGTTTAAACCATCACCCCTTGGCCTGTCACAACAGGCCCTGCTCAGAAGTCTGTCCCCAGCTTTCTGACTGGCCCCTTGAACCACCAGAAGGTTCTCCCTTGGAGCCTTCTCTTCTCCAGGCAAAATAACCCAAACTCTTCCTCATAGAAAACTTTCACCTTGGTTTGGTGAACTTAGCATCACAGAATCCAGGCCCCCAAATCCACTGGGATTATTTAGACCTTAGCATTATTTGTCTTTTTGCATCCACTGATGGTTTATATACATTCTACTACTTCTCTGCTCAGGATCTGTGGGAAATTGTCCAGGTACAGCCTAAAACTACCACATCTTCTCATGGAGGATAGACCAGATGTTAAACTGATAAAGAAGAGACAGTACACTGGATGTGCACTAAGAGGCCAAGAAAAGGCCTTCAGGGGAGGCAAAGTGACACCTGCTGTATCAGGCCATGGTCCATTAAAGGGTGTCCTGTTCATACCAGACCTGGCACTTGTGGTTAACACAAAACAATGATGCTCCTTAACAGTCACAGAATTGTTTGGGTTGGAAAAACTCTTTAAGGTCATCCAGTCCAACCATTCTCTAACTCTGCCGAGGCTGCTGCTAAACTCATGTCCCTCAGCACCACATCTCTGCCTCTTGGGAACACCTCCAGGGATGGAGATTCAACCACCTCCCTGGGCAGCCTGTTGCAGTGTCTCCTCATCTCCACTCTCAATCTTCCCTCTTCCAGCTTAAAGCCTTTCAGTGATGAAGTTTCTTCTAATGTCCAACCTAAACCTCCCTTGGTGCAACCTGAGGCCATTTCTTCTCTTCCAATCACTTGCTGCTAGGAGGAAGAGCCCAACTGCCACCCAATAATATTCCAAACTCCATTTAATCATTAAAGAAGTCAAGGCAAACTTTCTATCTCTCACTTAAACACCAGTCTGAGGAGAAACATTTACCATTGTTCTTCCAACTTGGTAGTTGTCTGGATCGAGCTGCATCCTCTGGAAGAAGTCCTGGATGTTGTGTTTAGAGGGAGTGATCCCTTGGGGCAGGAGGACATGGAAACGGTTCACAAAATCCTGAGAAGGGAAAGGGGAAAGCCCAAGGTTTGGTTAGCTTTGTCCAGCTGTGCCCCCTTCACAAAACCACAGATTTGTTTGGGTTGGAAAAGCCCTCCAAGATCATCCAGTCCAGCCATCAACCCAACCCCACCATGGCCATCAAACCATGGTCCCAGGTGCCATGGCCACAGGTTTCTGGAACACCTCCAGGATGGTGACTCCACCACCTCCCTGGGCAGCCTCTTCCAACCCCTGTCCAAAATCAAGCAAAATACTTTTCTTCCATACAGAATGGGTTTGCACCACTGGCCACACACAATGGGACCCATTGAATGAGCAGAAGGCCAGAGAGCATTTTACAGAGTGGGGAACACCAAGGTTTGTCCACATTTGTGGTGTGGCAGGAAGCGCAGCAAAGCAGGCACCCAGCAACCTTCAGATGTCTTTCAGTGTGGAAGGAGAAGTTTTCTACAACCCACAAGGTCACCTTGGGTGAAAAAATCAGTTTAGGCTGGAAGGGACCTCAGAGATCATCTACTCCAAGCTCCTTGCCATGGGCAGGACACCTCTCAAATAGACTTGGTTGCTCAAGGCCTCATCCAGCCTGGCCTGGAACACCCCCAGGCAGGAGGCATACACAGCCTCCCTGGGCAACCTGTTCCAGAGCCTCACCACCCTCACACTGAAGAACTTCTTCCTCAGCTCCAGTCTAACCCTGCTCTCCCTCAGCTTCAAACCCTGTCCCTAGACACCCTCAGGTAAAGTCCCTCTGCAGCCTTCCTGTAGGATCCCTTCAGCTATTGGAAGGCAGCTAGAAGGTCTCCTGGAGTCTTTACTTCCCCTGGCTGAACACCCCCAGCTCTCTCAGCCTGGCCTCATAGCAGAGCTGCTCCAGCCCTTGGATCATCCTTGTGGCCTCCTATGGACTAGCTCCCACAGTTCCATGTCCTTCTCAGCTGGGGACAGCAGAAGTACTCTAAAAATGCTCCAAATCCTCAGAGAGCAACTAGGGAAGGGTACCGGCATCTGCACAGCACCTGTTCAGTAACCTCCATGGGTTACTGCTGTGAGGACTGAAAGAGAAGGTATGAGAGGAGAGATCCTCCACAGTAAGGCTGGGATCCAAAACCCAACCCCCATGGAGCAGTTTTCCCTTTGTAAACAGCTGCTGTGCAGGATGCAACATCTGGCCAGAGCGGCTGCCGGCACGAAACCAATCGGCGCTGGCAAAGCATGAAAGGCCTGACATGTGCACAAAACCTGGCACAGATCTGGAGAAGAAAGAAACAGGAAAAGCTGAGTAACTCCTGAGCACTTCAGAGGACACCAACCCCCACCCCCATGGGATGCAGCCAGTGCCGACCCGATGGGGCCGGCACCACTCCCAGGTGATCCCCAGCAGGCACAGAGGAGCTGCGTTCGGATGGGACACAAAACTCATCCTGCTCCTGTCCTCACCCCAGGATGGGACCTGCTGAGGGGCTCCTGGGCATCACCTAGGTCTAGGCCAGCAGGCTAGAAACTGGCAGGGCAGCAGAAGAGCACTGACCCCACAGAATCCTGTTGGTTGGAATAGCCCTTTCAGATCATGGAGTCCAACTACTCTGCCAAGGCTGCTGCTAAGCTGTGGCCTTCAGCACCACAGCCCTGCCTCTTGGAAACACTTCCAGGGATGGGGATTCAATCACCTCCCTGGGCAGCCTGTGCCACTGCTTGAGAACCCTTTCAGGGAAGAAGTTTCTTTTAATGTCCAACCTAAATCTCTGCTGCAAGTTGAGGCTCTTTCCTCTCATCCCTTCACTTGCTAGTAGGGTAGAGACACCAACCCCCACCTGGCTCCAGCCTCCTTTCAGGGAGTTGCAGAGAGCAATGAGGTCTCTGCTCAGCCCCCTCCAGACTAAACACCCCCAGGTCCTTCAGCTGCTCATCCCCAGCCCTGTTCTCCAGACCCTTCCCCAGCTTTGTTGCCCTTCTCTGGACCTGCTCCAGCCTCTCAATGTCCTTCTTAAGAGTGAGGAAAGTGCCAAAGCTGAATCCAGGACTCAAGGTGTGGCCTCACTGGTGCTGAGTACAAGGGGACAATCACTGCCCTGCTCCTGCTGGCCACACTGCTGCTGCTCCAGCCATGATGCTGGTGGCTTTCTTGGCCACCTGGGCACACCCTGGCTTACATGCAACACCTCCAAGTCATTCTCTACAGGGCAGCTTTCCAACCACTCTGTGCCTGTGACCCGGCAGCTCATTCCATCCCCCGCCCTGCACAAGCTATCAATTCATCCCCTTGATAAAACCACAAGCTGGAAACACTCAGTGTCTCTGACAGGAGTACTGAGAGATGGTGAAAGCCAGGAAAGGTCCCACTCCACCTGGAAGGAGTATTTGCAGCTGTATCCTGACTGGCGAATGCGAACGGTCTCCAGCATCCCTGTGTAGCGCAGCTGCCGCAGCACCAGGCTGTCGCTGAACCGCAGGGGCAGCTGGAAGGGGAAAACCAGGACAGCAGTCAGCAAACATCCCCTTGATCTGAGGCCTTGAAGCAGGCAGATGGGGAAATGGAGCCAGCAGATGCAGCGCAGCTGCACGACCTGCACATTGGCAGCGCTGGGGGAGGGCAGGGAAGTGGTCCCCAGGAAGCAAACTCAACCCAGAAGGCTGAACCTCCTTTGCTTCTGAGCAGCCAGCAGATGGAGACTTTCAGACTGGATATAGAATCATAGAACGGTTTGGATTGGAACAGACCTTAAAAGATCAGTCAGTTCCAACACTTCCTACCAGCCCAGGGCAGGGACACCTCCCACCAGCCCAGGCTGCTCAAGGCCTCATCCAGCCTGGCCTTCAACACCTCCAGGCAGGAGGCAGCCACAGCCTCCCTGGGCAGCCTGTGCCAGTGTCTCCCCACCCTCCCTCTAAAGGATTTCTTCCTATTCTCCAGTCTCAATCTCCCCTCCAAAGGTCTAAATAAAGTTTTTTGGAGCCCCAGAACTGACTAAGACTCCCCAGAAGGCCATGGCTAATGGGTAAGATTGTGAGCAGTTTCACAATCTCCGGGCACAAAGCTTCACCTTGACCTGTCCGGGTAAAGGATTCATCCACTGCTGCGACCTTCATTTTACACTGAGGCTCCTCAGCCCAGAAGCTCAAAGTGAAGAAACAGGCTGCATCACTGAGCCACAGAATGGGATGGGTTGGAAGGGACCTGCAAAGCTCATCTAGTCCAACCCCCTGCAGCCAGCAGGGACAGCTGCAGCTAGAGCAGGTTGCTCAACCTGACCTGCAATGGTGCCAGGGATGGGGCAACTCCCAGCTCTCTGGGCAGCCTGGGACAGGCTCTCACCACCCTCAGCATCAACATTTTCTTCCTTCTCTCCAGTCTGAGTTTCCCTCTTGCAGTTCAAACCCTCAACCCTTGTCCTGTCACAGCAGGCCATGAGAAAAAGTCTGTCCCCAGCTCTCTGATCCCCCTTGAAGCACTCAAAGGCCACCACAAGGTCTCCCTGGAGCCTTCTCTTCTCCAGGCTGAACCACCCCAACTCTCAACCTGGCCTCACAGCAGAGGGCTTCCAGCCCTGCCAGCACTGCTGTGGCCTCCTCTGGCCCTGCTCCACCAGGTCCCTGTCTGTGCTGAGGACTCCAGAGCTGCCCCAGCACTGCAGAGAGACCTCAGCAGAGCAGTGCTTGGTGCCAGCTCATCTCCAGCTTTGCCCCCACCAGCACTCAGGGCTGCTCTCCAGCCCTTCACCCCCAGCCTGTGCTGAAGGTTGTGCAACCCAGGTGCAGGACTCTGGACTTGGCCTTGCTGAACCTCCTGAGGTTTACAGAGGCCCAAGTCTGAAGCTTGCCTAGGTCCCTCTGAAAGCATCCTGTCCCTGTGGTGTGTCACCTGCAGCACCTGTGCCACCTGCAAACCTGATGAGGGTGCAGGTGATGCTGCTGCCCGCGGCACTGAGGATGACACTGAACAGCTCTGGTGCCACTGTGGAGCCCTCAGGCAGTGTGGATAATGGAAGCTACTCTGCTTTTATCTACAGCACCTTGCTTTGCAAGGAGCTCAGAAAGAGCACAGCTGAATTCTGGGCTTTTTCTACTGTGGGTGGCAGGAGCTCCACAGGAGTGCAATTCCTTGACTGAACCTCAACATCTCTGCCACAGAAATTCAACCCACACCGTAACTGCAAGAAGCATCAGTGTGGTTTATCGAGAGCAACACTCCCCTGGTCCCATCCATGCTTCCCATATCACACACAGGGGAAGATGATCTAAATCCAACTTGACTGGGGAGGGGGGAGGGGATTTCTGCTCTTTTTAACCCCATGGGGAAATGTCCACAGCATTCCCAAGACAATTATTGGCAGCACTGCTTTCCCAGGGTCAGGATTTACCTTTTCAGCATTGGATCGAATGCATTTGACAAAGTAAGGCTCTGCTTGGCCAAGGGTCTCCATCAGCTTGTTGAGTGATGCCTGCAACAGAGAAGATAACTTCAGCTGGCAAATGGAGAAGAGACCACAACGAAGAAGAAAGACCTAAGCATTTAAATCAGAAAACAAAACCCCCATGGGAACAAATGTTGAGTAAAGCAGGCAGATAGGACATGGGTCCCCAAAATCAGACTGCTTTGGGTTGGAGAGTACCTCTGAAGGTCATTGAGATCACAATGAGTGTTTCAGCCCAAGCAGCCTGGCTGACTTTTGTCTTTGCACCAACAAGTTACAGAATCACAGAATTGCTTCAGTCCTCCAGGCTCATCCAGTCCAAGCAGCAACCCAACCCCTCCATAGCCATCAAACCCTGGCCCCAAACCACGGCCACAGGTTTCTGGAACACCTCCATAGCTGGGGACTCCACCACCTCCTGGGGCAGCCTCTTCCAATCCCTGACCACTCCTGCAGCAAAGACATTTGTCCTCCTCTCCAACCTAACCCTCCTCTGGCACAATTCCAGGCCTTTTCCTCTCCTCTATCACCTGAGACTAGGGAGCAGAGCCCAACCCCCACCTCACTGCAGCTTCCTCTCAGGGAGCTGTAGAAAGCAATGTCGTCTCTGCTCAGCCTCCTCTTCTCCAGGCTAAACACCCCCAGCTCCCTCAGCTGCTCTTCCCCAGCCCTGTTCTCCTTCCCCAGCTTTGTTGCCCTTCTCTGGCCCTGCTCCAGCCTCTCAATGCCCTTCTGGGAGTGAGGAGCCCCAAACTGAACCCAACAGGTAGAGGTCACCATAATGCTGGGCTGGATTTTGAGATCTCTGGTTTGACCTTTTCACAGCAGTGTCCAAAGTCACATCCTGTTCCACACCACCAAGGCTCTTCTAGACACAGATGGGAGCTCCAAGACAAGTCTTTACACCTTGCACCAAGCAATCCCTGGTGGTTCTTAAACACAAATCAAGTTTTCCTTTCCCAGAAGTGGCTCCACAGAATGGCTCAGGTTGGAAGGAATCCCAGAGATCATCTGCTCCAACCCTCCTGCCCTGGGCAGGGAGGGACACCTCTCAACTAGACTCCATGCAGCTCTTATCCCAGATTTTTCATGGTCAAAATCCTTCTGCTGGTCTAAAAATGTTTTGCTTTTTTTCTGAGAGGTTGACAAAGGGAAGATCCTTGGATCTACAACAATCTTTGAAGCCTGTGAACCCTAAACCCTTCCCAGCTGTTTTGTGAGAACAGCTTCAGTGCTGCCATATTCCCTGTCCTCTGCTGCTGCTGAGGTGCCCAGCTGTGATCACCAAGGGCTTTCCACGCTCCTGTTTTTCCTATTTCCCCTTATTTCCACACCAAGACCAAAGGCCCAGCCCACAAAAATGGATTCCCATTGGCATCACCTGGAGACCTTCCTCCACCTCATCAATCTGTGACTCTTCTGCCAGCCTGTGGCTCTTTGAACAGGAAGGTGCTGAAAGCTGGAGCCTGCTGAGTCAGCCTGTGGCTGGCAGGGCTCCTGGGCTCTGTTTTATTTTGCTGTCCTAGAAATGCTTTGAGAAGCTCAAAGTGCTGAGTGTGTCACTGCCATGGCAGCAGCAGCTCTGGAGCTGCCTGCTCCTGATTTTAACAGCACTTAAAATTCAGCTGGGTAAGAGCTGGGCTGGAGCATCTTTACTCTGCTCTGCTGACACCCCACCTTGAGTTCTGAGTCCAGTTCTTGTGTCCCCAGTACAAGAGGGACACAGAACTGCTAAAGCAAGGCCAGAGGAAGCCACAAAGGTGATTCAAGGTCTGAAGCAGCTCTGCTATGAGGACAGGCTGAGGGAGCTGGGGGTGTTCAGCTTAGAGATCAGAAGACTCTGGGGAGACCTTAGAGCTGCCTTCCAATAGCTGAAGGGATCCTACAGGAAGGCTGCAGAGGGACTTCTCATGAGGGTGTCTAGAGACAGGACAAGAGAGAATGGTTTGAAGCTGAGGGAGAGCAAGGTTAGACTGAAACTTAGGAAGAAGTTCTTCAGAGGAGGGTGGTGAGACTCTGGAACAGGTTGTCCAGGAAGGCTGTGGAATCTCCAAGCCTGGAGGTGTTCAAAGCCAGGCTGAATGGGGCTTTGAGCAATGTGATGGAATAAGAAGTGTCCCTGCTTGTGCAGGGGGGGTTGGAACTAGAAAATCTTTAAGGTCCCACCCAACCCATTCCAGGATTCTATGACATTAGCAAGCAGCATCTAGCTCCAGATCTACTTGCAGGAAGTCTTTTCTTCTGATCATTTGAAAGACATCTCCATATGAAGCCTTTCATGGGCAGAAAAATGCATCCACATCAAGGGTCTGGGGAAGGGGATGGGATGGGTCCCACCCAGACGCAGTGCAGCTGCACCACACATCTGAACTGTGCCCATCACTCCCATCCTGGCGAGCAGCAGGAAGGCCAGGCTGGCATGCTCCTGGTTTGCTTATATGCAGACCAAAATCACTCAAGGAAAGAAAGGAGAAGGAGAGGGAAAGGAGAGGGAGAGGAGAAAAAAAAAAGGCAAAATAAAGAAACTAAACTAAACCAAAATAAACCCAAACAAAATTTAAAAAGCAAACCCAATTAAATCAAAATGAAATAAAATTAAACAAAGCAAAACAAACTAAACCAAACCAAAGTAAGCTAAAACAAATCAAAATAAACCAAAATGAAAGGAAAAGGGAGAGGGAGAGGGAGAGGGAGAGGGAGAGGGAGAGGGAGAGGGAGAGGGAGAGGGAGAGGGAGAGGGAGAGGGAGAGGGAGAGGGAGAGGGAGAGGGAGAGGGAGAGGGAGAGGGAGAGGGAGAGGGAGAGGGAGAGGGAGAGGGAGGGAAGTGGGACCCCAGGGGAGAAAGGCCCTTGCCGGAGTGCTGCTGACAGCTGGGGCAGCAGAGTGCTGCCGGCACTGGAGCTGGTGGAGCAGGCTCAGCCCCAGCCCTTCAGGCCACGGCAGGAGCAGTTCCCTTCCCTCCTGCCTGTGGCAGATGGTCGGGGCACTCTCTGCCATCTGCTCCTGGGGGCACTTGAAGGACAGGCGAGGCCCTGGCATTAACCTGTGCCCTGCTCCCCAGCCCCCTGCCTGCTCAACTTCCCAGCCACCAACTTGGGCAGCAGCTGGACTTGGACTTGGAGTGGCATTGCCCTGGGGCTAGAGAGGGCAGCAGCCTTTGCTGGAGGTACCACCTGCACCTGGGATGGGAGCTAGGAAAAATGAACCTATTGAATCCATAAATCTGAATCTACAGAACTGAGTCTATAAAATTAAATCTACAAAATTGAATCCATAACACTTCATCTGTAAAAAGTCATTGATACAAATTAATCTCTTTTAAAAATTACTCTTAAAAATTGATTGACACTAATTAATCTATAAAATGTATCTATTAAAATTAAGCTATAAAATATATCTAACATTAATCTCCACTAATGAATCCATACCATTTATCCATCAAAATCAAGCTATAAAATTAATATACAATATTTAATCTAACAAATTAATCTATGAGATTAATCTAAAAATGAATCTAAAAAGATGACCCTATTAAAAATTAATCTATTCAAACCCCATCCATTCAAACCCCATCCAGTCAAACCCCATCCATTCAAACCCCATCCAGTCAAACCCCATCCATTCAAACCCCATACAGTCAAACCCCATCCAGTCAAACCCCATCCATTCAAACCCCATCCATTCAAACCCCATCCAAACCCCATCCATCCAAACCCCATCCATCCAAACCCCATCCATTCAAACCCCATCCAGTCAAACCCCATCCAGTCAAACCCCATCCATTCAAACCCCATCCAGTCAAACCCCATCCAGTCAAACCCCATCCATTCAAACCCCATCCATTCAAACCCCATCCAGTCAAACCCCATCTAGTCAAACCCCATCCATTCAAACCCCATCCATTCAAACCCCATCCAGTCAAACCCCATCCATTCAAACCCCATCCAGTCAAACCCCATCCATTCAAACCCCATCTAGTCAAACCCCATCCATTCAAACCCCATCCATTCAAACCCCATCTAGTCAAACCCCATCCATTCAAACCCCATCCATTCAAACCCCATCCAGTCAAACCCCATCCATTCAAACCCCATCTAGTCAAACCCCACCCATTCAAACCCCATCCAGTCAAACCCCATCCATTCAAACCCCATCCAGTCAAACCCCATCCAGTCAAACCCCATCCATTCAAACCCCACCCAGTCAAACCCCACCCATTCAAACCCCATCCAGTCAAACCCCATCCATTCAAACCCCACCCAGTCAAACCCCATCCAGTCAAACCCCATCCAGTCAAACCCCATCCAGTCAAACCCAATCTAGTCATCATTACTCCACCACACAAACCAATCTATAAACTCTTTTAACCTCTGCTTCAGGCTCTGGGTGCCCAAGCTGCAGCTTGGGGCTGGTTCCAAGCCCTGTGATCCAGCCCTGCTCTTGCAGCATCCCCTCAGCTTCTGCCTGAAGATTACCCTCAGCAGAGGAGTGCTTAAAGCCCAGAGGAAACAGAGCAGCTGCAGGCTGCTGCTCAAGCATTAGCAGCACTCAGCACCCCGCACCCCACCACCGCTGTGTGACAGCAGTCAGATGTTTCCTGCCTGTGACCCACTTCCATCAGCTGCAATTTTATTAGCCTGCTCTTGACAAAAAAAAACCAAAACCAAACAATCCAGAGACCTGGCTGGCTGCTCTCTGCTGAAATTGCTTCTCTCTGCCTGAAAAAGGAGCAGGCAGCCCCTGAGCACACAGTGAGGAAGGCAGGGAGCAGTCAGTGTAGGCAGCTGGCAGCATAGGCAGCAGGCTTTGGCCTCTGCTCCCCTCCTGAATGCTGCGACCCCAAGAGTGACCACAGAGCATAGAGTCTGTGCTGGGTTAACCCCCCCTGCTCTGCCTTCCCATTTCTTTCCTTCTCAAAACCAATGACCCAACTCCATCTGCTCCAGACTTCCTGCTTGGAACTGAGTCCTTCATTAAGGGCAAATATGAGTAGGAGCCCTGTATGCTGGGGTGATTCATATGGAGCTGTTTAAAAAGCTTGGCAGTGCAGAAACCAACCAGAGTTGGCTGCAGATGTTCCCTAGTGTCTAGTAGAAGTGTCCCTGCCCAGGGCAGGGGGGTTGGAACCAGATGATCTTTAAGGTTCCTTCCAACCCAACCCATTCTATGATTCTATGTTAAATGAAATGAAGGCTGGTGAGCCTGGTGCTTGTCTCAGGGGACACCCAGAGCTGCCTCCACTTCAGTAAGGTTTGATTGATTTCCATCCAAAGCTGGATGTGTGGTGGGCACAGCTGCTACATGGTCAAATCATTGCTGGGCAACATCAGAGGGTGCTAAGGAGCAGGGTGCTGGAGGGATCTGCATGCTGCAGGGGGGTTGCTGGGGGATGCACTTGGGTCACAACAACCCCAGGAATGCTCCAGGCTGGAAAGAAGCCTGGTGGAAAAGGACCTGGTGGAAAAGGTGCTGGTTGACAGCTGGCTGAAAAAGGTGGCCAAGAAGGCCACCAGTATCCTGGCATGCCCTAGGTGCCCCTGCAGGCAGGCTGGACTCAGTGATCTCCAGAGGTTCCTTCCAACCCCTACCATGTGATTCTCTGGTTCTGTGATACCCCCTGGTAGCCACCATCACTCTTGTTTCTCTCCACTGACACTGTTCAGACACCTGTGAGGTGTCTCCCAGCTTACCTGAGCCACCCCCTCAGCTGCATTTATGTCCTAAAGGGTGGTGAGGATGGGACAGGACAGTGCCTGCAAGTGTCCTCCTAGCAACCATAGGGACCCAGAGCAGGTATTGGCTTTTCATTCACCTCTTTGTATCAGAGGCAAAGGAGTGAGAGATGAAACAGCCTCAGGTTGCACCAGGGGAGGTTTAGGTTGGATATGAGGAATCAATTTCTTCCCCATTTGAGTGTCAAGAGGCAGGGGACAGGCTCTGCTCAGTTGCAGCCTGGGATAGGACAAGGAGCAATGGATGGAAAATGCAGCACAGGAGGTTTCACCCCAACATGAGGAGGAACTTCTGCATTGTGAGGGTCCCAGAGCCCTGGGGCAGGCTGCCCAGAGAGGTTGTGGAGTCTCCTTCTCTGGAGCCTTTCCAGCCCCAGCTGGATGTGTTCCTGTGTGACCTGTGCTGGATTCTATGCTCCTGCTCTGGCAGGGGGTTGGACTCAAAGATCTCTAGAGGTCCCTTCCAACCCCTACCATCCCTGTGAGCCTGTGACAAGGACTGTCAAGCCCTGGATCAGGCTGCCCAGGGAAGTGGCTGAGTCATTCTCCCCAGAGGGATTGAAAAGCTGTGGAGATGCAGTGCTGAGGGCTGTGGTTTAGCACCAGACTCGGTAAGTGTTGGGTTAATGGTTGGTCTTGAAGATCTTAAAAGGTTTTTCCCAGCCTAAAGGATGCCCTGGGTCTGTGGTTACCTGGAACTGAGCACTAATGCTGGGTGGCTTCTTCTTCTTATGGAGATGGAGGAGAGATTTGGTAATGCGGTCGTGCAGCGTCAGGTTGGTGAGGTGCTTGAGGGACTTCACATCCAGCATGTGCTGTGGGAAAGGGACAGACTCCGTTTGTCCATGAGAAATCCAAGAAGAAGGAGATCTTATCAGCATGCTACCTGCTGCACCCCTCCTTATAAGCTCTGCTGGGCTTCCCCAGGTGACCACCTCTTAGAGTTTGCAATTCAAATTTAGCTGTAACCAGAATTTTCCCCAGGGTTTGGACAGGTCCAGAGGGGAGGACTCCTCAGAGTTTACCATCCCCACAGATATTTGAGGAGAGGCTCAAGAGGGCTCTGAGCAACCTGATCTAGCTGAGGATGTCCCTGCTGACTGCAGAGGGAGTTGGACTGGATGAACTTTAGAGGCCCCTTCCAACCCAAACCATTCTATGAATCTGTGAGTCCCTAAGTCCATCTAATTCAACTGGTCTGAAGAATGATAACAAGAGATATGTTAAAATCATTCCACTGGAGCACTGAAAACCTTCTATCTTGCAGCAGAGCTTGTTTGCTCTCTTTGTCTGCTGGCTCTGGACTGCTCACTCTGCTTTGCCTTTTGCACTGTGCTGTACTCCCTCTGACCTTGGGCTTCTCTGTGTTACTTCTCTAAAGGTACAGGGGAGGCCAAGAGGCAGCCTGTGGTTTGCATAGCTGTCTTGGGGCCCTTTGTCCCCAAGAAGGGACACAGAGGGTGCTGAGAGGCAGCTTGTGGTTTGTATAGCTGTCTTGGGGCCCTTTGTCCCCAGGAGGGGACAAAAAGCTGAATCAAAGGTACAGGGAGGGGTCCTGTGCTGTTGTTGTTAAGCTGTGTATATAGATATATGTAAATACATTTTGGAGATGTTTATTGCCCTTTATACTCTTGGATTTAGTTTCTTTGATTTAGTTTCACTTCCAAACTCTGAGTGTGGTGAGATTTTGAGAAGGTCAATCTCATCCTGAGCTGCATCAAAAGCAGTATTGCCAGCAGAGCCAGAGAGGGGATTCTGCCACTTCCCTCTGGTGAGACCTCTGTGTCCAGCTCTGGAGCTCTCAATAGAGGAAGGACCTGGACCTGATGGAGAGGGTCCAGAGGAGGCCACAAAAATGATCAGGGGGCTGAAGCAGCTCTGCTGTGAGGACAGGCTGAGGGAGCTGAGGGTGTTCAGCCAGGGAGACCTAATAGCAGCCTGCCAGTACCTGAAGGGGACTACAGGAAGGATGGAGAGAGACTGTTTGCAAAGGCCTGCAGGGACAGGACCAGGGGCAATGGCTTCAGACTAGAGCAGAGCAGATTGAGATTGGATGTTAGGAGCAAGTTCTTTACTAAGACGGTGGTGGAACACTGGAACAGGTTGCCCAGGGAGGTGGTTGAGGTCCCATCCCTGGAGATAATTCAAGGTGAGGTTCAACTAGGCCCTGGGCAACCTGATCTAGGTGGGGATGTCCCTGCTGATTGCAGGGGGGTTGGACTGGATGACCTGTGGAGGTCCCTTCCAGCCTGGACTATTCTATGCTTTGGTCTCTGGGGCAGATTTACTGACAGAAAAATGGCTGGGGGGGGGTCTAACTCAACCCATAACACCTACCTCATCTCAATGGGAAACACCAAGGGACAACCTGAACTGTAGCTCTGCTCTGTTTGGCTGGAGCCACATCTCCCAGGTCACCTTCTTCTGAGCTCCTCTGAGGATTGGCCAAGGGCATTTTGGACCATGGGAAATTTGGCTGCAGACCAACTACTGACTGCTAAGGAGCAGCTCATCCATTAACTGCATCTGTGCCTCTCCAGGGGCAATGTGCACTCAGAGAGAAGTAAACCCCAAGGTTGCTCCTCCTGGTCCTCCACTCCTGAGCACTGAAGCAGCACCACCAAGGACCCCAAGAAGCATTATTTGTTTAGATACAGCAGATCTCTCAGCATGACTTAAAACACAGCAAATGCAGTCAAGATGGAGGGAAACAACACAGCAGGCAAGCCTACTGCCTGCCAAGGACCAGCCCCCTGGCAGGACCTCCTCACTCCTTGTGGTTTAGAGCTGAAATAACCAAAATTCACCAGTAGGTTTAACTCCTCCTTTCCAGCAGGAGTTAAACAGGAGCCAGGGCAGGATGCAAGAGCTCCTATTCCCAGCTCAAATCAGGGCCCTGAGAAGAGCAGAGCTGACCAGGGTCTGGATGTAGACATGAGCAGTCTCCTCACACCCATCAGTATCTCATCCCTGTCCCTACAGTCTTAAGCCAAGCAAGGTAGAGATGCTGCCTCTTGCTCACCTTTGGGAGATTTGGTTTGGCTTTGAAGTTCTTATTGCGCCTGGGGAGATAACAAAGGGCTGAGATTAATCCACATGTGCAGAAGGGAGGAGATGATCAGATAGGCCCTACCAAAACCCCTTCAACAGCTGCTGCCCACAACCTGCACTGAAACTGGGCTGTTTCTGCCTGCTGCAGGCTGGCTCTGCACATATCCTGGCACAGGTTAGAAAGGAAGGTGTCTAGCCAGAGGGACTCCTTGGGCTGGAAATATGTGCAGTGTGGGCAGAGCGAGGGAGTGCTGGTGTGGAAGGCCTCAGCCACCCTCCTGCATTACCTCCAGCCACCCTGGTGATGTTCTCTGAACTGTCTGATGAGGCTGCAGCATGAATCAGCAACATCTCAGCATCAGTTCCCCACCTGATGTGTAATGGAAACGTTGCTATCATGTTGGAAAATGTGGCCACACAACAGTGCTGGCAGCTCTTGGGACTGCTCTGGCCAGCAGAGTCCTTCCTTCTCCCTCTTTCCTGCCTCTGCCAAGAGTTAAATAAACCCAACCTCTGCCGGCTGAGGAGAGGCTGAGAGCCCTGGGGCTGTTTAGTCTGCAGAAGGCAGAGGGGGGATCTGATCAATGCCTATAAATACCTGAGGGGTGGGTGTCAAGAAGGGGCAAGTCTCTTTTCTGTGGTGCCCTGTGATAGGATGAGGGGCAGTGGATGCCTGGAACATGGGAAGGTCCACCTCAACATAAGCAGGAACTTCTTTAGGGCCCTGGAGCAGGCTGCTCAGAGAGGTTGTGGAGTCTCCTTACTTTCAAGCCTCATATGGATGTGTTCCTGTGTGACCTGTCCTGGGTGCTCCTGCTCTGGCAGAGGGGTTGGACTCAATGACTTTCAGAGGTCCCTTCCAACCCCTACCCATTCCATGATGCTGTGAAATCAGACAGCTGAAACACACCAGTGTGACTGTTTGAGGCTGTGCCTTTGAGAACAAACAGTGCTGGCTAAATGTTTTCGGTACTAGAACCAAAACATTCTGATATTCTAAACGAATTTCATTGGTGAATAGATAAAATGCAACTTTAAACTGTAGAGCAGTTGGAAGTTTTTTTTCCTCAGTTCAGTCTGGTTTGGGAGTTGGGGGAGTTTGGGTTTCAGCCTGTCCTCCCTGCCTGCTTCTTCACGAACTGCTGGAGTTGGCCTTCAGCTAAGCAAACACTAATCCTGCATGGGCTTTTGAAGCTTACTAACAACTCTTTCCCTTAGTAACTTTTGCCTTTCTCTCTCTCTAACCCCTTTTTGGGAAAAAAAAGGGAGGTAGGGGGGGGAGAGAGGGGGTTACAGGGAGGGGATCCCTCCTGGGGGAGGGATTTGTGTTATTTCTCTTTGCTGTATATTTCTGTGTATATATTGTAAATACCTGCTTTCCATATATGCTTGTAAAGATATAGCTTTGCTCTTCAACTGGGTTAGCTGTGGTTTCTTACTCTGTGGAGGAGGGAGAGCTAAGCCCTCTCTCAACCTACCACAACCAGGATCATTTTGACCAAGCCTTGAAACATCTCTGAGTCAGGGCTGTAGTGTGATGGTTCCTGCACCCACAGCCAGCCCTGCCTTTGCATCCTGACCCATTTTCCCCTGGGGCTGTGGACATTGGTGGGGAGAGCCAAGCCCACTGTGCATGGTTGGGTGGAAGTGCCCATCTCAAACCCTCCCACAGAGACATTTCTACTCTGGCTCTTGGTACCCCCCTGCCTACTCCCGCTGCTGCTCCTCCTGCTCAAGCCCACACCTATGACCATTCCACGATTCTATGATTCCAGTACAAACTTTAGCACTGACATGAGGATGCCGTGGGCCCTCTCCAGCAGCTTGCTGTTGGTGGTGTTGACGAAGATCCCATCCTTGTCTAGCAGGGCTCCGGGGCTGCCAAGCCGGCTGTGCCGCGGCCCCATCCGGCCGGTCCAGCCCCCATAGGTATCGCTGCAACACCAAGCACAGGGTGAGGAAGGCAGAGAAACAACACTGCTTGCTTTGGAAGGACATGCAATGGCTGGAGAGGAGGACACCAAGATGATCAGAGGGCTGGAGAACTTTCCCCTGTGGGCCACACCTTGAGTCCTGGGTCCAGCTCTGGGCCCCTCAGTTTCAGAAGGCCATTGAGAGACTTGAAGGTGTCCAGAGAAGGGCAAGGAGGCTGGGGAAGGGTCTGGAGCACAGCCCTGGCAGGAGAGGCTGAGGGAGCTGGGCTTGCTTAGCCTGCAGAAGAGGAGGCTCAGGGGAGACCTTCTTGCTCTCTGCAACTCCCTGCAGGGAGGTTGTAGCCATGAAGGGGTTGGTCTCTTCTCCCAGGCAACCAGAACCAGAACAAGAGGACACAGTCTCGAGCTGTGCCAGGGGAGGTTTAGGCTGGAGGTGAGGAGAAAGTTCTTCACCGAGCGAGTTGTTCGTCATTGGGATGTGCTGCCCAGGGAGGTGGTGGAGTCACCGTCCCTGGAGGTGTTCAAGGGGAGATTGGATGTGGCACTTGGTGCCATGGTCTAGTCATGGGGTCTGTGGTGACAGCTTGGACTCGGTGATCCTCGAGGTCTCTTCCAACCTTGGTGATACTGTGACAGGCTGGGAGAGTTGGGGCTGTGCAGCCTGGAGAACAGAAGGCTCCAGGCAGACCTCAGAGCAACCTTCCAGTACCTGAAGGGCTCCAGGACAGCTGGGGAGGGACTTGTGACAAGGGCTGGGGAGTGCCAGGATGAGGGACAATGGCTTGGAGCTGGAAGAGGGAAGACCGAGACTGGACAGGAGGAAGAAACTGTTGGCAGTGAGTCTGGGGAGACTCTGGCACAGGCTGCCCAGGGAGGCTGTGGCTGCCTCCTGCCTGGAGGTGTTGAAGGCCAGGCTGGCCTTGAGCAAGCTGGGCTGGTGGGAGGTGTTGGAACTGTGTGATCTCTGAGGTCCCTTCCAAGCCAACCCATTCTGTGAGTCTAAGACAAAATAAAACACCAAGATCACAAAAGAATCAGCTGGTGGAAAGTGCTGCTTTAGCCTTTAACCATCAAACTGCTCCCCTGGGATGAGCTCAGGACTCCAGCCACCACCTGAAGGGATTGGCTGATTAAGTACCTTCTCAATATGAAATATGCATAAAAGGATCACAACTAGCAACAAGAGAGTAACAGCTCCCAGTTCTCCCAGCAGCAGGGCAGGGATCTGCAGACCCCTCCCCATCAGCAGATTTGAGACTCTGATCCCTGCCCCCAGCAATAGCTCCAAATGGAGATGCTGCAGGCTGCACCTCCCCTAAGTCATGCAATCGTTTGGTAGAAAAGGAAACAGCCAACAGCATTGCCAAGGCTGCTCAGGGGCATGGCTTTGGTTAGTGACATGGCTTTGGTTAGTGCTGGCATGGCTTTGGTTAGTGCTGGAATGGCTTTGGTTAGTGACATGGCTTTGGTTAGTGCTGGCATGGCTTTGGTTAGTGCTGGTATAGCTTTGGTTAGTGACATGGCTTTGGTTAGTGCTGGTATAGCTTTGGTTAGTGACATGGCTTTGGTTAGTGCTGGAATGGCTTTGGTTAGTGCTGGTATGGCTTTGGTTAGTGTTGCCATGGCTTTGGTCAGTGTTGCCATGGCTTTCATCACCTGGTGGCCACAGAAGTCTCTTGACATCACAGTGGCCTCCTGAGGCTGGGCAGCAGCCTGGCTCCCCCTAGTCCCCGTGTGTGTGAACCACCCCTGTGCTTTCTCCTGAGATGAGAGGAGAGCCCTTGGCTGCTGCACCCTCTGCACTGACTTCCTGCCTGCTGCCATGCCATAGGTTTCCCCTCAGAAGCAAGCCCCAGGCTGTGCTGTGAGCTGGAAGCACCAGGCAGACTCAGCAGCCAGCACATGATCATCAGATGGCTCTGAAAGCAAATACCTCTTTGACTGAGCTCAGGAAATCACTTCCTGCTCTGCTCTGCCTGCTGGGGAGCTGCTGCAATCTCCTTTCTGGATGTTACCTTCACCCCTGCACATCCCCCTTCTTGCCCAAGCTCAATGTACCCCAAGTACCAACATCTAGACTCTTCAGATCAAAATCACCCAGGAGCCAGCAATGGTCCCTGGCAGCCCAGCAGGCAGCTGTGTGCTGAGCTGCAGCCAAAGCAGAGAGAGAGCTCAGGGAGGGGGATGCTGCCCCTCTGCTCTGCTCAGACCCTACCTGCAGCACTGCCTCCAGTGCTGGGTCCCCCAGAATGAGCAGGACCTGGAACTGCTGGAGAGGCTCCAGAGGAGGCCAACAAGATGATCATAGGGCTGAAGAACCTCCCCTATGGGGACAGGCTGGGAGAGTATGGGCTGTTCAGTCTGCAGAGGAGAAGGCTCCAGGAAGACCTTAAAGCAGCCTTCCAGTACCTGAGGGGCTCCAGGAGAGCTGAGGAGGAAATTTGGCAAGGGCTGGGAGTGACAGGATGAGGGACAACAGGTTTGAGCTGGGAGAGGGGAGACTGAGACTGGAGATGAGGAAGAAATTCCAGGGAGAATGGGGAGACTCTGGCACAGGTTGCCCAGGGAGGTGGTGGAAGCCTCATCACTGGAGGTTTTTAAGACAGGCTGGATGTGGCTGTGAGCAACCTCCCAACCTTCCCAGTGACTCCCTGCAAACCTCCCAACCTTCCCAGTGACTCCCTGCAAACCTCCCAACCTTCCCAGTGACTCCCTGCAAACCTCCCAACCTTTCCAGGTGACTCCTGCAAACCTCCCAACCTTTCCAGTGACTCCCTGCAAACCTCCCAACCCTTCCAGGTGACTCCTGCAAACCTCCCAACCTTTCCAGGTGACTCCTGCAAACCTCCCAACCTTTCCAGGTGACTCCTGCAAACCTCCCATCCAGCACTTGCAGTGGTCTCCAGAAATGCTTTGGTCAAAGCAAGAATGATCTGGGTGCAGGCAAGGAGAGTCCCCATGGATTCATCCTCCTTGTGACCCCACACTGGGTATGAGAGACCTGTTTTCTGCCTTCCAGGGAGCAAACAAGCAGTGCAGAGCTCTCCTTTCAGACCTGGATCAGCAAAGCCATCTCTTCCCTGGGCTGAAGTTTGGCAGCCCACAGAGGCAGGAGTGAGGCTCCTGCACTAAATGGTTGAGGTTTTGTGCTTGTGTGGGCAGTAGAAGTGGAGATTCCTCTTCTCTTCAGGAAGCAGGAGCACAGGAAGGCAGGAAATGTCCTCTTGTCCCTCAGGAGCTCTGCTGGGCTTCCTGGAATTGCTCCAGGAGGATGAAAGGTGCTGCCAAGGAAATAATCAGGGGCCAAAATAAAAAGGCAGCACCAGGAGTCTTCCTCTTCAGGAAATTCCTTCCCCAAATCCAATCTGGATACAGATTTTAGTGGCTTCATGGCAGCTCTGCTTGGGATCAGCTCTCAGTGTGTTGCCCAAGGATGAGCAGAGGGCTATGGAGCCTGGGCTGCAGCGAGAGAAGCACAGCCAGCAGGGCAGGGAGGGGATTCTGCCCCTCTGCTCCACTCTGCTGAGACCACAGCTGCAGCTCTGGGGCCAGCTCTGGAGCCTCTGTGCCAGGAAGGCTCTGGAGGGGCTGGAAGGTGTCCAGAGCAGGGCCATGAGGAGGAGCAGAGGGCTGGAGCTGCTCTGCTGTGAGCACAGACTGAGGGAGTTGGGGCTGTGCAGGCTGGAGAGGAGAAGGCTCCCAGGAGACCTCATTGTGGCCTTCCAGGATGTGCAGGGGGCTGCAAGAAAGCTGGGGAGGGACTTCTGAGGGTGTCAGGGAGGGATAGGACTGGGGGGGATGGAGCAGAACTAGAAGTGGGGAGATTGAGATTGGCTGTGAGGAAGAAGTTGTTGCCCAGGAGGGTGGTGAGAGCCTGGCACAGGCTGCCCAGGGAGGTGGTGGAAGCCTCCTGCCTGGAGGTGTTTGCAGCCAGGCTGGAGGTGGCTGTGAGCAACCTGCTGTGCTGTGAGGTGTCCCTGCCCATGGCAGGGGGTTGGAGCTGGCTGAGCCTTGAGGTCTTTTCCAGCCCTGACAGCTCTGTGATTCTATGATTCTCTGTTCTTCATGCATCAACATCAGACTTGAAGGCTTGCTGGAGAAATTGCAGAACCAGTCTTATCTATGCCTGAAGATCTCCAGAGGGAACAAAGTTTCACCTTACATCACACATAGGGAAACCTGTGCAACCAGAGATGCCAGAACCAACCTTCTCTGCCTCCAGCATCACCACGTGCCTGCTGTCACTGCTACCAGCAGATGTGGAGCTGAAGCAGCCACAGGAGAAAGAAAAGGAGGGGTGGGAAAGACTGCTGTGAGGACAGAGTTGCATCATCTTGGAGAGTGCTTGCACAAGGTGGCTTTCTGCCCAGGCAAGAGAAGTGGCACAAAGTGATGAATTCCATTCAGCAGCTCCCTGGAATTCACATCCTCTCTGGCCATAAGCCAGCTTCAAATGACAAGGAGGAGCAGCGGGCTGGAGCTCCTCTGCTGTAGAGACAGACTGAGGGAGTTGGGGCTGTTCAGTCTGGAGAAGAGAAGGCTCCCAGGAGACCTCATTGTGGCCTTCCAGTATCTGAAGGGGGCTCCAAGAAATCTGGGGAGGGACTTTTGAGGGGGTCAGGGAGGGATAGGGCTGGGGGGGATGGAGCAAAACTAAAAGTGGGGAGATTCAGATTGGATGTTAGGAAGTTCTTCCCCATGAGGGTGTTGAGAGACTGGCACAGGGAGGTGGTGGAAGCCTCCTTGAGGTCCTTTCCAACCCTGACAAATCTCTGATTCTCTGACTGTCTCTCCTCCAACACCAACAGCTGCACAGTCAATTTAGCTAAGGTAACACAGGTACAGCAGAGAGAAGACAAGATTCAGAAGCAAGCTTGGGAGAAGCACTGGGACAGCCATTTGTAACCCCAGGCAGTGCTCTCCCAGCCCAGATCCCCTTCCCTTGTGCCAAGGGCAAAGCGAGAGACTCACCGCTGGCTCCTCTCCGGGATGGTGTTGGCTCCCTGCAGGTCCGAGAGCGGCGTGCGGGGGCTCTTCCGAGGGATACCTGCGGCAGCAGTGACACAACGGCAGCTGTTGGAGCCTGGCTCCTCACCAAGGGGCAGGCAGTGCACACTTACAGGCAGGAGGAGCCAAGATGCGTCACGGCACGTGCTGGGCAGACGAGGGTGCCGAGGATGCCAACGTCCCCATGGCCTAGGCAGCTCTAGCCCTGCTGCTGAGTAACCCTGCTTGCTCAAGTCTGCCAGCTGCCCACCCACACAGGCACAGCTTGGCCCAGCCAGGCTGCAAATGGGCTGAAGGAAGAGGTTGCTGTGATGGGGGAGAGCAGCCACCCCTGTCCTGCATGGCTGAGGCACCTGAGGTTGTTCAGCCTGAAGCAGGCTGAGAGGAGACCTCATTGCTCTCTCCAGATACCCAAAAGGTTGGAGTGAGGCCAGCGTTCAGTGACTGCAGTGGGTTTGGAAGGGACCCCCCAAAAGTCACCTTGAACAACTTCTCTGCACTCAGCAGGGACACCTCCAACCAGAGCAGGCTGCCCAGGGCCACATCAAGTCTGATCTTGAATGTCTCCAGTGATGGGGCCTCAACTGTGGCCCTGTTCCAGCAGCTCACCACTGTTGGCCTCTTCTCCCAAGTAATTCATGACAGAACAAGAGGAAATGGCCTCAGGATGCACCAAGGGAGGGTTAGGATGGAGACTGGGAAGAATTTCTTTGCTGCCAGAGTGGTCAGGAGTTGGAAGAGGCTGCCCAGGGAGATGGTGGAGTCTCCATCCCTGGAGGTGTTCAACAACCAAGGAGATGTGGCACTTTGGGACATGGTCTAGTGGTCACAGAGTGCTGGGTAGAAGGTTGGATTTGATGACCTTTGAGGTCTTTTCCAACCTTAATGCTTCTCTGAGAATATTCTGCTGGGCATGGGACAGGCCACTTGCTTTGTAGGAGGAAAACCATTCAGGCCTGAGCTTGGAAAACTGGTCAGTTATTGGTGGCACTTCCCTTCCCTTCCCTTCCTGGAGATGGATGGACAGGGACAAGCCCAGCAAGCATGTCCTGCTTGGGGAGGCTGGGCTGCTACAGAATCTGTGTCCTCTGACATCCAGTTCTGCTGTCCCCAGCATAAGAAGGGCACAGAGGTGTTTTAGTGAGTCCAGAGGAGGCCACAAAAGTGATCTGAGAGCTATGAGGCCAGGCTGAGGGAGCTGGGGGTGTTCAGCTTGGAGAGGAGAAGACTCCAGGGAGACCTCAGAGCTGCCTTCCAATAGCTGAAGGGATCCTACAGGAAGGTTGCAGAGGAACTTTTCCTGAGGGTGTCTAGAGCCAGGCCAAGGGGGAATGGTTTGAAGCTGAGGGAGAGCAGGGTCAGACTGGAGCTGAGGAAGAAGTTCTTCAGTCTGAGGGTGGTGAGACTCTGGAACAGGCTGCCCAGAGAGGTTGTGACTGCCTCCTCCTTGGGGGTGTTCCAGGCCAGGCTGGATGAGGCCTTGAGCAGCTGAGTCTGAGAGGTGTCCCTGGCCATGGTGGGGAGGTTGGAGGAGATGAGGTTGTAGGAGAAAAAATGATGGAGTTTCAACGAACCACTTGAGTCTGAGTGAAGAATTAAACCACCTCTGCTCCTCTGCAGGAATCAGGGACACCTGCTCTAAGGTTTCTTGCAGGAAAAGCAGCTTTGTGAGGACTGAACATGCAACCACTGTACTTACCCTGCTCAGCTCTGCAGAGAAGTCTTTGCCTGTGTTGCATTTACGCCTACATTACACCATGTGTATGTTAGCAGCTCTGGCTGAGCACCTGCCCTTGCAGACTGCTTAGAACGTACGATGTGAAGGCAGAGAACAGTGGCAGCAAAGTGACACAGTTGAAGAGAAGAGCCCCAGGGAGCTATTTTTACAGACATATAAGAGAGCAGTGCAGGCAAGAGTGTCTGTGTTGGCATGCAGGGTGAGTTTATGATGTGACAGAGGAGTGAGGAAGAAGAAATGGAGACCAAGTGCATCTTTAACCAGCTCGTCCTGTGAACAAACCCCTGCTAACTGCTTCACTTTGAAGTCAAAGTCCTCAGGAACATTAATTTCAAAAGCCAAAGTTATTTCCAAAGTCCAATGGAATCCAAAGAAAAGTCACATTCCAGCTGTATCAGCCAGGAATATCCTTAGTGGACTGGTAGTGCTTTGAACTTCCTAGCACATGTGTGGTAACAAAATAAAACACACTCAAAATCATCTCATCATACAGTGGTTTGGCTTGGGAGGGACCTTTAAAGGTCATCTGGTCCAAGCCCACTGCAGCAAGCAGAAAAATACCCCTGGCTGATATCAGCATCCTGACTTAACAGGAGCCAGTAGAGGGGGAGAGCTGCCAGCAAAATGATGCCACATCTCAAGAGATTCACACAGTGGGTTGGGTTGGAAGGGACCTTGAGGCTCTTCCAGTTCCAACCCTGCTGCCATGGGCAGGGACACTTCCCACCAGCCCAGGTTGCTCAAGGCCTCATCCAGCCTGGCCTTGAGCACCTCCAGGGAGGGGACACCCACATTCTCCCTGGGCAAGCTGGATTTCATCTGACTCTTCAAACCCCACCTATTAATTCCCCCAACAGGCTGTGAGGCAGCTGGTTTGACGCTGGTGGGCTGGTCTCCCCGCTGTCCACTCTGAAGGCACCTGGTCTCCATTTCCTGCCATGTGTGTGTGGTATCAAGGGGAAGGGTGGGTGGTGGAGCCTTACTGTACTTCTCCTCCTTGCACCTCTGCAGGATCTCTAAGCTCCTCTGGTGAACTGGGTGGTGGAGAAAGCTAAAACTATCCACACTTTTCAAAACGGCACATGGCACTGCATCGTCATGCCCTTGGGAAGCAAAATGAAAACAAAAACACAACAAAACAAAACACACACACACAACAAAAGGAGAAAAGAGAAAGATTATATAAAGCAGAAATCAGGAGAGGGGGAAGGAGAAGCCCCAAGGGGTGTGAGAACAATTTAACCTCCCTTCCCTCTGGACACGGCGCTGGGGCAGGGGAGGAATCACCCCCCAGCTCTGCTCACAAGGCTTAGGAGCCAGAGCATCAGCACTGCATAATCACTCTGAGATTATTTGGGCCAACACATAGACAGGATTAGAGAAATCTTTGCTGTGATTAAGTGCTTTGTAAACTGTTCTCTGTGCCTCTGCCGAGCATTGTTCCCTGCGTGGATGCTCCCAGACATGGCCACCTCCAATCCCCCACCCTGCACCCCAGAGCTGGGCTCTGCTCTGCTATTGGCAATCAGAAAAGGAAAACTGGTAATTAAAAAAGGAAGAATAGGAATTGGCAGTTAAAAAAAGAAAACCAGAAATTGGGATTTAAAAAGAAGAAAAATGGGAATTGGCAATTAAAAAAGGAAGAATAGGAATTGGGAATCAAAGAAGTAAAATAAGGAACTGGAAATTTAGAAGAAGAATAATTGGAGTTGGGAATTAAAAAAATAAAGAATAGGAATTGGCAATTTAAAAAGGAAAATAAAAATTCACAATTAAAAAAGGAGAAATAGGAATTGGAAATTAAAACCAAAAGGAAAAATAGGAATTGGGAATTAAAAAAGGAGAAATAGGAACTGGGAATTGAAAAGGGAAGAATAGGAGTTGGGAATTAAAAAGAAGAAAAATAGGAACTGGGAATTAAAGAAGGAAGAATAGGAACTGGCACTTCAAAAAGAAAGAATAGGAATTTGGAATCAAAAAAGGAAAAGTGGAAATTGGAATTTAAAAAGAGGAAAATAGGAATTGGGAATTAAAAAAGGAAAAGTAGGAATTGGGAATATAAAAAGAAAAATAGGAATTGGGAATTTCAAAAGGAAGAATAGGAATTGGAAATTCTAACTAAAAAATAGGAACTGGCAATTAAAAAAGAAAGAACAGGAATTGGGAATTAAAAGAGGAAAAATAGGAACTGGCAATTAAAAAAGGAGAAATAGGAATTGGGAATTTAGACTAGAATAGAATAGAATTGTCAGGGTTGGAAGGGACATACATACATAGAATAAACCGGGTTGGAAGACACCTTCAAGATCACGGTGTCCAACCCATAGCTTCCTTTGCAAAGGAAGAATAGGAATTGGGAGTTTACAAAAAAGAAAATTAGCAACAGGCAATTAAAAAGGAAAGGATAGGAACAGGGAATTAAAAACGGAAGAAATAGGAAGTTGGGATTAAAAAAGGAAAATCAGAAACTGGCAATTACAAAAAGAAAAATAGGAATTGGGGATTAAAAAGAAGAAAAATGGTAATTGGGACTTGAAAAGGGAAAAATAGGGATTGGCATTTAAAAAAGGAAGAACAGGAACTGGGAATTAGAAAGAAGAAAAGCAGGAATTGGGAATTTAAAAAAAGGAAAAATAGGAATTGACAATTAAAAAGGGAAAATAAAAATTCACAACGAAAAAAGGAGAAAGAGGAACTGGACACTCACTGTTTAAAAAAGGAAAAAGTAGGAATTGGGAATGAAAAAAGGAAGAGTTGAAAATGGCCATTTAAAAAGGAGAAATAGGAACTGGGAACTGAAAAGGGAAGAACAGGAATTGGAAACTAACAAAGGAAAAATAGGAATTGGGAATTAAAGAAGGAAAAATAGGCACTGGGAATTAAAAAAGAAGGTATAGAAATTGGGAACTTAAAAAGGGGGAATGGGAATTGGGAGTTAACGAAGTAAAATAAGAAACTGGAAATTACAAAGAAGAAGAATGGGAATTGGGAATTAAAAATACAGACTAGGAATGGATAATTTAAAAAGGAAAATAAAAATTCACAATTAAAAAAGGAGAAATAGGAATTGGACATTGCTTTAAAAAGGAAAAAATCAGAACTGGGAATTAAAAAGGAGGAATAGGAATTGGGAATTAAAGAAGTAAAATAAGGAACTGGAAATTAAAAAGAAGAAGAATGGGAATGGGGAATTAAAAGAGAAAAAAGGGGAACTGGGAATTTAAAAAAGGAAAAAGAGGAATTGCCAATTAAAAAAGGGAAACACAAATTGCCAATTAAAAAAGGAGAAATAGGGACTGGATTTTTTTTTTTAAAGGAAAAAATAAGAATTGAGAATTAAAGAAGTGAAATAAGGAACTGGCAACTAAAGAAGATAAAATAGGAATTGGGAATTGAAAAAGGAAAACCAGAAACTGGGAACTGAAAAAGGAAGAGTAGAAATGGTTTGTATTAAAGAAAGGCTTTGTGCTCCTCAAGGGCAAGGGCCAGAGCCTGGAGCCAGGCAGGATGAGTTTGTGGTCACAAGTTGGGAGGAATCATCCTTGCGTGGCCAAGACTCTTTGGTTGGCCCAGCTCCAGCTCCAGGGCAGGGGAGAGGTTCCCCAGGAGGCACCATGCAAAGTGATGTCTCCATCATGGGTTAGGTGGCCAGGTCATGGGACACACCATGATCCTGTGGAGCTGTGCTGAGGTCACTGAGGAGTTCCACCCAGGGAAGCCTTTCATAGCAGCCTGGTGAATCACCAGAACCTTCCTGAGGAGCACGGCCAAGAGGCACCTTCCTCACATTTACACTGCTCCATGCTCCTCAGGGGGACCTCAAAGACCATTAGTTGGCAAGTACAGGGTGGAGGTGGTTGGACTCTTCTCAAGGGGCTCATTTTTTGGTGCCTGGCTTCAAGAAGCAATCTCTGGAATTCAAGAGGATGGTTTTGAGAGAGTGGTGTAATGGATATCAGACATAACTGGCACCAAGCCAAGCAGCAGCCCTTGCTGGCAAATGCAAATGCAGAGTCCAGCAGGGGAGGGCATAGCCCCAGGACCACAAATCCTTCATCTGAGTGAAGATTTGGGGCATTCAGCCCTCACAGGAGCATAAGGTAGGCATGGGGACCGTGACCTTCTTGCTTTTGACAAATGCATGAAAGGAGGTTGGAGGGAGGTGGGAGTCGGTTTCTTCTCCCAAGAAACAAGTGACAGGACAAGAGGAAATGGCCTCAAGTTGCACCAGGGGAGTTTTAGGTTGGACATAAGGAACATATTTCTTCCCCAAAAGGGTTGTCAAGCCCAGGCTGCCCAGGCCAGTGGTGGAGTCTCCATCCCTGGAGGGATTTCAAAGCTGTGGAGATGTGGTGCTGACAGCCATGGGTTAGCGGTGCCCTGGCAGGGTTGGGTTAAGGGTTGGACTTGATGATCTGAAAGGTCTCTTCCAACCACAATGTTTCTATGATTCTGTGACTCAATGATTTGTGTCCAGCAAAACCAAGATGAGCAAGGTGGGAGTCTCCACAGCCTGGTTTACACAAAGAGCACAAATCAACAAAGAGTTAGGGTTGGGTTCGGTTTTCTACATCATAAATTCAGATCAGTGATACAGCAAAGACAAACCCCCAAACCCACCAATCAGCCAAATTTCTGCCCTAAAAAGCTTGAGAAAGTTAATTAAAGTTCAGTAACAGCTCTGGGTCAAATTAGGTCTTTTTGAACCATCCCAGTCCTCCCTGATAAGCTCAATAATAATCATACTAATAAAATAGTAATAATTGAAGGCCACCCTTCAGCTAATTGCAGCTCCTTAATCCTGGCACATTTCACCTGAGGGTCCTCGGGTAAAACTCTTCCTTTCCAACCCTCTCCTTGGATGAATCATGGACTTAGCTGATAGTTGGACACCTTCAGTGGCCCCAGGGAAAATCCTGGTGACAGTACTTTGCTGCTCTTCACCTCTGGCTTCAGGAGGACAATTCTGTGGTCACTAAAAGCTTCACTGCCAGAGTCTTTGGAGCACAAAAATAAAGGAGAGTCCCCAAAGCCAGCAGGAAAAACTGCTGATTATCCTTATGGAATCATCTGGAGACTTTCAAGCCCCATCTGGATGTGTTCCTGTGTGACCTGTGATAGCTTCTATGGTCCTGCTCTGGCAGCAGGGTTGGACTCGATGATCTCCTGTGGTCCCTTCCAGCCCTAACATCCTGTGAGCCTGTGCTCCTGTGATCTGGCTGGCACTGCTGGCCTGGAGAAGATTACTCCAGGGATGATGTGAAAATAAAGCAGAGCAGAAATGGGAAGAGCTGCTCCTGCAGAAGCTGAAGGAGATCTTTCATTCAGATCCCCTGCTGGGTGCTGAAGGAATGACTCAGGGGAAAGCAAGGGGGAGAGAGTTGGGGTTAGGCAAAAAGGGAGCAAAGAGCCTTAAATAAATAAATGCATGCTTCTGGACTTTTCCTGCTTCTTAAGGACACCTCCCTGGTGGGTGGTGGCAGCAGCAGAGGAGCTCAGAAAGCAAGGATGTGGCAGCCTTCAGTAAAAATGATACAGGGACTCATCACACCTGGGTGGGTGGAGAGGCGAAGCTCTTCCCAGCTAATTCACCAGGATCTCATTAAAAGCTTCCTGGCCATGGGGGGAGGAGATCAAATCAAGTTAATTACAAGAAAGAAGTCTCTGGAGTGTGTCCAGAGAACGGCCACGAGGAGGAGCAGAGGGCTGGAGCTGCTCTGCTGGAGAGACAGACTGAGAGTTTGTTCAGTCCAGAGAAGAGAAGGCTCTAAGCAGAGCTACTTGTGGCCTTCCAGGATCTGAAGGGGGCTCCAAGCAAGCCGGGGAGGGACTTTTGAGGTGTCAGGGAGGGATAGAACTGGGGGGGGATGGAAAGAAACTAGAAGTGGGGAGATTCAGATTGGATGTGAGGAAGAAGTTGTTCCCCAGGAGGGTGGTGAGAGCCTGGCACAGGTTGCCCAGGGAGGTGGTGGAAGCCTCCTGCCTGGAGGTGTTTGCAGCCAGGCTGGAGGTGGCTGTGAGCAACCTGCTGTGGTGTGAAGTGTCCCTGCCCATGGCAGGGGGGTTGGAGCTGGCTGAGCCTTGAGATCCCTTCCAACTCTGACAGTTCTGTGACTCTATGAAGCCAGCAAGGTTTGGTTGAGACAAATAAAAATGACTTTGGTGAAAGGTTTGGGTGAATAAATGAACTAAATTTAGCACACAGTGGCCTGCTGCTGTCTGTGGGGATAGGGGAGTGATTCCACAGGCATCTGCTTTGTGGTGCTCTGGCAAGATGGGTGTGATTTTGGAGGACAACTGGACATGGGATGGCCACTCCATTCTGGATGAGGCCTCAGCAGCTAAAGCAAGATGGAAATACTGCTATGGCTCTCACTTTGCTAAGCTCTACCTGGGCAGAAGTCATGCCAGGAGATGGTGGCTACCACTCCAAAGAGGGCAAAGGCAGCTGACCACGAGTGGTCCCAGCTCCACCACCACTTGCAGGCGAAGCTTTCCCAAGGGATAAGGCAACCCTCAGTATGGGAATTAGGTGCAGGTAGCCTCCTCCCACCAGTTCTGCCTCTGGGGGAGCTGGGGCTGGTCAGTGTGGAGAGGAGAGGGCTTCAGGGAGACCTTGGAGTGTCCTTCCAGGACCTGAAAGGGCTCCAAGGGACAATGGCCTTGGGCTGGAGGAGGGGAGATTGGGGATAGGGAGAAAATTCTTGGGTGTGAGGGTGGGGAGACACTGGAGCAGATTGCCCAGGGGGGTTCTGGATGCCCCCTGCCTGGGGGTGTTCAGGGCCGGGTTGGATGAGGCTTTGTGCAGCCTGGGCTGGTGGGAGGGGGTTGGAACTGGATGAGCTTGAAGGTCCCTTCCTACCCAACCCATTCTATGACTCCATATAATGGTGGCTTCCTTGTGCCTTTTCCCCAGGGCAAGCTGAAAGTGAGCACAGAAACTCAGGGTATGAATTACCTGAGGGCTGGTTGGGACGTTGAAGCCAAACTGTATCCAGATTTCTAAGGGGGTTTTTGGGGTTGTTTTCTGGGTCTCGAACCCAGAGGTTACAAAGCACAAAGCCATTTGCAAGCAGGCTAAAGGACACCAGATAGATAGCAGAGCAGCAAGGCACATGAGGAAAGGTCGAGAAGTTCAGCCACTGGTTAGTGTTGGTATGGAAAGGAAAGGTGATGGGAGAACCCAGGTATAGAATTGCCTCAAGCTCTCCTGGGCTCTATTTTAGATCAACATAGAGACAGAAACAAGTTATGGCCACAAACTCGGGACTGAAGAGCAGGCACAACTGATGGGCTTGAAATCACCGCTCAGATCCTGAGCCAAAGCATTTTTAGTGTCTCCTCCAGCAGCTGGCTGGAGTGCAGCCTGGCTTGGCTGGAGTGCAGCCTGGCTTGCAAGGAAGATGAAAAGGCCACGCTAGGAAAATGCAAACAGGGCTGTTGGAAGCCAGCTCCTTTGAGTGTCATTTCTCCCAAATGGCTTTTGCCATCCACCTCTCAGTGCTACAAAATGCTGCTGTCCATTAATGCTGTGGCCATGTGCCAGAGAGACCCAGGCTAGAGAGAAATCTTTGCTCTTAGGCCAAGCAGTTCAGGAGGAGTTCATGAGCCGAGAGCTGATTTTTGCCTCCTTGGGCTGTTGTTACTCAACTCTGAACAGGACAATTACTCTTTCTGCTCGCATGGTTCCCGTCCCTAATTCCTTGTCCCTGGCTCTCCTCGATGCACACCTCTCTGACTAAGAAGAGTTCATGGTGCAGCTCTGTGCTCCATTTGAACCCAGCTGATGTTTTTCCCTGCTGAGGCTCTAATTTCAGCACGAATTTCAAGCCCTCCTGTGCCCAGAGATGAATACCAATAGCTGCTACTTGTCGTCCCCACATTGCATGATGCAGAGTAATGGTCTCAAAGCACAGTGCCTGCCCCAGCATGAGGCTGCACCATCCCTTTCCTTTCATTCAATGCCCCCGAGCTCAGCAGGAGGCAGCTCAGGGTGACTGCAAAGCAATGAGTTGGGCTAGACAAGAGGCACAACCTCTTGCAGCTTCAAGGGTGAACAGCTTAAGAAATTAGAGAGAAGGATGAAAGCCTTTTTTTGTTGGTTTGCAGATGGAGCCAACAGCTCAAAAAGCTATGGCAAAAAAGAATAAAAATAATTTGTCTAACTTGGTGAATAATTCCCTTAGAATCATGGAATGGTTTGGCTTGGAAGGGACCTTAAAAGTTATCCAGTTCCAATGAAGACATTGCACCAGCCCAGGCTGCTCAGGGCCTCATCCAGCCTGGCCTTGAACACCTCCAGGGAGGAGACAGCCACAGCCTTCCTGGGCAACCTGTTCCAGGTCTCCCCACATGGAACAGGGCAGGTTGAGACTGGAGATCAGGAAAAATTCTTTGTGCTGAGGGTGGGGAGACACTGGAAGAGGTTTCCCAGAGAGGTTATGGATAACCCCTGGTGTTCCAGGCCAGGCTGGATGAGGCCTTGAGCAACCTGGGCTGGTGGGAGGTGTCCCGGCCCATGCTGGGGTGGTTGGGACTGGATGGTCTTTAATGTCCCTTCCAACCCAACCCATCCCATGATGCTATGTCTGTGTTTGGATCATTCAGATGTTCCTCTGCATGAATCCTACGAAAAGGAAAACTCCAAGCAGCAGTGAGGTGAAAATCCTTTCATACCAGGTGCCAAAACCCAAACACATCTTTAAGGGTCAATCTAATTTGCTGTTCTAAAGAGGTTTTAATCAATTTGACATCTGGCTGAACATGAGCCAGCAGTGTGCCCAGGGGGCCAAGAAGGCCAAGGGCATCCTGGCCTGCAGCAGGCAGAGTGTGGCCAGCAGCAGCAGGGAGGTCATTGTGCCCTGGGCTCAGCACTGCTTAGGCCACCCCTGGAGTCCTGTGGCCAGCTCTGGGCTCCTCAGTTTCAGAAGGCCACTGAGAGACTTGAAGGTGTCCAGAGAAGGGCAAGGAGGCTGGGGAGAGGTCTGGAGCACAGCCCTGGCAGGAGAGGCTGAGGGAGCTGGGCTTGCTTAACCTGCAGAAGAGGAGGCTCAGGGGAGACCTCATTGCCCTCTACAACTCTCTGAAGGGAGGTTGTAGCCAGGTGGGGGTTGGTCTCTTCTCCTGGGCAAGCAGCACCAGAACAAGAGGACACAGACTCAAGCTGTGCCAGAGGATCTCCTGAGTCCCCATGGCCAGTGGCAGCATAGCAAGGATTCTTTCTTCACACAGTATCACAGTCTCACAGTACCGCCAAGGTTGGAAGACCTCAAAGCTCATCGAGTCCAACCTGTCTCCACAGACCCCAGGACTAGCCCATGGCACCCAGTGCCACATCCAATCCCCCCTTGAACACCTCCAGGGACGGCGACTCCACCACCTCCCTGGGCAGCACATCCCAATGACGAACGACTCGCTCGGTGAAGAACTTTCTCCTCACCTCGAGCCTAAACCTCCCCTGGCACAGCTTGAGACTGTGTCCTCTTGTTCTGGGGCTGCTTGCCTGGGATAAGAGACCAACCCCTTCCTGGCTACAACCTCCTTTCAGGTAGTTGTAGAGGGCAGTGTGGTCACCCCTGAGCCTACTCTTCTCCAGGCTAAACAACCCCAGCTCCCTCAGCCTCTCCTCACAGGGCTGTGCTCAAGGCCTCTCCCCAGCCTCCTTGCCCTTCTCTGGACACCTTCAAGTCTCTCAATGTCCTTCCTAAACTGAGGAGCCCAGAACTGGACACAGGACTCAAGGTGTGGCCTAACCAGTGCAGAGTCCAGAGGCACAATGACCTCCCTGCTCCTGCTGGCCACACTATTCCTGATGCAGGCCAGGATGCCATTGGCCCTCTTGGCCACCTGGGCACACTGCTGGCTCATGTTTAGGCAGCTGTCAATCAGCACCCCCAGGTCCCTCTCTGTTTGGCAGCTCTCAGCCACTCTGCCCCCAGCCTGGAGCTCTGCCTGGAGTTGCTGTGGCCAAAGTGCAGCCCCTGGCACTTGGACTTGTTGAATGCCATCCTGTTGGCCTCTGCCCATCTGTCCAGTCGGTCGAGGTCCCTCTGCAGAGCCCTTCTGCCCTCTAACTGACCAACATCTGCTCCCAACTTGGTGTCATCTGCAAACTTGCTGATGACTGACTCAACCCCCTCATCCAGATCATCAATGAAGATGTTAAAGAGCATGGGGCCCAGCACTGATCCCTGGGGCACACCACTGGTGCCTGGCTGCCAGCTGGCTGTGGCACCATTCACCACCACTCTCTGGGCTCAGCCTCCAGCCAGTTCCTCACCCAGCTCAGAGTGCTGCTGTCCAAGCCATGAGCTGACAGCTTAGACAGCAGTTTGCTGTGGGGGATGGTGTCAAAGACCTTGCTGAAGTCCAGGCAGACCACATCCACAGCCTGCCCCACATCCACCAGGCAGTCACCTGGGCATAGAAGGAGATCAGGTTGGAGAGGCAGGACCTGCCCTTCCTAAATCCCTGCTGGCTGGGCCTGAGCCCTTGGCCATCCTTCAGGTGCAGTTATTGCCCCCAGGATAATCTGCTCCATCACTTTCCCTGGCACTGAGGTCAGGCTGCCAGGCCTGGAGTTTCCAGGTTCCTCCATCCAACCCTTCTTGTGGATGGGGACCACCTTGGCCAGTTTCAGTCACCTGGGACCTCTCCAGTGAGCCAGGGCTGGAGGAAAATGATGGAGAGTGGCTTGGCAGCTCATCTGCCAGCTCTCTCAGCACCCTGGGATGGATCCCATCCGGCCCCATGGACTTGTGAGTGTCCAAGTGGCTCAGCAGGTCCCAAACTAATTCCTCATGGATTTCCAGGGCATCACACTGCTTCCTGACCCCACTGCCCAGCTCAGGAGGCCACTCATCCTGGACTCCTGCCTTGCTGTTAAACATCGAGGCAAAGAAGGCGTTCAGGACCTCAGCCTTTGCCTCGTCATCAGTCACCGTGTTCCCCTCCAGCTCCAGTAAGGAGTGCAGGTTCTTCTTGCCCTTCTTTTTAGTGTTAATATACTTGTAAAGATGCTTTTCATTGTCTCTCACAGAGGTGTTCAGTTTCAGTTCCAGCTGGGCCTTTGCCTCTCTAATTTTATTCCTACATAATCTAACCACTTCCTTGAACACACCTGGAGAAGCCTTCCCCTCCTCCCAAAGGTGACACAGCCTCTTTTTCCCCTTCAATCCTCCAGGAGCTGCTTGCTCACCCAGGCCCAGAGCCTTCCCCTGGGCTCATCTTTCGGCACATGGGCACTGCCAGTTCCTGTGCCTTCAAGAGCTCCTGTTTGAAGCAGCTCCAACCCTCCTGGACCCCTCGGTTCCTGAGGGTTGGTACCCAGGGAACTTTACAAATAAGTTTCTTAAAGAGGCTGAAGTTTGCCCTCCTGCAGTCCAAGGTGAAGGTTCTGTTGGTGCTCCTCCCTATCTCCCTGCAGATTGAAAACTTCACTATCTCGTGGTCACTGCACCCTGGGCAGCCTCCCACGGTCACATCTCCCACCAGCCCTTCCCTATTGGAGAGCAGCAAGTCAAGCAGAGCCTGTCCCCTGGTAGGCTCACTTAATAGCTGCTTCAGGAAGCAATCCTCTATTGGCTCCAGGAATCTTCTGGACTGCCCTCTCTCTGCTGAATCAAGTTCCCAGCAGGTATCTGGCAGGTTGAAGTCCCCCACAAGGACAAGATCTGATGATCTTGAGACAGCCTCCAGTTGTTTATAGAATAATTCATCAGCCTCCTCCTCCTGGTTGGGTGGTCTGTAACAGACTCCAACCAGGATGTCAGATTTGTTGGGCTGCCCTCTGATTTTAACCCACAGGCTCTCAATTCCCTCATCTTCCACCTCAAGCTCTGTGGCAGAAAGTGTCTCCCTAATATACAAAGCCACCCCTCCTCCTCTCCTCCCTCGCCTGTCCCTCCTACGGAGCCTGTAGCCCCCCAGTGTAGCACTCCAATTGTGCCTGTTGTCCCACCATGTTTCTGAGATGGTGACTACATCATAGTCACCCTGGTGGATTAGGACCTCCAGCTCCTCTTGCTTATTGCCCAGGCTGCCTGCATTGGTGTACCTGCACTGCAGCTGGGCTCCCCACCTCTCGACTGACCCTACCTTGTGCCCTACTCTTTCCTCTGCAGAGGGACCGATATCCTCACCCACCCCCTTCAGACCTAGTTTAAAGCCCTCCTAATGAGCCCTGCCAACTCTAGTGCTAGGACTCTCTTGCCCCTCCTAGATAATTGCACCCCATCAGGACCCAGCAGGTCAGGTGCAGTAAAAGTTGTCCCATGATCAAAGAAACCAAAGTTCTGCTGCTGGCTTCCATGCAGGCTTTCTTGAACCACACTTCTAGTGGACCTGTTGGTGCTGCTGGCAGGAGACCTTCGTGCAGAGCTTTTGTTTGGGTCAGAAAGCTGTGCCAGGGGAGGTTTAGGCTGGAGGTGAGGAGAAAGTTCTTCCCAGCAAGAGGAATTGGCCATTGGGATGTGCTGCCCAGGGAGGTGGTGGAGTCCCCATCCCTGGAAGTGTTCAAGAGGCAACTAGATGTGGCACTTGGAGCCACAGTTTAGTTGTCAGGAGGTGTTAGGTATTAGGTCATAGGTTGGACTTGATGAGCTCTGAGGTCTTTTCCAACCTGGCTGATTGGATGGCTCTATAATTACCACCACCTCATTAGTCTGTGTAGCACCATTACAGACCTAAACTGATGGTGGGAAGGAGGCAGTGGGAGGGGAGCACACCTACCGCTTTTCTTCTCCAGGTATCTCTTCCCAGCCTCCCTGAAGGCCACCCCTGCCCTGAAGAAGGCCCTCAGGACAGCCCAGCGGAAGACAGCCACGGGGTCGATGCCGATCATGCCGCAGATGAAGGCGCTCCTGCTGCTGCGCAGCAGCGCCACGATGTCCGGCCGCATGTGGTCCGTGTTCTTCTCGCGGAAATCCTGCCAGGAGCGGGCAGAGGAACATCAGCAGGACAGACATTCACCACAGGCAGGCTGGGCTGGAGACACTGCAACAGCCTGCCCAGGAAGGCTGCAGCTGCCCCCTCCCTGGAGGTGTTCAGGGCCAGGCTGGATGAGGCCTTGAGCAGCCTGTGCTGGAGGGAGGTGTCCCTGCCCATGGCAGGGGGTTGGAACTGGATGATCTCTGAGATCCCTTCCAACCCAACCCATTCCAGGAATCTCTGAACTGTGATTCTCTGTCCAGTCAGGAGGAGTATTTCAGGAGCTTGCACCTTCTTCCTACCAGACAGAGATGCAGTTGAGAGAAGTCAAAGCCCCTGACAGCAACCAGTCCCAAGAGTCGTCACACTTGGCACCAGAGCTCCTGCTGAACTGCTAACAAGGATCTCAGCCTCTAAATTACTGACTTCAAACCTACCTGGAGAAGAGAAGGCCCCAGGGAGACCTTAGAGCAGCCTTCCAGTACCTGAAGGGGACTATTAGAGAGCTGGGGAGGGATTTTTGACAAGGGCTGGGAGAGACAGGATGCAGGACAATGGCTTTGAGCTGGGATATGGGAGACTGAGACTGGAGATGAGGAACAAATTCTTTGCAGTGAGGTGGGGAGACTCTGGCACAGGTTGCCCAGGGAGGCTGTGGATGTCCCATGCCTGGAGGTGTTCAGGGCCAAGCTGGATGAGGCCTTGAGCAACCTGGGCTGGTGGGAGGTGTCCCTGCCCATGGCAGGGGGTTGGCACTGGATGATCTCTGAGGTCCCCTCCAACCCAAACTATTCTATGACTATGAAAACCATCCCCAGTGAAAGGTACCAAAATCAACTGCCACCTCCAAGCATGCAGACTGCATTTCAGAGACCTTTGAAAGGACCCAGGCTGGATGAGTCGTGGGGCAGCCTGCGGTGGGCACAAACTCAGGACAGCTCTGGAGCCCTCAGTACAGGAAGGAGCCCACAAATGAGTACCCTCAGCTCACTCTGGGCCTCAACAGCTCCCACACAACCTGCTTCAGGTCATGAATTTGGGTTCTCCCAGCACTCAACTTAGGGTCAGGGGGTTGGAGCAGCTCTGTTATGGGGACAGACTGAGAGAGCTGGGGGTGTTCAGCCTGGGAAAGAGAAGGCTCTGGGGGGATCTTAGAGCAGTCTTTCAGTACTTGAAGGGGGCTACAAGCAGGCTGCAGAGGGACTGTTCCCAAAGGCCTGCAGGGACAGGACCAGGGGCAATGGTTTGAAATGAGAGCAGAGCAGATTGAGATTGGATGTGAGGAACAAGTTCTGCAGCAGGAGGCTGCTGGAACACTGCAGCAGGTTGCCCAGGGAGGTGGTTGAGGCCCCAGCCCTGGAGCTAGTCAAGGTGAGGCTGGACAGGGCTCTGGGCAGCCTGATCTAGTGGAGGATGTCCCTGCTGAGTGCAGGGGGTTTGGACTGGATGAGCTTTGGAGGTCCCTTCCAACCCAATCCATTCTGTAATAGGAAGTTCCATCTAAACATGTGTGACCGTTTCGGGCTGTGCCTTTGAGAGACAGGTGCTGGAACACTCTGGCTGAATGCTTTGGTGAAGACAATGAACACAGCGATACTCTAAACGAATTCCATTGGTAGATTGGTAGAATGCAGCTTTAAGTTTTAGTTCCGTTTGAATCTTTCTCAGTTCTGTTCTGTTCAGCCTGTCTGAGCAACTAGCCGGAGCTGACCTCGAATAAGAGCTAAGGGAAAAGCTACCTCTTCCACGCGCTTTGAGCCTAACAGAATCTCCTCCTCTAGCTCTTTTGGGAAAAAAGGGAGGTAGGAGGGAGAGAGGGGCTACAGCAGGGGGGAACCCTCCTCTGGCCAGAGGAGGGAGCTTTGTTCTGTATCACTTTCTTTGCTGGGCATTCCTGTATATATACTGTAAACATTGTATATTGTGTACACATGCACCGCATTTCATCCTGCTTGTAAATACAGCTTCAATTCATCTCCGCCTCTCTGACTGAGCCAGCCGTGGTTTCTTTGTGGGGGAGGGAGAACTGAACCTTCTCTCACCACCACAACATGAGAAGGAACTTTGCACTGATGGTGGTGGAGCACTGGGACAGGCTGCCCAGGTGGAGTCTCCACCTCTGGAGACATCCAAAACCCACTTGGATGTGTTCCTGGGTGATCTTCTCTAGGTAACCCTGATTTGGCAGGGGGGTTGGACCCAATGATCTCCAGAGGTCCCTTCCAACCCCTCCCATACTATGATACTGTGGACTTGGTCTAGTGGGAGGTGTCCCTGCCCACGGCAGAGGGCTTGGAACTAGATGATCTCTAAGGTCCCTTACAACCCAAACCATTCTGATTCTATGCAAGCGATGCTGGGCAAGATCTGCCAGGCTGCTCCTGGGACAGCACAACCATCAAATCACAGAATTCTGCTTCTGCCTTTTGTTTCTTGCCCCCATATTTGCTTTTTTATGTCCAGAAAATATTTTTTTCCTACCCACAGCATCTCCCAGCTGCTGCTGGAGCTGGTCACTTGCACTTACAATCACAGGCTTGCAGGTGTGAAGCCCCAGCTCCTTCCTCACACTCCCCCCCTACCAGAGCTGCTTCTCTTCATCACTGCCATGAATGACAATTGGGTCCAACTTGGAAATCATAAAGTCATGGAATGGTCCAGGTCAGAAGGGACTTCCAAAGCTCATCCAGTTCGACCTCCCTGCAGTCAGCAGGGACATCCCCAACTAGATCAGGCTGCCCAGAGCCCTGTCGAGCCTCATCTTGAATATCTCCAGGGAAGGAGCCTCAGCCACCTCCCTGGGCAACCTCTTCCAGTGTTCCTCCACCTTCATAGTGAAGAACTTCTTCCTGATAACAAAATCTGCACTTCTCTAGCTTGAAGCCATTGCCCCTGGTGCTGTCCCTGCAGCCTTTGCAAACAGTCTCTCTCCAGCCTTCTTGTAGCCTCCTTCAGGTACTGGCAGGCTGCTATCAGGTCTCCCTGGAGCCTCCTCTTCTCCAGACTAAAATCACAGTATCAGAGTACATTAGAAGTTGGAGGGACCTCAAGAGATCACAGGATCCAAGGCTCACAGGAGGTTAGGGGTTGGAAGGGACCTCCGAAGATCATGGACTCCAACCCCCCTGCCAGGGCAGGAGCAGAGAACCCAGCACAGGTCACACAGGAACACAGCCAGCTGGCTCTGGAAAGTCTCCACAGAACGAGACTTCACAACCTCTCTGGGCAGTCAATGCTCTATGACCCCCACATGAGGAAGATCCTTCTCATGTTGAGATGGAACCTCCTGTGCTACAGTTTCTATCCATTGCCCCTTGTCCTATCCCAGGCTGCAGCTGAGCAGAGCCTGTGCCCTACCAAAAGAGTAACTGAGTTGTCTGCATCATTCCATTTGCTCCCTGCTGAAAGGGCACCTTTAGCCTAGACCCTGACTGCAAGGATTGAAGGTAAAATTAAATTACCGTTGGATGCACAAGGAAAAGAATTCATCTTCATCAGTGACATTGATGAGGGGACAGACAGACAGACAGAGTCTGCTCAGCAAGTTTGCTGATGATCCCAAACTGGGAGGCTTGGCTGAAACACCTGAAGGCTGTGAGGCCATTCAGAGACTTGGACAGACTGAGAGCTGGGCAGAGGGGAACCCAAGGAGGTTCAACAAGGATGAGTGCAGAGTGCTGCACCTGGGCAGGAAGAATAAACTGCAGCAGCACAGGCTGGGAGGGGATCTGCTGGAGGGCAGCCCTGTGGAGAAGGACTTGGGAGTGCTGGGGGGGCAGCAAGCTCTGCATGGGACAGCAATGTGCCCTGGGGGCCAAGAAGGCCAAGGGGGTCCTGGGGTGCATTCAGTGGAGGGAGATTCTCCTTCTCCTCAACTCTGCCCTAGTGAGGCCCCACCTGAAATACTGCATCCAGTTCTGGGCTCCCCAGTTTGAAAGGGACAGGGATCTGCTGGAGAGAGTCCAAGGGCCCAAGGATGCTGAAGGGCCTGGAGCACTGCCTGGGGAGGAGAGGCTGAGAGCCCTGGGGGTGGTTAGCCTGGAGAAGACTGAGAGGGATCTGATCAATGTCTATAACATCTGAGGGCTGGGGGTCAGGAGGGAGGGGAGAGGCTCTGCTCACTGTGCCCTGGGATAGGCCAAGGGGCAATGGATAGAAACTGTAGCACAGGAGGTTCCACCTCAACAGGAGGAGGAACTTCTGCACTGTGAGGGTCCCAGAGCCCTGGAGCAGGCTGTCCAGAGAGGTTGTGGAGTCTCCTTCTCGGGAGCCTTTCCAGCCCTGTCTGGATGTGTTCCTGTGTGACCTGTGCTGGATTCTCTGCTCCTGCTCTGGCAGGGGGGGTTGGACTGGAAGCTCTCCAGAGGTCCCTTTCCAACCCCTAACCTCCTGTGAGCTGTGAGATGTAGAGAAAGTTCTTCCCAGCAAGAGGAATTGGCCCTTGGGCTGTGCTGCCAAGGGAGGTGGTGGAGTCCCCATCCCTGGAGGTGTTGCAGAGGGGATTGGACGTGGCCCTTGGAGCCATGGTTTGGTTGTCAGGAGGTGCTGGGTGACAGCTTGGACTTGATGAGCTCTGAGGTCTCTTCCAACCTGGCTGATTCTGTGATTCTAAGATTTCTTCTCCAAAGAATCTGCAAGGAACCTTTGTGGCTCTCCTTCCCCATCCTACTGCATCTCAGCATCAGCAGTGAGAGTCCCCCTCAGCCCAGGGAGGTGACTGAAGTGGGGACAGACCTTCACTCCGTACTTGACTTTGCCTGCGTAGTGCCGGATGATGAAGGCCGGCTCCATCACCGCCGGGAATTCGATGTAGGAGTTCCCCTCGTGCTGACGCTTGAACTTGTCCAGCAGCGTCTGGTTTGTGGCTTGAGGGAAGCTGAGTGGGAAGAATCAAACACAAGATTGCTGCAAACCCAACAGCAAACCCCAAGCCCCACCCTTGCACACCTTTTGCTCGGCCACAACAGGAACCCAGAGCTACTGAGCTTCCGCTCCTGCGCCGCCGGCGCCTGCCGGAGCCACTTGGGGTGCTGCCGGGTGGTTGGATACAAACAGGAGGCATGGCTGGGGTTGGAAGGACTCCTAAGTGGTTGTGTACTGCTGTGAACTCAGTTATACAACCACAAACACGAGCCAGCAATGTGCCCTCGTGGCCAAGGAAGCTAACGGTCTCCTGGGGTGCAGGAAGAGGAGTGTGGCCAGCAGGCCGAGGGAGGATCTCTCCCCGCTCTGCTCCGCCTTGGTGAGGCCACAGCTGGAGTCCAGCTCTGAGCTCCCCAGTGCAAGATAGGGAGCTACTGGGGAGAGTCCAGTGGAGGCTACAAAGCTGCAGAGGGCCCTGGAGCAGTTCTGTGAGGAGCAAAGGCTGAGACCCCTGGGGCTGAGAGCCTGGAGAAGAGCAGCTCCAGAGGGGATCTGAGCAATGCTCAGCAGGAGCTAAAGGATGGCAGGGAATAGATGGGGTCAAACTCTCGCCAGTTGTCCCCTGGGGCAGGACAAGGGGCAGTAGGCATAAACCAGAGTCCAGAAAGTTCCATCTGAACAGGAGGAGAACCTTGTTTGGTGTGAGGCTGCAGGAGGCCTGGAGCAGGCTGCCCAGGGAGGCTGGGCAGTCTCCTTCTCTGGAGAGCTTCCAACCCCCCTGGACACAGTGCTCCTGGCCAAGCTGCTGTGGGTGCCCTGCTTTAGCAGGTGGGTTGGACTGGATGAGCTCCAGAAGTCCCTTCCAAACCCCCCTACTCTGTGAGCTCTGAGCCAGGTGTATCTCACAGTGGCACACTGCACTGCACACCCACTGCCTGCAAGTCACTCAGGGGAGCTGCATTCATCTGCAGCTCTAGGCTTCTGTTGGGGGTTTGGGGCTTAGGCTGCTGCTCTGTCCCAGGGGCACTTTCACAGTCAGGAAATACTGAGCTGCCTACAGATCTCACTCCAATTTCAGCAGCTGACTGATGCTGACATAGAGAAGAAGAAGGACAGAGAGCTTGAGCAGAGCCTCTCTGTAAGGGCAAGGCAAGCTTCAGGTAAACCTGCAGCTTGGGTCTGGATTTCACAGCTTCCACCTCACTTCAGCTGCTTTAGGCTGGTACTGAGACACCATCGCTGCTGTGTGTTTGGTCAAGGAGACAAGAAACAGAGGAGAAACCTCCCAGCAAAGGGTGGGAGGAGACCTTCTGCCATGAACTGGAGCCATGCATGTCTGAGGTGATGCCAGCAGAGCTGCCTGGCCTTTCCCTTTCCCAGCACATGTGTGTGCCAGAGGGCAGATGTCCTGTGCTCATTAGTTTCCACCCAAAGGCAGACCCAAAAGCCACAGACTTAGCTGAGAACTTCTACTGAGACAAGCTGGATGGAGGCAACCAAGGATGCACACAACCACAGATGCAAACCTGAGCTGCACCCCCTGTGGAAGTGCAGCCCCCACGTGAGTGCCCACAGAACATTCTGGGCCTCAACAGCTTCCACACAACCTGCTTCAGGTCATGGATTTGGGTTCTCCAGCACTCAAATCAACTTCTGGCACCTGGTGAAACCTCACCTGCAGTGCTGGCCTGCTCTGGAGCTTTCAGCACTTGAAGGGCATGGACCTGATGGGCAGAGTCCAGAGGAGGGTCATGAAAATGGTCAGGGGGTTGGAGCACTTCTGCTACAAGGACAGGCTGAGGGAGCTGGGGGAGTTCAGCCTGGAGAAGAGAAGGCTCCAGGGAGACCTTAGAGCAGCCTGCCAGGACCTGAAAGGGGCTTACAAGAAGGCTGCAGAGGGACTGTTTCCAAAGGCCTGCAGGGACAGGACCTGGGGAAATGGTTTGAAATGAGAGCAGAGCAGATTGAGATTGGATGTGAGGAACAAGTTCTGCAGCAGGAGGCTGCTGGAACACTGCAGCAGGTTGCCCAGGGAGGTGGTTGAGGCCCCAGCCCTGGAGCTAGTCAAGGTGAGGCTGGACAGGGCTCTGGGCAACCTGATCTAGTGGAGGCTGTCCCTGCTGAGTGCAGGGCCTGGGACTGGATGAGCTCTGGAGGTCCCTTCCAACCCCAATATTCTCTGATTCTCTGATCTTCATGTCATTGCCCCACAGGAGAAAGCACAGATCTGAGGAAGGAAACCTTTGCTCTTCCCTTTTCAGGGCAGAAATTCCTGAAAAGAATTTTAATTGCTCTTTGTGAAGAGCTTTTTGCTGACTCTCCACTGTTGGCCTTCTGAAAACAAAACCAGAGCCAGGAAGAGAAATCAGCTCAGAGAGCCATCAGCACCTTTGTGGAAGGCATCTCAAGAGGTTAAGACTTCTGGATAAACACTTTTTGAAGTCAAGTCACAAACACCATCAGCCAGGTCAGGACGTTTCCTACTCACTTGCTTTCCTCGTCCAGCAGATGGAGCAGGCCAGTCGGCTTCTTGCTGATGAGGTTGATGCAGCTGGAGTTGTCTATGTAGTCAATGTTGTGCCAGCTAATCCCTTCTGCTCTATACTCCTCCTGAAAAACCAAGCAGCCCAGGGATGGTACAAAGATCTTGAGGGTAAGCCAGAAAAGAAAGCTGAATTCAAAGGGTTTCAAGAAAACTGCAGCACCACAGCTGAGCACCTCTGCTGCTGGGGAAACCACAGAAGGCTTTAGCTTGGAAAGGACCTTGAAAGGCCAGGAGTCCACCCCCACCCTGCAGCCAGCAGGGACAGCTGCAGCTAGAGCAGGTTGCTCAGAGCCCCAGACAACCTGCCCTGCAGTGGTGCCAGGGATGGAGCATCTACTACCTCTCTGGGCAGCCTGGGCCAGGCTCTCACCACCCTCAGGGGCAAACATTTTCTCCCTTCTCTCCGAGTCTCCCTCTTGCATTTCAAACCATCCCCCCTTGTCCTGTCACAGCAGGCTCTGCTCAAACCCTGCCCCCAGCTCTCTGATCCCCCTTGAAGCACTCAAAGGCCACCACAAGGTCTCCCTGGAGCCTTCTCTTCTCCAGGCTGACCAAGCCCAACTCTCCCAGCCTGGCCTCCCAGCAGAGGGCTTCCAGCCCTGCCAGCACTGCTGTGGCCTCCTCTGGCCCTGCTCCACCAGGTCCCTGTCTGTGCTGAGGGCTCCAGAGCTGCCCCAGCACTGCAGGGGGGTCTCAGCAAAGCCCAGGAGAAGGGCAGAATCCCTTCCCTGCCCCTGCTGCCCCTGGATCCCATCTCAACCTGTCCAAGGCCTTGAGCAACCTGGGCTGGTGGGAGGTGTCCCTGCCCATAGCAGGGGGTTGGAACTGGATGATCTTTAGGGTCCTTTACAAACCAACCCACTGCATGAATCTATGAATCATGGCCAACCAACACAATGTTGCCTCATCTTGGGACAGCACAGGTGAAAACCAGGCCATGACTTCAAGGGCTCAGGAGGGTGTTGGTGTCCACAGCACCTGCAGGCTGAGAGCCATGGGAATCTCTCAGCATCTCAGTGCCCAGGAGCCAGACCTCTTCTTCCAGAGGGATATTGCCATTGGTCATGGTGAAAACTGAAACCTTGATGACCAACCCTGAAACCACAATGAAAATTGCCCAAACAAAGTGGGAAGTCAGCTGAGAAATCCCTTTCTTCCCAGCAGAGCTCCAGGTGGGAACGCTGCCCATGGCACAAACATGCTTCACTCAGAGCTGATGAAGGTAATTTTGGAGCTCTAAATGGATGCATTTCACTCAAACCCCCATAACTGAGCAGCAGGCTGTGGAATTCCTCTGTTCTGGACTCTGCTTCAGCTTTGGGTGGTGTTTGCTAAGTGAGAAGCCAGGAATTACCCCCCACATCCCCCTCCATTCCTAGCTGAATTCCCCAGCTTCAAATAGTCTCCAAACATTCTTAACAAGAAGCGAAAGTTGCTCTGACACCACAAAACCAGAAACCTTTACAGATCACAGATCACAGCTCAGAGCCACCAAACCTGAGCAGCTAACTTGCTTCCCTCTGGATTGCTGGCCTAGGAACATGGTACCAGCAACCCTGCAGGTGCTGAGGGACTAGAAGGCAGCTAGAGGGCAGCTAGAAGGTAGAAGACAGCTAGAAGGCAGCTAGAACATAGTTAGAAGGAGACAACTACAAGGCAGCTAGAGGACAGCTAGAAGGTAGTTAGAAGATAGCTAGAACATGGTTAGAAGATGCTTAGAAGACAGCTAGAAGATGGTTAGAAGATGCTTAGAAGACAGCTAGAAGATATTGAGAAGTTGGTTAGGAGACAAGCAGCTCACAAAGCTCAGCTCCAGAACTAGAAATGAAGCCATATTTTGTCAAGTGTATTGAAAACCTTCCAGGACAGAAGATCCATCACTCTGCAACTCCCTGAAAGGAGGCTGGAGACACATGGGGTTGGTCCATCCTCCCTAGTAAGAAGTGACAGGAGGAGAGGAAATGGCCTCAAGTTGCACCAGGGGAGGGTTAGGTTGGACATCAGAATAAACTTCTTCCCTGAAAGGGTTCTCAAGCAGTGGAACAGGCTGCCCAGGGAGCTGGTTGAATCCCCAGCCCAGGAGGTGTTTCAAAGAGGCAGAGCTGTGGTGCTGAGGGCCATGCTTAGCTCTAGCTTTGGCAGAGTCAGAGAATGGCTGGACTGGAGGATCTGAAAGGGCTTTCCAAGCCAAAGGAGTCTGTGAGTCCATGAGAACACCTCATGGTTTATAAACTGATGCTGGAACAGGCCACTGTACTTGGATAAACTGAAGCTTCCAAGAGCTTCTTTCTGGCTATCTTCAAAACCCACCTGGACCCATTCCTGTGTGACCTGCCCTAAGCAGTCCTGCTTTGCAGGGGCTTGGACTCAATGAGCTCTGGAGGCCCCTTCCAACCCTTACCCTCCTGTGATTCTCTGATATGTTCATGTATCCAAAAACAAACATCTTGGGGAGCTTGGGAAAGCTTTTCCAAGGCTGGGAGCAGCAGCAGGGCCTAGGGAAACCTCCACATTCAGGGGAAATTATAGAATCATAAAATCATCATGGTCAGAAAAGGCCTCCAAGATCAGAGTCCAACCAGCAACCCAACCCCACCATGGCTATCAAACCATCTCCCCAGGTGCCATGGCCACACATTTCTTGAACACCTCCAGGGCTGGGGACTCCACCACCTCCCTGTGCAGCCTCTGCCAATCCCTGACCACTCCTGCAGCAAAGACATTGTTCCTCCTCTCCAACCTGACCCTCCCCTGGCACAATTCCGGGGCATTTCCTCTCCTTCTGTCACCTGAGACTGAGGAGCAGAGCCCAACCCCCACCTCACTGCAGTTTCCTGTGCACTGGGACTCCAAAGTCTTTCTCTTTGGCACTGCTTCCTTGATGCACCCTATCAAGAGTGCATCTTGGCCACAAGGGCACATTGAAGGAGACCAATGTGCAGTTTGGCAGCAGACAGCACAGATGCCTTGAGCTCCTGAGAGACTTCCAGAGTCTGATGGGGTTGATGCTTTCATTTAGCAATGAGGCTTCTCTTGTTTGCTCCCAAGTTAAGGAGAACAGGGATGTATAGACACAGCCATATATAGATACCTCAGATATCTGAGCAATGCACCCCAGACCCAGGAGGTGCAAACACATGACCATGAGCTCCACAAATACCTCATCCATAAGCAGCTTCAGAGGTTGCTCTATTTGAATGATGATGTCAGCGATGCAGGCTGCTAGAAAGGAGCCTTCTGCACTTCTGCTGCTGCCCACTCTTACCTTGCTGACCACTTAGGGAGCATTGCCAGGGGACTCTGAATCTTTGAATCCTTGAACTGTCTGGATTGGAAAAGGCCTCCAAGCTCATCCAGTCCAACCAGCAACCCAACCCCACCATGGCCATCAAACCCTGGCCCCAAGTGCCGTGGCCACAGCTTTCTGGAACACCTCTCCAGGGCTGGGGACTCCATCACCTCCCTGGGCAGCCTCTGTCAATCCCTGACCACTCCTGAAGCAAAGACATTTGTCCTTATCTCCAACCTAAGCCTCCCCTGGCACAATTTCAGGCCACCCTCGTGGTGCAGAGCTCATTCTTCACATCCAATCTCAATCTGCTCTGCTCTCATTTCAAACCATTGTCCCTGGTCCTGTCCCTGCAGGCCTTTGGGAACGGTCCCTCTGCAGCCTGCTTGGAGCCCCTTCAGGCACTGGAAGGATGCTCTGAGGTCCCCATGGAGCCTTCCCTTCTCCAGGCTGAGCATCCCCAGATCCCTCAGCCTGTCATTCTAGCAGAGGTGCTCCAGCCCCCTGATCCTCTTCATGGCCCTGGAACCATTCCAGGTGTGGTTGTTTTGGGGCTCCAGCTGCAGATGTCCCTGCTGACTGCAGTGGGTTGCACCAGAAGACCTTCAGAGGTCCCTTCCAACCAAAGCCATGATTATATAAATCTAATTAATATTATATTAGAATTTGATCCAGTTCTAAGAGTTTTCCCATGCAGACAGAGCAGGATTTCTCAGCCTGGGCTTTACCACCTGCTCAGACTTTGCCCTCTCCCACCATCTACTCAGGCAGAGCAGCTGCTATATTTATAGGAGGCTCCAGCCTCAAGCCAGACTGCCCAAGTCTGCTTACAGACAACTGGAAATAGAAGTTGTCTTCAGGCAGAATGGTTAGGAGGGGGGAAAAAAGCCTTTGCAAGGCAGATTGTGTCAGCTTGCAGCAGGAAAAGACAAAAAGAACAAAGGTTAAAACAATCCCAGGCCTCTCTGAGCTGCCTGTGTGGAAGGGATTTTGCTTCAGTCATGACATCATGGCTAAGCACTGCTCCTGCACCAATCCCCTCAGGATTGATTAGCAAATCCTTACCAAATACTGAAATTGGTCCTTCCTTTCAGCAGGAGCATCCAGAGATCTCATCAATCTTTCTTCAGCCCACTCAGAAGCTTTGCAGATAGAAGCAACCTAGCCCTGGATGCAGAAGAGGACCCCTGCTCCACTTCAGCTCCTGTTCATCAGTAACTTATTGCTCACCCAGCAAACCAAACATCTCTGATTTCACAGAAGGGCAGTGTTCAAAGTGACCTCTGCAGCTCATCCAGTGCAAGCCCCCTGCTCCACAGCAGCTTAGAATCCCAGGATCAGCCAGGTTGGAAAAGACCTCAGAGCTCATCAAGTCCAACCTATGACCTAATACCTAACACCTCCTGACAACTAAACTATGGCTCCAAGGGCCACATCCAATCCGCTCTTGAACACCTCCAGAGCAGGAGACTCCACCACCTCCCTGGGCAGCCTGCTCCAGGCCTCCAGCAGCCTCACACCAAAGAAGTTTCTCCTCCTGTTCTCCTGGAACCTCCTGGGTTCCAGTTTGTGCACAATGTCCTTTGTCCTGTCCCTGGGCAGCACTGACAAGAGCCTGGCCCCAGCCTCTTGGCCCCCACCCTGTAGCTCTTGCTGAGCATTGCTCAGCTGCCCTCTGGGGCTGCTCTCCTCCAGGCTCTCAGCCCCAGGGCTCTCAGCCTTTGCTCCTCACATAGCTGCTCCAGGCCCCTCAGCAGCTTTGTAGCTCAAAGCCATTGTCCCTCAGCCTGTCACTCCCAGCCCTTGTCAAAAGTCCCTCCCCAGCTCTCCTGGAGCCCCTTCAGGCACTGGAAGCCTCCTCTGAGGTCTCCCTGGAGACTTCTCCAGTCTGAATAACCCCAACTCTCTCAGCCTGTCCCCATAGGGGAGGTTCTCCAGCCCTCTGATCATCTTTGTAATCTCTTCTGGTCTTTCTTCCCCACTTCTAGGCAGTGTCAAGAGTTTCTCTCCCAAGAAGAACATCTCTGCTGCCTTTGCAATACTGATTTTTGATAAGGGCTGGGAGAGCCAGGCTGAGGGTCAGTGGCTTTGAGCTGGAACAGGAGAGATTGAGGCTGGAGATGAAGAAAAAACTCTTTCTAGTGAGGGTGGGGAGACTCTGGCACAGGCTGCCCAGGGAGGCTGTGGATGTCTCCTCGCTGGAGGTGTTGAAGGCCAGGCTGGATGAGGCTTTGAGCAACCTGGGCTGGTAAGAGGTGTCCCTGCCCATGGCAGGGGGTTGGGGCTGGATGATCTTAAAGGTCCCTTCTTAACCTAAACCATTTCATCAGTCTATGAACTGAGACACCATCTTGAACCTTCTTGTCCAAAGTCTGTATTCCACCTGTCCAAGCTGCTGGAGGTGATGACCTGGAGAAAACTCCCCCAGTTTTCCCTTGCAATTGCCTCTGAGAGTGTCAGGCAGTGAGAGTAAATACCTTATAGGGAGGGCATAGGGTGGTGAACAGCTTTGATCTTAAAGGGATTACCAGAGAATCATTTGGGTTGGAAAAGCCCTCTCCGAGCTCATCCAGTCCTACCAGCAACCAACCCCACCATGGCCATCAAACATGGCTCCAAGTGCCATGGCCACAGTTTCCTGAACACCTCCAGGGGGGGTGACTCTGTCACCCTCACAGGGAAAAGATTTTACCTCCTGTTTCCATGGAACTTCCTAAGCCTTCCACCACTGCCCCTTGTGCTGGCAGCAGAGCCTGGCCCCAGCCTCTGGGCACTCACCCTGCACAGCTTCAGCAACAGCAATGAACACAGTCACCTCTAGGGCTCCTTTTCTCCCCATGGTGAATTCCAAGTGAAATTGGAGCACTCCTTAACCCCGTAAGAGCTAAAGGGACAATGTGGAGGTGTTTAAGGCCAGACTGGAGGTGTTTAAAGCCAGATGGAAGTGTTTAAGGCCAGACTGGATGGGGACTTAGGCAATCAAGAGACAGGCCAAGGGGGGAATGGTTTGAAGCTGAGGCAGAGCAAGGTTAGACTGGGTCTGAGGAAGAAGTTCTTTGCCAGGAGGGTGGTGAGACTCTTGAACAGGTTGCCCAGGGAGGTTGTGGCACCCTGGAGGTGTTGAAGGCCAGGCTGGATGAGGCCTTGAGCAAGCTGGGCTGGTGGGAGGGGTCCCTGCCCACAGCAGGGGGTTTGGGGTAGACGATCTCTGAGGTCCCCTCCAACCTCAGCCATTCTGTGAGTTTAAGACTTTTATTGGTGCCACAATGTGATGCCCAAGGCTCAGCTGGCATCAAAGAGCCAACATTTTCAAACCTACCTGCTCCAGTTTGAAGATGTGCTGGTTGAAGTAGTGCTGCAGGCGCTCGTTGGCGAAGTTGATGCAGAATTGTTCAAAGCTGTTGTTTTCATAGTCTTCAAACCCAAAAATGTCCAGAACCCCAATGGATAAAGTCTGCAAGGAAAGGAAGAATGAGGAATGAGAATAAAATCCCAGCAAGGAATTGTTTGGGTTGTTTGTAGGCAGCACAGAACTCAAAGTAAAACAAACAGAATTTACTCAGTAGCAGGACCTGTAGTTTTTATTGGTATCAGAGAGCCAGAGAATGGTCCAGGCTGGAAGGGACCTCCAAAGGTCACCCAGTCCAAGCCCCCTGCACTCAGCAGGGACATCCCCAACTAGAGCAGGCTGCCCAGAGCCCTGTTGAGCCTCACCTTGAATATCTCCAGGGAAGGAGCCTCAATCACCTCCCTGAGCAACCTGTTGCAGTGTTCCAGCAGCCTCCTGCTGCAGAACTTGTTCCTCACATCCAATCTCAATCTGCTCTGCTCCAGTTTGAAGCCATTGCCCCTGGTCCTGTCCCTGCAGCCTTTGCAAACAGTCTCTCTCCATCCTTTCTGTAGTCCCCTTCAGGTACTGGCAGGCTGCTATTAGGTCTCCCTGGAGCCTCCTCCTCTCCAGGCTGAACACCCCCAGCTCCCTCAGCCTATTCTCATAGCAGAGCTGCTCCAACCCCCTGATCATTCTTGTGGCCTCCTCTGGACCCTCTCCATCAGGTCCAGGTCCTTCCTCTATTGAGGGCTCCAGACCTGTACCCAGTGCTGCAGGTGAGGTCTCCCCAGAGCAGAGCCCAGTGGCAGAATCTCCTCTCTGGCTCTGCTGGCAGTGCTGCTGTGGATGCAGCCCAGGCTGTGATTTGCCTTCTGTGCTGCAGGCTCACCCTGCCTGCTCCTGCCCAGCTTCTCCCCCACCACCACCCCCAAGTCCTTTGCCTCAGGGCTGCTTTCTGCCATCTCCTCCCCCAGCCTGTACTGACAAATTGGCATCTTTGAAGAGACCTGAGCCCAGTCCCAGGTTATTCTGCTGGATCCAAGCATTTCAGAGAATCACAGCATGGGTTGGGTTGGAATGGACCTTCAAGATCATCCTGTTCCAGCCCCACAGGGACACCTCCCACCAACCCAGGTTGCTCTTGTAGGAAAGTCTTGCAGGAAGAAAATTAGGGAGGCAAAAGCACATTTGGAGCTTAGCCTGGCCTCTGCTGTGAAGGACAACAAAAAGTCCTTCTATAAATACATTAATGGCAAGAAGAAGGGCAGGGACAACCTCCACTCCTTGGTGGACACAGAGGGGAACGTTGTAACAAAGGATGAGGAGAAGGCAGAGTTACTTAATACCTTCTTTGCCTCAATTTTTTCTATCAGGACAGAATGTCTTCCAGACAGCTGGCCTGCAGAGCTGGCAGAAGGAGCCAGGGAGCTGCATAGTCTTCCTCTGTTCCAGAATGGGGTAGTTGGTGATCTGCTTAGCCACTTGGATCCCCACAAGTCCATGGGACCAGATGGGATCCATCCCAGGGTGCTGAGAGAGCTGGCAGATGAGCTGCCAAGCCGCTCTCCATCATTTTTCAGCAGACCTGGCTCACTGGAGACATCCCAGATGACTGGAAGCTGGCCAAGGTGGTGCCCATCCACAAGCAGGGCTGGTTGGATGAGCCAGGGAATTCCAGGCCTGGCAGCCTGACCTCAGTGCCAGGCAAGATCATGGAACAGGTCATCCTGAGTGCAGTCACACAGCACTTAGAGGATGGCCAAGGGCTCAGGCCCAGCCAGCATGGATTTAGGAAGGGCAGGTCCTGCCTGACCAACCTGATCTCCTTCCATGCCCAGGTGACTGCCTGGTGGATGTGGGGCAGGCTGTGGATGGAGTCTACCTGGACCTCAGCAAGGCCTTTGACACCATCCCCCATGGCAGACTCCTGGCCAAGCTGTCAGCCCATGGCTTGGATGGGAGCACACTGCGATGGGTTAGGAACTGGCTGGAGGCTGAGCCCAGAGAGTGGTGGTGAATGGTGCCACAGCCAGCTGGCAGCCAGGCACCAGTGGTGTGCCCCAAGGATCAGTGCTGGGCCCCAGCCTCTTTAACATCTTTATTGATGATCTGGATGAGGGCATCGAGTCCATCATCAGTAAATTTGCAGATGACAGCAAGCTGGGGGCAGGAGTTGATCTGCTGGAGGGTAGAGAGGCTCTGCAGAGGGACCTCGACAGGCTGCACAGATGGGCAGAGGCCAAGGGCAGGAGATTGAACACAGCCAAGTGCCAGGTTCTGCACATTGGCCACAGCAACCCCAGGCAGAGCTACAGCCTGGGGTCAGAGTGGCTGAGAGCAGCCAGGCAGAGAGGGACCTGGGGGTGCTGGTTGACGGTAGCCTGCAGTGTGCCCAGGCAGCCAGGAGGGCCAATGGCATCCTGGCCTGCATCAGGAACAGTGTGGCCAGCAGGAGCAGGGAGGTCATTCTGCCCCTGTACACTGCACTGGTTAGGCTGCACCTTGAGTCCTGTGTCCAGTTCTGGGCTCCTCAGTTTAGGAAGGAGGTTGACTTGCTGGAGCGTGTCCAGAGAAGGGCAACAAAGTTGGTGAGGGGTTTGGAGCACAGCCCTGTGAGGAGAGATTGAGGGAGCTGGGGTTGCTTAGTCTGGAGAAGAGGAGACTGTAGTGAAGGATGCTTATGGTCAGGATGGTGCCCCAAACATTTCTGGAACATACTCTACTTACACCATATTTGGTAGGTGTTAGTCCATTGGTTAACCTTGCGTTAGCAACAGAATGCTCATTGGGCCAGTATTCCCTGGGGCAAATGGTAAATAGGGGTCGTTTGGTTGATGAGCACACACATCGCGTTGCAGCCCGTGAGTGTGTGCGTGCCAGTGCTGCCGTAGTCCACCTTGCCCGAGACTCAAGCCAGTGCCCCAAGAGACCTCACGCTCCTTTGCCACCGTCACCCAGCTGCGTGCGGTGCCGTGGACAGTACCCCGTGGGATCAAGCACTGCGCGATCCCTTGCTGCAGGAGGAGCGCCAGCAGCCCGTGTGAGCCAGCGTCGCTGACCTGCCACAGCCCCCCTCGAGCGGGAGACCTTTGTGTCCTGGGAGAAGCAGCAGCCACGCGGTGCAGCCACGCGGCCAGCGCCATTTCCTGTCTCCGTCTTACAGCACATCCGTGCCACGTTTCTGGACTATGAACATTATTAAGGAGAGATCTCACGAAGTCCTCAGCTTGTAAGTCAAGCCTTTCTTTATAGTTTCCAGTTGAGGTAGCGTTTGGATTTCTCCGAGTGGAGGGTTGCCGGTCACCGATCAACCCCTCCCCCCGCCGCTTTCTGAATTAGTTTCGATTTTAGGTTCTGTGAATTGTTTGATTCAATTGCCCACGTTTAAACATTCTGTAAATATAGTTTCACTAACCGGATATTGATACCTGTGAAGGGTGACTGTAAATACCCCGTTACAGAGTTTATAAATAAATTTAACATATATTTTCATTGGTGTATCTGCCGCTCATTTTCTGAGGGCATATCCACAACATTAATGGCGCAGTGCAAGGGTTATCCAATAAGTGACTATCTTTACAGAATGGGATACGTGGTGACACAATCCGATATACAATGGGCTATAGAAAATATGACAAATCCGGACCAAATTACTACGAAATTAACCGAATATGTGGTCGAGCTATGCGCTGACCCAACCGCAGTAACCAAGGAAAGAGTTACTGCGATCGGGGCTTGCATAATGCGAGCATAAGACGAATTTACAGCATTGCAATAAGAGATTAAAAAACTCGAGCTAAAAAATAACTCCCTGGAAAGAGAGTTAGGAAAGGCTGAAGCACAAAATGGTAAACTTCATGACTTGTTTACGTTGCAAATTAAAGAAAGCAACGCTACTCTCAAGGCATTTGCGGGATCAGACACAGACTCTAATTCAAACCTCCCTGGGATCTCCCAGCCGCCTAGCCCTGAGGAGCCCCGCGGCCGCGATGTCGCGCCCGGACCCATATCTCCCGTACCGTCCTTTTACGAATTCCCCCCACCGCAGTCTCGTGGAAAGAACTTAAAAATGGCGAGTCCCACCGTAGCGCAAGACTTTAGACCCACGGTCTCCTTGGAGCTGCCGACGCTCCAAACAGCGAGTCCCGATTCACCCGTTCAGCCCAGCACGTCAGCAGCAGCGCGCGAATTAAATCCGCCTGCTAGTAGTGCTCCGAGGAGCATAGTCCGGAAAAAATACCGGAGCTACCAAACGGAGAGAAACCCGTCTGACCGGGGCGATACGGATTACAGTTCGGAAGACGAACCCATACGGAGCAAAGCCGTGTATTTACGTCCCGTTCTTAAAGAGCAATACACGGATGGCCGCCGCGGCCGAGAGACAGCAACTACCTCCGTTCGCCCGTCCAGCGGAGCAAAGCTTCGGGAGCTGCAGGAGACGTTCGCACGAGAACCGGACGAGTCGGTAACAGACTTTTTGTATCGCGTTATGGAATTGGGCGGGGATACAATTATTTTGAACCGTAATGAAGCAAAAGGCTGTTCATGGGGCCATGAGGTATTTTTGGGGATGGGTCCAGAGGGACACCACTCGTTAACTTCCCGTATAGCTCACTGGGCTGGAAGTTTAGACCCTATAGATAGAGATGAACCAACAGAAGTGAGGGTTACAAGTTCGGCTGAACTTACTGCCGCAATTAAAAGGTTGGCGTGCGTTCAAGCAATGTACGATCACGGGGCATATTCTTCCCCATTAGATGCCCCAATTAACCCAGTGCGACTCAAAATTCTAATCCGTGGTCTGCCGCCGGGTCTAAAAAATGTATGTGATGCCAAAAAGGAGGAAATTGAACGAGTAATCGAAAGGAATAATGCCTCTGCTAATTCCCGGGAACACCACTTGACTTGGGAAGAGCTTCTAATGGCATTATCCCACAAGGGCCGAGACCTGGGCTATTCTGACCATACGCTCACGGCCAAAACTCCCAGCGACAGACGCCATACCGGCTTCAAAAGCAACCACGCGGCGATGCCGCGGGGGAAGAAGCAGGAAGTGCGCCACGCTAAGGCATGCCCTACTGCAACTTCTGCGAGCTCAAGCAGCAGCACGGAGTCAGATCGCAGTCATCCGGGAAGTCCCCGAGGGAGAAATTCCCACCGCCGGAGAGATAAACAGCGTACTTCTAAGAGAACCTCCTCACCCAGAGAGAAATGGTATCGACTAGCACAGTCTCTGAATGTACCTGAATTCGTGATAGCGCCATTAGAAACGGGACTATTAAAAGGAATAGTGCTGGCCTTGCAAAATAAATCCGGCAGCTGGAAAGAGGACAACTACAGAAGTGATCGCCGCGGCAAGGAGAATGGAGCTGGAAGCAGCAGTCCTAAAACTGTTTCACTCAGCAAGGATGCTAACCCCTTCATACCTCGCCGCCAGAGCCCAGATAAAAAGCCAAAAAACTAGACACAGCGGTGACTGGTCCAGGCCTCACTCATCGCTTTGTTAACACTTGTCAATGGTCTGAGGATCCAGAGCCTTTCATTTTGATTCCCACTGGACCTGATCGAACTGCTGTAAAATTCCTTATTGACACTGGGGCACAGATCAGTGTTTTGAATGTGCAACAAGCCAAACGCTTGAGGATCTTACCATCCCGCAAGAAGATAAAGATACAGGGTGTTACAGGAATGCCTCATACATGCCATTTAGCCAAAACAAGGTTGTGGCTTCCTGGCGACAAGCGGAGTACCCTGGTAGAAGTTGCCCTGAGTCCGTACCCAGAGAACATCCTTGGATTTGATGTTTTAGCTGGCAAACGGTGGCATCTCCCTAACGGTACCTTGTGGTGCTTTGGCTCCTATGGAGTAGGAGCAAAAGGGACCAGAACCGCTCGGGTAGGCACTCTCCAAATTGCTCCACCCTTACCCAAATCGAGTATCACATGTGTTGCACAATATTCCCTACCAGCAGCAGCCAGACAAGGTATCACTGAGGTGATTGCAGACCTGGAAAAGAGACAAATCATCACCAGGACACACTCACCCTATAACTCACCAGTGTGGCCAGTGCGTAAACCTGACGGACGATGGAGACTCACCATTGACTACAGAAGACTCAATAGCAACACACCTCCTCTCACTGCTGCAGTCCCAAGCCTGACATCCATCGTGACGGCAATCCAAGCTGCATCACATACTTGGATGGCCTCACTGGACATTAAGGACATGTACTTTATGATCCCTCTACGTGAGGAAGACAAACCACAGTTCGCTTTCACGTGGCAAGGTTCCCAATTCACCTTCAATCGTCTTCCCCAGGGGTACAAGCACTCAGGAACCATTGCACACAATTCCCTAGCAGCACTGTTAGACACCATTGAAGTCCCAAAAGATGTAAGTGTATACCAGTACATAGATGACATCTTTGTCGGGGGAAATGACAAAGGTAAGGTGGGTTCAGTAGCTGCAGCGATCTGGGATCTTTTAACCAAAAATGGGTTACAAGTTCCACGAGACAAATGTCAAGGCCCAAGCCAAGAGATTAAGTTTCTTGGATCCTGGTGGGTTGCAGGAGCAGTATCAGTGCCAGAGGATGCTCTTGAGGCTATTGAAAGGGATCAACTTCCCAATAACAAAAAGGAGCTTCAGCGGCTCTTGGGTACCTTGGGTTACTGGAGAAAACATATTCCAGGTTTCTCAGTAATTGCTCGTCCCCTCTATGACCTGCTTAAAAAGAACAGAGTCTGGGACTGGACCCCAAGGCACACTGAAAGCCTAAAAGTCTTGAAGGACGAATTAAAGGCTTACCAGAAATTGGGCCCTTTGCACCCACATGACCCCTTAAGGGCAGAATGGGGCTTTTCTGAACATGCTTCCTATTGTGGGGTTTTTCAAAGAGGACCCAAAGGCCCGAACAGAGCTCCTTTATTCTCTTCAACAGCATTCAAAGATGCTGAAAAGAGATACTCTGAATGGGAGAAGGGACTCCTGTCTTTGACCCGGGCTGTCAAAGAGGCCGAGAAGCTGCGCACTACGCAGGATATCGTAGTGCAGGGCCCATTCCCTCTGCTCAAAGCAATCCTCAATGGAACCCCTCCACCAGAGGGAATTGCTCAGAAGGCTACCGTGAGAAAATGGTATGCCTATCTGGAAGGGATGGCTCAGCTTATGCCTCTAAGAGAGGGACCCACAAAGGTGTCCAAATTGCAGCAGCCCATCAACCCACATACTGTTCCTCTATGCCAGCCCTACAAGCCGTCTCCTATTCAGGTAGCACCTGAAGTGACTGCTGATGCCAATACTGAAGGAGTGTGGTTCACCGATGCATCCGCCCAAAGGGTAGGATCACAGTGGCATTATAAAGCCGCAGCACTGGAAATTGGCACAGACAGAACTGTCATTGAAGAGGGTGAAGGCAGTGCCCAAGTGGGAGAACTGCGTGCCCTCATGCTGGCTGTGGAAAATGGTGCAGAGACCATCTACACTGATTCGTATGCCACTTTCAAAGGTGCCACCGAATGGATTTGCCAGTGGGAAGCAAATCAATGGATAGCTGGCAACACACCAGTTTGGAGGGCAACTGACTGGCAAAGACTACTAGAGATAAGTCGAGCCAGGACTATCAGAGTAGGATGGGTGAAGGGACACTCTAAGGAGCGAACCCCTGCTGCTACTTGGAATCAACAAGTAGATGACTTAGCAAGAATCAGTGTAGTTGATCGTGAGGAAAAGGAGTGGGAGCGACTGGCTGAGTGGCTACATATTAAAAGAGGTCACTCAGGTAAGTCAGACCTTTACTACGAATGCAGATCCAGGGGGTGGCCAGTTTCTCTGACCACATGCGAAACCATTGTTTCAGCCTGCCCTCAGTGCCAGGTTAGATTAAAAGCTAACCATCCTGGTCTGGCTCCAGCCCAGCATATTAAGAAAGACAAAGTGCTATGGAGCACATGGCAAATTGATTATGTGGGTCCCCTCCAACCCTCACATGGGAAAAAATACATACTGGTAGGGGTAGAAGTGGTTTCAGGCTTAGTCATGGCCACTGCCACTAGCACTGCTTCAGGAGCTCAAACCATTGAAACTCTAAAGAAGTGGTTCAGCATTCTGCCTATGCCTGAACATATTCAGAGTGATAATGGGTCACATTTCACCTCAACCTTAGTGCAAGACTGGGCCCGAGGGGAAGGAGTCAAATGGATGTTTCATACTCCATATTATCCCCAGGCAAATGGCATGGTGGAAAGGGCAAATGGCCTCATCAAGAAGCATGCAAATGTTTCAAGGAGTAACTGGGACAAACGCCTGCCTTCTGCAGTTTTCATTGTAAACAATCGATGGGGAAATTACGGCAGCCCCAAAGTCAAGGCATTCTGCCCTGCTGACCCAGTTAGGGATGTCAGCCACATGCCAGGGGAGGCAAAGGATGAACACCCACATTCACTAACAGAGATGCAGGTGGGCCAACCAGTGTTAGTGAAACTGCCTTCTATTGGGATTGTACCCATGACACTGGCTAAGCCCAGGGGTCTATACGCTTGGGAGGCTACTGACATCAATGGGAAAACTCATCGCATAAGTGCTCGGTGGGTCATTCCGAATTACTAACTGTTAAGCCCGGCTTTAAACACCGTGGCCAGTTTTGTTTCCCCCACAGAGTGACAAAGGTTCCAGTGGACAGACTATCCTGGAGATGAAGACCTATCTCGGGAGTAACAGGGATCCATCACCAGTCAGGGGGTGGAGACTAGAAAACACTAAAGTCACTGGTACTGACCTTAGAATTAAGAAGTTCTATCCTGTTGTAGTATGCTTTGTTTAGAGTACAGTTGTACAGTTCTGAGATACGTATATATATGTATGATGTTCTTGTGATGTTTATATATAATGTTTAATCATAGAACAGCATTTGCCCACATATACTTGCCCATAAGCAGGGGGTGGAATGTAGTGAAGGATGCTTATGGTCAGGATGGTGCCCCAAACATTTCTGGAACATACTCTACTTACACCATATTTGGTAGGTGTTAGTCCATTGGTTAACCTTGCGTTAGCAACAGAATGCTCATTGGGCCAGTATTCCCTGGGGCAAATGGTAAATAGAGGTCGTTTGGTTGATGAGCACACACATCGCGTTGCAGCCCGTGAGTGTGTGCGTGCCAGTGCTGCCGTAGTCCACCTTGCCCGAGACTCAAGCCAGTGCCCCAAGAGACCTCACGCTCCTTTGCCACCGTCACCCAGCTGCGTGCGGTGCCGTGGACAGTACCCCGTGGGATCAACCACTGCGCGATCCCTTGCTGCAGGAGGAGCGCCAGCAGCCCGTGTGAGCCAGCGTCGCTGACCTGCCACAGCCCCCCCTCGAGCGGGAGACCTTTGTGTCCTGGGAGAAGCAGCAGCCACGCGGTGCAGCCACGCGGCCGGCGCCATTTCCTGTCTCCGTCTTACAGCACATCCGTGCCACGTTTCTGGACTATGAACATTATTAAGGAGAGATCTCACGAAGTCCTCAGCTTGTAAGTCAAGCCTTTCTTTATAGTTTCCAGTTGAGGTAGCGTTTGGATTTCTCCGAGTGGAGGGTTGCCGGTCACCGACCGACCCCTCCCCCGCCGCTTTCTGAATTAGTTTCGATTTTAGGTTCTGTGAATTGTTTGATTCAATTGCCCACGTTTAAACATTCTGTAAATATAGTTTCACTAACCGGATATTGATACCTGTGAAGGGTGACTGTAAATACCCCGTGACAGAGTTTATAAATAAATTTAACATATATTTTCATTGGTGTATCTGCCGCTCATTTTCTGAGGGCATATCCACGACAGAGACTCAGGGGTGACCTTATTGCTCTCTACAGCTACCTGAAGGGAGGTTGTAGTGAGGCAGAGGTTGGTCTCTTCTCCCAGGCAACCAGTACCAGAACAAGAGGACACAGTCTCAGGCTGCATCAGGGGAGGTTTAAGCTGGAGGTTAGGAGGAAGTTTTACACAGAGAGAGTGATTGCCCACTGGAATGGGCTGCCTGGGGAGGTGGTGGGGTCGCCGTCGCTGGGGGTGTTCAGGGCGAGGCTTGACAGGATGCTTGGTGCCATGGGTTAGTTGATTGGGTAGTGTTGGATGATAGGTTGGACACCATGATCTCGAAGGTCTCCTCCAACCTGGTTAATTCTATTCTATTCTATTCTCAAGGCCTCACCCAACCTGGGCTTAAACACCTCCAGGCAAGGGGCATCCACAGCCTGGGCAAACTGTGCCAGTGCGTCCCCATCCTTATTTATCTTTTGAGGGGAAAAATGGGGATAATGGCTTTGAGCTGGGCCAGGGGAGATGGAGACTGGAGATGAGGAAGAAATTCTTGACAGTGAGGGTGGGAACATTCTATGAGGTGGAACTTTCTGTGCTGTAGTTTCCATCCATTGCCCCTTGTCCTATCCCAGGCTGTAATTGAGCAGAGCCTCTTGAGCCCCAGCCCTCAGCTATTGATAGACAGCTGAGGAGAGAGGAGGCAGGTGGCGGAGCTCAGCACCGGGAGCTTGCCTTCGGCTTTGCTTTCCCTGCTTCGCAGGCGGCAAGGGGCTGCTGGCTCAGGAGCTCCTGCAGAGGGGAGGAGGGGCAGCGGGCTGGGGCTGCCTACGTGCCTGAGCACAGTGATGCAACAGGGGCAGGGCTGGCCGTGGAAACCGCCACAACCAAACAGAGCCCGGAGCGTGGCTGGGAGAGAGCAGGCAGCGGCCGGCAGCTCAGCTCAGCCCAGCTCAGCTCAGCTCAGCTCGGCTCAGCTCAGCTCAGCTCGGCTCAGCTCAGCTCAGCTCAGCTCGGCTCAGCCCAGCTCAGCTCAGCTCAGCACAGCTCAGCTCGGCTCAGCCCAGCTCAGCTCAGCTCAGCTCAGCTCAGCACAGCTCAGCTCGGCTCAGCCCAGCTCAGCTCAGCTCAGCTCAGCCCAGCTCAGCTCAGCTCAGCTCAGCACAGCTCAGCTCAGCTCAGCTCAGCTCAGCACAGCTCAGCCCAGCCCAGCTCAGCTCAGCTCAGCTCAGCCCAGCCCAGCCCAGCTCAGCTCAGCTCAGCTCAGCTCAGCTCAGCACAGCTCAGCTCAGCTCGGCTCAGCCCAGCTCAGCTCAGCCTAGCTCAGCTCAGCTCAGCACAGCTCAGCTCAGCCCAGCTCAGCTCAGCTCAGCTCAGCTCAGCCCAGCTCAGCTCAGCTCAGCTCAGCTCGGCTCAGCCCAGCCCAGCTCAGCCCGGCTCAGCTCAGCTCAGCTCAGCACAGCTCAGCTCAGCCCAGCTCAGCTCAGCTCAGCCTAGCTCAGCTCAGCTCAGCACAGCTCAGCTCAGCCCAGCTCAGCTCAGCTCAGCTCAGCCCAGCCCAGCTCAGCTCAGCCCAGCTCAGCTCAGCTCAGCTCAGCTCAGCCCAGCTCAGCTCAGCTCAGCTCAGCTCAGCTCAGCTCAGCTCAGCTCAGCTCAGCTCAGCTCAGCCCAGCTCAGCTCAGCTCAGCTCAGCCCAGCTCAGCTCAGCCCAGCTCAGCTCAGCCTGCTCACCGAGAGGGGAGAAGAACAACCCGCCGGGGGGAGAGGGTGGCTCCTGAAAGCTGCTTACTGCTGGAGCAAAGGCCAGTGGGAGAACAGTGGGCACCCAAGCAGAGAGCACTCACAAGCATGCAGATGGTCAGGCAGGTGGCTGCAGTGGGTGCTGGAGCCTGGCACTCGATCTGGAGGGTGGAAGGAACAACTCCTGTGTCAGGTGTGAGCAGCTCAGGGCTCTGAGGAGCCTGGTGGCTGAGCTAAAGGAGAGGAGGAAAGGCTAAGAGCTGGAAGAGACTGCGACAGGGAAATTGACTATTTCCATAACCTAACCTCTCCCAAACCAGAACAGGAGGAAACTCTGAGTGGAACAGGGAGTGTGAGACCCTCCCAGCAGCAAGCCTCTCAGCCTCCCTGCAGTGACCCACATGAGCAGGGCCAAGGGGAACAGGGCTGTGCCCGAGGGAAGAAATGCAAACGGAGCAAGCCTGCTACTTGGAGCAGCACCCTGCCTGCAGGGCACCTACAGAACAGGGCTGAGGCTCTGCAGGAGGCTCGGTAGCCGGTCAGAACCGCTCCTTCGGGACAGCACCGCTCGCTTTGTGAGTTTCTGCTCGGCTTTTTGCCTTGCTTTCGGGGTTTAGCGGGTCGGGAGGACTCCTCGGGGGCAGGGATTGAGGCGGGCTCGTGCTCTCGCGAGCGTGCACGGGAGCTAGTGCCTGACGTCAGCCGCGGGAGATTTAAATCCCGGGCGGGCTGTGCGCGCGGCGCCATTTTGGCTCGGTAGCCGAGAGCCTTTCGGCTGCTTGGGAGGGAAAAAAAAAAAAAAAAAAAAAAAAAAAATTTTTGTTTTCACCCACACGTTGCACCATGGTCATTACTCGGACCAAGGGTAGAAAAACAGCATCTACCCAGACAGAGTTGTTTCTCCAGCATGCTGGAGTCCAGGCTGCCAGCTGCAGAGAGTGCTTCAGCCTGGCACTTGGAATAGAGGAAGAGGGAGAGGGAGAGGACACCTGTGTCAGGTGTGAACAGGTGAACTTTCTCCTCAGCCTGGTGGCTGAGCTGAAGGATGAAGTGGCCGAGCTGAAAGAGGAGGTGTCTAGGCTAAGGTCAATAAGGGAAAGTGAAAGGGAGTTAGACTTGTGGGAGAAGGCTCTGCAGATCTCCCCTGCTGAGGGAAGGGCCCCTGAAAACGGAGAGGGATGGACACAAGTCCCTGCCAAGGGTGGCAAGAGAAATCCACCCCGGCCATCTCCTCCCCCTCCGCTGCCCTTGCATAATAAGTATGAGGCCCTGCGGGCTGAGGGCGGTGGGGATGAGAGGGCTGAGGAGCAGCCATCCAGAGGGGAGATCAAGGCCAAGCGGTCCCTGCCGGCTGTAACGACCAGCTCCGGGGAGCAGCCTAAGGCCAAGCCTAAGGCCAAGCGGCCACTACCAGCTATAACGACCAGCTCCACAAAGAAAAGGAGAAGGGTTATAGTTGTTGGGGACTCTCTCCTGGGGGGTACTGAGGGACCCATATGTCGTCCCGACCCATCCCACAGGGTGGTCTGCTCTCTACCTGGGGCGCAGGTAAGGGACATTGCAAGGGGAATCCCCAAGCTCATCAGTCCCTCTGACTATTACCCTCTGCTGGTAATACAGGCTGGGAGTGATGAGATCGACAGGAAGGGCACCAGGGCAATTAAGAAGGAGTTCAGGGCCCTTGGACAATTGATTGATGGGGCAGGCGCACAAGTGGTGTTCTGCTCAGTTCCCTCAGTGGCAGGGGAGTACACTGAGAGGAACGGGAGAACCCACACCATCAACAAGTGGCTCAGGGAATGCTGCCAGCGGAAGAACTTTGGTTTCTTTGATCATGGGGCTACTTTTACGGCACCCGACCTCCTGGGTCCTGATGGAGTGCATTTATCTAGAAGGGGCAAGAGAGTCCTAGCACTAGAGTTGGCAGGGCTCATTAGGAGGGCTTTAAACTAGGTCTGAAGGGGGTGGGTGAAGACATCGGTCCCTCTGCAGAGGTAAGAGTAGAGCACAAGGTAGGGTCAATTGAGAGCTCAGGAGCCCAGCTGCAGTGCAGGTACACCAATGCACGCAGCCTAGGCAATAAGCAAGATGAGCTGGAGGTCCTAATCCACCAGGGCAACTATGATATAGTTGCCATCTCAGAAACATGGTGGGACAACAGGCACAATTGGAGTGCTACACTGCGGGGCTACAGGCTCTTTAGGAAGGATAGGCGAGGGAGGAGAGGAGGAGGGGTGGCTTTGTATATTAGGGAGACACTTTCTGCCACAGAGCTTGAGGTGGAAGATGAGGGAATTGAGAGCCTGTGGGTTAAAATCAGAGGGCAGCCCAACAAATCTGACATCCTGGTTGGAGTCTGTTATAGACCACCCAACCAGAATGAGGAGGCTGATGAATTATTCTATAAACAACTGGAAGCTGTTTCAAGATCATCAGATCTTGTCCTCGTGGGGGACTTCAACCTGCCGGATATCTGCTGGGAACTTAATTCAGCAGAGAGAAGGCAGTCCAGAAGATTCCTGGAGCGGATAGAGGATTGCTTCCTGACGCAGCTGTTAAGTGAGCCTACCAGGGGACAGGCTCTGCTTGACTTGCTGCTCTCCAATAGGGAAGGGCTAGTGGGAGATGTGACTGTGGGAGGCTGCCTAGGGTGCAGTGACCACGAGATAGTGAAGTTTTCAATATGCAGGGAGATAGGGAGGAGTACCAACAGAACCTTCACCTTGGACTGCAGGAGGGCAAACTTCAGCCTCTTTAAGAAACTTATTTGTAAAGTTCCCTGGGTACCAACCCTCATGAACCGAGGGGTCCAGGAGGGTTGGAGCTGCTTCAAACAGGAGCTCTTGAAGGCACAGGAACTGGCGGTGCCCATGTGCCGAAAGATGAGCCGGCGGGGAAGGCGACCGGCCTGGATGGACAAGCAGCTCCTGAAGGATTTAAGGGAAAAAAAGAGGCTGTATCACCTCTGGAAGGAGGGGAAGGCTTCTCGAGGTATGTTTAAGGAAGTGGTTAGACTATGTAGGAATAAAATTAGAGAGGCAAAGGCCCAGTTGGAACTGAAGCTGGCCACCTCTGTGAAAGACAACAAAAAGCAATTTTACAAATATATCAATGCTAAAAAGAAGGGCAAGAAGAACCTCCACTCCTTAGTGGACCTGGAGGGGAACATGGTGACCAAAGACGAGGAAAAGGCTGAGGTCCTGAACGCCTTCTTTGCCTCGATGTTTAACAGCAAGGTAGGAGTCCAGGATGAGTGGCCTCCTGAGCTGGGTAATAGGGTCGGGGAGCAGTGTGATGCCCTGGAAATCCATGAGGAATTAGCTGGGGACCTGCTGAGCCACTTGGACACCCATAAGTCCATGGGACCGGATGGGATCCATCCTAGGGTGCTGAGAGAGCTGGCAGATGAGCTGGCCAAGCCGCTCTCCATCATTTTCCTCCAGTCCTGGCTCACTGGAGAGGTCCCAGGTGACTGAAACTGGCCAAGGTGGTCCCCATCCACAAGAAGGGACGGATGGAGGAACCTGGAAACTCCAGGCCTGGCAGCCTGACCTCAGTGCCAGGGAAAGTGATGGAGCAGATTATCCTGGGGGCAATAACTGCACCTGAAGGATGGCCAAGGGCTCAGGCCCAGCCAACATGGATTTAGGAAGGGCAGGTCCTGCCTCTCCAACCTGATCTCCTTCTATGATCAGGTGACCCATCTGGTGGATGTGGGGAGGCCTGTGGGTGTAGTCTATCTGGACTTCAGCAAGGCCTTTGACACCGTCCCCCACAGTAAACTGCTGGCTAAGCTGTCAGCTCGTGGTTTGGACCACAACACTCTGTGCTGGGTTAGGAACTGGCTGGAGGGCCGAGCCCAGAGAGTGGTGGTGAATGGTGCCACATCCGGCTGGCGGCCAGTCACCAGTGGTGTGCCCCAGGGATCAGTGCTGGGCCCCATCCTCTTTAACATCTTCACTGATGATCTGGATGAGGGGGTTGAGTCAGTCATCAGCAAGTTTGCAGATGACACCAAGTTGGGAACAGATGTTAGTCAGTTAGAGGGTAGAAAGGCTCTGCAGAGGGACCTTGACCGACTGGACAGATGGGCAGAGTCCAATGGGATGGCATTTAATAAGTCTAAGTGCCGGGTGCTGCACTTTGGCCACGGCAACCCCATGCAGAGCTACAGGCTGGGGTCAGAGTGGCTGGAGAGCTGCCAAACGGAGAGGGACCTGGGGGTGCTGATTGACACCCGCCTAAACATGAGCCAGCAGTGTGCCCAGGTGGCCAAGAAGGCCAATGGCATCCTGGCCTGTATTAGGAATAGTGTGGCCAGCAGGAGCAGGGAGGTCATTGTGCCCCTGTACTCTGCATTGGTTAGGCCACACCTTGAGTACTGTGTCCAGTTCTGGGCCCCTCAGTTTAGGAAGGACATCGAGACACTTGAAGGTGTCCAGAGAAGGGCAACAAGGCTGGTGAGAGGCCTTGAGCACAAGCCCTATGAGGAGAGGCTGAGGGAGCTGGGGTTGTTTAGCCTGGAGAAGAGAAGGATCAGAGGCGACCTCATTGCCCTCTACAACTACCTGAAGGGTGGTTGTAGCCAGGTGGGGGTTGGTCTCTTCTCCCAGGCAACCAGCACCAGAACAAGGGGACACAGTCTCAAGTTGTGTCAGGGGAGGTTTAGACTCGAGGTGAGGAAAAAGTTCTTCACTGGGCGAGTCGTTCGTCATTGGGATGTGCTGCCCAGGGAGGTGGTGGAGTCGCCGTCCCTGGAGGTGTTCAAGGGGAGATTGGACGTGGCACTTGGTGCTATGATCTAGTTGTGAGGTCTGTTGGAACAGGTTGGACTTGATGATCCTTGGGGTCTCTTCCAACCTTAGTTACTGTGATACTGTGATACTGTGATACAGGTCAGAGCTGAGGGTGAGGACTCCAGAGGGTCAGAAGCTGCACCAGGGACAGCTATGAGGCTCTGCAGGAGGAGCAGGTCAGAGGTGAGGATGAGGACTCCAGAGGGTCAGAAGCTGCACCAGGGACAGCTATGAGGCTCTGCAGGAGCAGGTCAGAGCTGAGGGTGAGGACTCCAGAGGGTCAGAAGCTGCACCAGGGACAGCTATGAGGCTCTGCAGGAGCAGGTCAGAGCTGAGGATGAGGACTCCAGAGGGTCAGAAGCTGCACCAGGGACAGCTATGAGGCTCTGCAGGAGGAGCAGGTCAGAGCTGAGGATGAGGACTCCAGAGGGTCAGAAGCTGCACCAGGGACAGCTATGAGGCTCTGCAGGAGGAGCAGGTCAGAGGTGAGGATGAGGACTCCAGAGGGTCAGAAGCTGCACCAGGGACAGGCTGCCTCAGCTCAGCCATCACAACTAATCTGGAAAGGAAGCCTCGTCAGGTCCTCGCTGTAGGAGACTCCCTGTGAGGGGAGCAGAGGGCCCAGTATGCCTCCAGTATGGGAGGTTAAAGGGAGCACCAAGAGTTTCTACAGGTGTATGAATGGCAAGAAGAAGACTGGGAAAGTGTGGGCCCCTCAGAAAGGAAACTGGTGACATGGCCACAAGTGATGAGGAACAGGCTGAGGTTCTCAGTGACTTCTTTACCTCAGTCTTCACTGCCAGGGCCTCCAGCCACACTCCTGGAGTCATGGAAGACAATGGCAGGGATGGGGAGGAAGAACTGCCCATGGTCAGTGAAGATCAGGTCGGTGATCACCTGAAGAACCTGAAAGTGTTCAAGTCCATGGGACCCCACGGGGTACACCCAGGGGTGCTGAGAGAACTGGCAGAGGAGGTTGCTAAACCCCTCTCTAGTCTATTCCAAAGGTCCTGGCAGTCTGGGGCAGTCCTCACAGACTGGAAAAGGGGAAACATTGCTCCCATCTGCAAGAAGGGTAAGGAGGAGGAGCCAGGGAACTCCAGGCCAGGCAGTCTCACCTCTGTGCCCGGAAAGATCACGGAGCAGATCCTCCTGGAGGCACTGCTGACTCAGAAGAAGAGTGAAGAGGTGACTGGGAACAGTCAGCAGGGCTTCACCAAGGGCAAATCCTGCCTGACCAACCTGGTGGCCTTCTCTGCACAGGTGACAACATCAATAGCTGAGGGGCAGCAGCTGATGTCCTTTGCCTGGGCCTGAGCACAGCCTTCCACACTGTCCTGCACCACAGCCTGGGCTCCAGGCTGCTGACACAGGGGTGTGATGGGTGACCACTAGATGGATACAGAACTGGCTTGAGGGCTGCACCCAGAGGGTGGCTGTCAATGAGTCCATGTCCCAGTGGAGGCCAGGGACAAGCAGAGGCCCTCAGGGCTCAGTCCTGGGACCAGGCTTGTTCAACATCTCTGTGGGTGCCAGGGACAGTGGCACTGAGTGCAGCCTCAGCAGGGTTGCTGATGGCACCAAGCTGTGTGGGGCAGCAGACAGCTGGAGGGAAGGGATCCATCCAGAGGCACCTGGACAGGCTGCAGAGGTGGGCACAAGCCAACCTCAGGAGGTTCAACAAGACCAAGGGCAGGGTCCTGCAGCTGGGTGGAGGCAATCCCAGGCACTAATCCAGGCTGGGCAGGGACTGGCTGGAAAGCAGCCCTGAGGAGAGAGCCTTGGGGGTGCTGGGGGAGGAGAAGCTCAGCAGGAGCTCTCAGTGTGCACTTGCAGCCCAGAGAGCCAAGCAGAGCCTGGGCTGCAGCAAGAGAAGTGTGGCCAGCAGGGCAAGGGAGGGGATTCTGCCCCTCTGCTCAGCTCTGGGGAGACCCCACCTGGAGTACTGCCTCCAGTGCTGGAGCCCCTAGGACAAGAGGGATCTGGAGGGGCTGGAAGGTGTCCAGAGAAGGGCCAGGAGGAGGAGCAGAGGGCTGGAGCTGCTCTGCTGTGAGCACAGACTGAGGGAGTTGGGGCTGTTCAGTCTGGAGAAGAGAAGGCTCCCAGGTGACCTCATTGTGGCCTTCCAGGATCTGAAGGGGGCTACAAGAAGGCTGGGGAGGGACTGCTCAGGACTAGGAGGAATGGAATGAAGCTGGAGGTGGGGAGATTCAGGCTGGAGGTGAGGAGGAAGTTCTTCCCCATGAGAGTGGTGAAGCCCTGGAATGGGTTGTCCAGGGAGGTGGTTGGGGCCCTGTCCCTGGAGGTGTTTAAGCCCAGGCTGGATGAGGCTCTGGGCAGCCTGATCTAGTGTGGGGTGTCCCTGCCCATGGCAGGGAGGCTGGAACTGGCTGATCCTTGTGGTCCCTTCCAACCCTGACTGATTCTATGATACTACTATGATTGATCAGATCCCCCCTCAGCCTTCTCCTCTCCAGACTAAACAGCCCCAGGGCTCTCAGCCTCTCCTCACCAGCAGTGCTCCAGGCCCTTCAGCATCCTTGTAGCCTCCCCTGGACTCCCTCCAGGAGATCCCTGACCCTCTTGAACTGTGCCAATCCCTGACCACTCCTGAAGCAAAGACATTTTTGCTCAACTCCAACCTAAGCCTCCCCTGGCACAATTCCAGGCCATTTCCTCTCCTTCTGTCACCTGAGATTAGGGAGCAGAGCCCAACCCCCAGCTCCCTGCAGCCTCCTCTCAGGGAGCTGGAGACAGCAATGAGGTCTCCCTCAGCCTCCTCCACACCAACCCCCCCCAGCTCCTTCAGCTGCTCCTCCCCAGCCCTCTTCTCCAGACCCTTCCCCAGCTTGGTTGCCCTTCTCTGGACCTGTTCCAGCACTCAATGTCCTTCTGGGAGTGAGGGCCTCAAAACTGAACCCAGGACTCCAGGTGTGAGCTCAACAGTGCTGGGTACAGAGGGACAATCTCTGCCCTGCTCCTGCTGGCCACACTCTGGCTGGAATTCAACCAGGAATATTCTCCAGGGCTGTTAACTTAAATCAATTCTCTTCATGACCATGAGTTGGTGCTCATCAGCCCCACCAGACATAGCAGCTCAGCTGCAAACAGCAGCAGAGTTATTTAGGAAGGAATTAAGGCACTTCAGAAGAACCAAAGAGCCAAAGCTTCCCAAAGAACCCTTGGGAGCAAGGCCTTTTCATCCACCACGACCTGCACTCCATCAGCCTTTTAGGCCAGGAGAAGGATTTCTGCCAGCTCTTAACCTCATTTCTTGAGGGAGAATTAAATAAGAGACTCTCTGAGGTTCAGTAGTCTGCTTCTCAAGAGGAGGGAAAGGCTCTGACCTCATTAATAAAGGTCACATTTCAGACTGTTTGGAGGGGACCAGGAGAACATCAAAGGAGCTAAGAGCAACACTGAGGAGCCCAAGGGGAAGGGAGCCGGAGCGCGGCGCACGCAGGGCAGAGCAGAGCCCAGGCCCTATCCAATAACTCATTCACAGCTCAGCTCAGCAATAATCTGCCATGAATCCTGTCAGCAAGCAAGATAAGCCAGATCCCACTGTGCTTTCCCAAAATAATTCCCTCTGCAGCCAACCCCATTTGGATATCAAAGCTCTGATTTCCATCCTGCCAAGGCAGTGGCAGAGCAGGGCCTGGCTGTTTATTTCTTTTTACCCAGCTCCACCTTTTGATCTTCTCCTCTCTGCTGACATCAAACACACACACACATTGGGAGATGGAAGTTGTCTCCTTTCCCATTGTCCCAAATCCTCCTGGGTTTTAGACTTCATTAGGGTTTAGGTCTTCTTTCTGCCTCTCACCAAAGCACCAAGGCTGCCAGTAGTTAAACAGGCTGAGCTAGGTAGAAACAGCCTCCCCAGCACACACCACCTGCACCAGGGAACATCACATCCACCACCAGCTTGGTCACCATGGTTGGCCTGGGTGGCTGTGACCATGCTGGGACCACAACAAAAGGGTAACGAAAATAACTGCCCAGATGGGACAGTGGCAAATGTTTCAGCCAATGGCTTTGGTTTCTGGCTGAGAATAGACTAGACTAGATTAGACTAGACTAGAATAGACTAGACTAGAATAGAATTAACCAGGTTGGAAAAGACCTCAGAGATCATTGAGTCCAACCTATCACCCAGCACCATCTGATCAAGCTGTGCCAGGGGAGGTTTAGACTCGAGGTGAGGAGAAAGTTCTTCACCGAGCGAGTCGTTCGTCATTGGGATGTGCTGCCCAGGGAGGTGGTGGAGTCAGGTGGGAGGTGTTCAAGAGGGGATTGGATGTGGCACTTGGTGCCATGGTCTAGTCATGAGGTCTGTGGTGACAGCTTGGACTTGATGATCCTTGGGGTCTCTTCCAACCTTAGTTATACTGTGAGACTGTGATACTGTGAACTCAGCCATGGCACCAAGGGCCTCATCCAGGCTCTTCCTAAACACCTCCAGGGATGGGGACTCCACCACCTCCCTGGGCAGCACATCCCAATGGCCAATTCCTCTTGCTGGGAAGAATTTCTTCCTAACATTCAACCTGAACCTCCCCTGGCACAGCTTGAGACTGTGTCCTCTTGTTCTGGGGCTGCTTGCCTGCCTGGCAGAAGAGACCAACCCCCAGCTGGCTCCAACCTCCCTGCAGGGAGAGAGCAAGAAGGTCTCCCCTGAGCCTCCTCTTCTGCAGGCTAAGCAAGCCCAGCTCCCTCAGCCTCTAGTTTTGAGGAGCTAACAAATGAATGAAAGAATTGTTTGGGTTGGAAAAGCTCTCTGAGGCCACCCAGTCCAAGCAGCAACCCAACCCCCCCATGGCCACCAGACCCTGGCCCCAGGTGCCATGGCCACAGGTTTCCTGAACACCTCCAGGGCTGGGGACTCCACCAGCTCCCTGGGCAGCCTCTGCCAAATCCTGACCACTCCTGCAGCAAAGACATTGTTCCTCATCTCCAACCTAAGCCTCCCCTGGCATAATTCCAGGCCATTTCCTCTCCTTCTATCACCTGAGATAGGGAGCAGAGCCCAACCCCCACCTCACTGCAGCCTCCTCTCAGGGAGCTGTAGAGGGCACTGAGGTCTCCCTCAGCCTCCTCTGCTCCAGGCCAATGATTCTCCAGTGATGGCTGAGACAAATTCTGGGAGGGCTGAACAAGCTCTCCAAGAGTGGCTTTGTAGGACAGCTCTGCATGACCACTGGAATCAAGATTTACACTCATGAAGAGCTGAGAGAGTCACATGTTGATTGAAAGACACCTTCCAGACCGAGTCCAACCATTAAAGCAACACTGGCAGGGCACCACTAACCCATGGCCCTCAGCACCACATCCACACAGGTTTTAAATGCCCTCCAGGGATGGGGACTCCACCACTGCCCTGGGCAGCCTGTTTCAGGGCTTGACAACACTTGTGGGGAAGAAATTGTTCCTCATTCCCAACCTAAAGCTCCCCTGCTGCAACATGAGGCCACTTCCTCTTGTCCTGTGACTTGCTAATGAATTTTCTTGTTAATTTTCCTCACTAAGTTCAGTTCTCCTTCCATCTGCACTCTGAATTCAGATGCTTTTGAGCCTTATTTTCCCTCTGTGTGCCATTGCCTGCCACAGAACAAAGCCCTCTGCCCAAACCCTATCACCTTCTGAACCTTCCCACCCTGTGGGATTATTCCACAATGCCTCTGAAAAGGCAGAGCAATGTTGCTGGCAAGCCTGGGCTGGGCTGCAGCCAGGACATTAGCTGCAGGGTGAGTCACAGTCTCACAGTATCACTAAGGCTGGAAGAGACCTCAAAGATCATCAGGTCCAACCTGCCACCACAGACCTCATGACTCGACCATGGCACCAAGTGCCACATCCAATCCCCTCTTGAACACCTAAAGTCACAGAACCACAGAATGGCTCAGGTTGGAAGGGACCTCAGAGATCATCAATCCCAACCTCCCTGCCATGGGTAGGGACACCTCTCAACTACTCTTGGTTGCTCAAGGCCTCATCCAGCCTGGCCTTCAACACCTCCAGGCAGGAGGCAGCCACAGCCTCCCTGGGCAGCCTGTTCCAGAGTCTCCCCAGCCTCATACTGAAGAGCTATTTCTAAGCTCCAGTCTGACCCTGCTCTCCCTCAGCTTCAAACCATTCCCCCTTGGCCTGTCCCTAGACATCCTCATGAGAAGTCCCTCTGCAGCCTTCCTGTGTTGCTCACCTACTGCAAACTCAGAGGCCAGCAACCATTCCTGGGGAGGTACAAGACTCTAGTTCTGGTTCATAAATCAGAGACAGCTCCCCTCAGGAAGTCTCTTAAACACACTAAGTCAGCAAGCAGATGTCATCCAAGTGCTGAGATATTGCCTTGCAGAGAGGACCTATCCCCAGGGTCTAGAGATAACCCTCAGGATGAAAGAACTGGGACCTGCTCCAGTATGAGGAGTCCCTGCCCATGGCAGGGGGGTGGGAACTGATCCTTGAGGTCCCTTCCAAGCCTGACAATTCTGTGATTCCATCTTTGGTCACACCAACCCCAGGCAGTGCTGCAGGCTGGGGACAGAGTGGCTGGAGACCAGCCAGGCACAAAGGGACCTGGGGGTACTGGTGGACAGCAGCTGAACAGGAGCCAGCAGTGTGCCCAGGGGGCCAAGAAGGCCAAGGGCAGCCTGGCCTGCAGCAGGAGCAGGGAGGTCATTGTGCCCTGGGCTCAGCATTGCTTAGGCCACCCCTGGAGTCCTGTGGCCAGCTCTGGGCTCCTCAGTTTCAGAAGGACATTGAGAGACTTGAAGGTGTCCAGAGAAGGGCAAGGAGGCTGGGGAGGGGTCTGGAGCACAGCCCTGGCAGGAGAGGCTGAGGGAGCTGGGCTTGCTTAGCCTGCAGAAGAGGAGGCTCAGGGGAGACCTTCTTGCTCTCTGCAACTCCCTGCAGGGAGGTTGGAGCCAGCTGGGGCTTGGGCTCTGCTGCCAGGCAGGCATGCAGCCCCAGAACAAGAGGACACAGTCTCCAGCTGTGCCAGGGGAGGTTTAGGCTGGAGGTGAGGAGAAAGTTCTTCCCAGAGAGAGTTGTTGGCCATTGGGATGTGCTGCCCAGGAAGGTGGTGGAGTCCCCATGCCTGGAGGTGTTCAAGAGGAGATTGGATGTGGCCCTTGGAGCCATGGTTTAGCTGTCAGGAGGTGCTGGGTATTAGGTAATAGGTTGGACTTGATGATCTCTGAGGCTTTTTCCAACCTGGTTGATTCTCTGATTCTATGATTGTAAGAATGCAGCCAGGAGGGCTCTGGGACCTTACCTTGCTGCTCTCCTCCATGTCCTTGGAGCTGAGGAGTGCGTGGTTGATCCTGAAGACAATCCAGTCGAACAGGGCACTGTACAGGGACTTGGCCATGGAGTTCCTCACAGTCACAGCCTGAAAGACAACACAAGAGGAGGCTGTTGGAAAAAGATTTCCACTCTGCACCAAAATGGGTTTGCTTCTCAAGCTCCCATCCCCAGGGTTCATCTTTCTGCCCTGCCAAAGCTTTTCCCTGCTGCTTTAATTCCTGCTGACAGTCCTGATGGCATCGGACCTGGGTGCCAGCCCAGGGCTTGGGTTTGGGGCAGTCAAGTGGATGATGCATGAGATCACACCACAGATCCCATCAGTGGCAGGGAAGGGAAGCAAAGAATACAACTCTTGCACTTCACCAACATCCTCCAAGATTTTATTCGGGGAGAAGGAAACACAGCCCTGGAACAGGCTGCCAAGGGTGGTGATGGAGTCTCCATCCCTGGAGACATTCAAAACCTGCCTGGATGTGCTCCTGAGTGACCTTCTCCAGGTGGCCCAGCCTTGGCAGGAGGGTAGGACTGGATCTGGATGACCTCCAGAGGTCCCTTTCAATACCTGCCACTCTGTGATTCTGGCTGATGTGGCACAGCAACAATTCCAAGTGATGTGAAAGCAGCTACTGGGGCAGGCAGCACCTGGCACCACCCAGGGGTACAGAAGGGGAGACCCAGCAGCACCATAAGTGCTGAGAACTGGAAGGCTTCCAGGCACAGCCAAGAGAGGCACAGATGCCAGCAGGAGGATTCAGCTCTCCTCCAGGAGCTCTCCTGCAGTAACACCTCACAAGCTGGGTGTCCACCACCAGGCGCTCAGCCACCACACACAGAGGGTCTCTGCTCTTCTGAGAGCCCACCTGGAGTGCTGTGTCCACCTTTGGAGTCCTCAACACAAGGACATGGACCTGCTGAAGGGTCCAGAGGAGGCCACAAAGATGATCAGAGGGCTGGAGAACCTCCCCTGTGGGGACAGGCTGAGAGAGTTGGAGCTGTTCAGCCTGGAGAAGAGAAGGCTCCAGGCAGACCTCAGAGCAACCTTCCAGTACCTGAAGGGCTCCAGGAGAGCTGGGGAGGGACTTTGGACATGGGCTGGGAGTGCCAGGATGAAGGACAATGGATTTGAGCTGGGAGAGGGGAGACTGAGCCTGGAGATGAGGAAGAAATTCTTGCCAGTGAGGCTGGGGAGAGCCTGGCACAGGCTGCCCAGGGAGGCTGAGGCTGCCTCCTGCCTGGGGGTGTTGAAGGCCAGGCTGGATGAGGCCTGGAGCAGCCTGGGCTGGGGGCAGGTACTGCAGCCAGCTCTCAGCCTGTCCAGCTCTGGCTGGATGGCAGCACAGCCTGTGGGTGTCAGCCAGCCCCCACTTTTGTATCATCAGGAACTTGCTGAGAGTAGTCTCAATCACCTCCTCCAGGTTGACCATAAAATATAGGACAGATGTCTTAATAAATACAGTGAACAAGTACCACAGGACAGCACTGCAAAGAGCCTGGCACCTTCATCCTGACACCCTCCTCATGGCCACTGCTGAGCTCCTCTCACTCATGCAATCATAGAACCACAGAGCTGGCAGGGCTGGAAGAGACCTCAAGGTTCAGCCAGTCCCAACCCACCTGCCATGGGCAGGGACACCTCACACCACAGCACTTCTAGTGCTGCTCCATCCCCCCCAGTCCTATCCCTCCCTGACACCCTCCAAAGTCCCTCCCCAGCTTTCTTGCAGCCCCCTGCACATCCTGGAAGGCCACCAGAAGGTCTCCTCAGAGCCTTCTCCTCTCCAGCCTGCACAGCCCCAACTCCCTCAGGCTGTGCTCACAGCAGAGCAGCTCCAGCCCTCTGCTCCTCCTCATGGCCCTGCTCTGGACACCTTCCAGCCCCTCCAGAGCCTTCCTGGCACAGAGGCTCCAGAGCTGGCCCCAGAGCTGCAGCTGTGGTCTCAGCAGAGTGGAGCAGAGGGGCAGAATCCCCTCCCTGCCCTGCTGGCTGTGCTTCTCTCGCTGCAGCCCAGGCTCCATAGCCCTCTGCTCATCCTTGGGCAACACACTGAGAGCTGATCCCAAGCAGAGCTGCCATGAAGCCACTAAAATCTGTATCCAGATTGGATTTGGGGAAGGAATTTCCTGAAGAGGAAGACTCCTGGTGCTGCCTTTTTATTTTGGCCCCTGATTATTTCCTTGGCAGCACCTTTCATCCTCCTGGAGCAATTCCAGGAAGCCCAGCAGAGCTCCTGAGGGACAAGAGGACATTTCCTGCCTTCCTGTGCTCCTGCTTCCTGAAGAGAAGAGGAATCTCCACTTCTACTGCCCACACAAGCACAAAACCTCAACCATTTAGTGCAGGAGCCTCACTCCTGCCTCTGTGGGCTGCCAAACTTCAGCCCAGGGAAGAGATGGCTTTGCTGATCCAGGTCTGAAAGGAGAGCTCTGCACTGCTTGTTTGCTCCCTGGAAGGCAGAAAACAGGTCTCTCATACCCAGTGTGGGGTCACAAGGAGGATGAATCCATGGGGACTCTCCTTGCCTGCACCCAGATCATTCTTGCTTTGACCAAAGCATTTCTGGAGACCACTGCAAGTGCTGGATGGGAGGTTTGCAGGAGTCACCTGGAAAGGTTGGAAGGTTTGCAGGAGTCACTGGGAAGGTTGGGAGGTTTGCAGGGAGTCACTGGGAAGGTTGGGAGGTTTGCAGGGAGTCACTGGGAAGGTTGGGAGGTTTGCAGGGAGTCACTGGAAAGGTTGGGAGGTTTGCAGGGAGTCACTGGGAAGGTTGGGAGGTTTGCAGGGAGTCACTGGGAAGGTTGGGAGGTTTGCAGGGAGTCACTGGGAAGGTTGGGAGGTTTGCAGGAGTCACCTGGAAAGGTTGGGAGGTTTGCAGGAGTCACTGGGAAGGTTGGGAGGTTTGCAGGGAGTCACTGGGAAGGTTGGGAGGTTTGCAAGGAGTCACTGGGAAGGTTGGGAGGTTGCAGGGAGTCACTGGGAAGGTTGGGAGGTTTGCAAGGAGTCACTGGGAAGGTTGGGAGGTTGCAGGGAGTCACTGGGAAGGTTGGGAGGTTTGCAGGGAGTCACTGGGAAGGTTGGGAGGTTGCAGGGAGTCACTGGGAAGGTTGGGAGGTTTGCAGGGAGTCACTGGGAAGGTTGGGAGGTTTGCAGGGAGTCACTGGGAAGGTTGGGAGGTTTGCAGGGAGTCACTGGGAAGGTTGGGAGGTTTGCAGGGAGTCACTGGGAAGGTTGGGAGGTTGCAGGGAGTCACTGGGAAGGTTGGGAGGTTGCAGGGAGTCACTGGGAAGGTTGGGAGGTTTGCAAGGAGTCACTGGGAAGGTTGGGAGGTTGCAGGGAGTCACTGGGAAGGTTGGGAGGTTTGCAGGGAGTCACTGGGAAGGTTGGGAGGTTGCAGGGAGTCACTGGGAAGGTTGGGAGGTTTGCAGGGAGTCACTGGGAAGGTTGGGAGGTTTGCAGGGAGTCACTGGGAAGGTTGGGAGGTTTGCAGGGAGTCACTGGGAAGGTTGGGAGGTTTGCAGGGAGTCACTGGGAAGGTTGGGAGGTTGCAGGGAGTCACTGGGAAGGTTGGGAGGTTGCAGGGAGTCACTGGGAAGCTTTTGGGTTTTAATGAGCCAGGTTTATTCAGCGGCAGCAGAAAATGCTGACAATGTTCAAAATGAGTGGCAAGGGTCAGGGCTGGGCTGGACACCAGATGAGTGCCAGAGGCTCTCCACGAAGCCCTCTGCTTCCCAAAGGGAAGGGAAAGGGAAGAAGGGAGAGAGGCTGATGGGGTGGGGAAGGAACTCTGTCCAGCTGGGATGGAGAGAACAATGCCATGGGATAGGGACAGAGAGACACAAACAAATATGGAGCCCAGCCCCTGAGGGCAGTGAGGGCACCTCTGGCACCACTGCTGCTGGGGGCAGGCACTGGGCAAGGCCCAGACTGGGCTCAGCAGCAGATGGGCACTGGATCCAGCAGCTGGATTCTGGAACTGGCTTCAGGCACACAGGGATGGGGATGGAAGGCAGAAGGCACAGAGTGCTGCTGGGACAGCAGGCAGTGAAGAGGAGGCTTGAGCCTGGGCAGCCCTCAGCTTGCTGCTGAAGATGCCATCCATGGGCTGCAATCCCTTGGTGGGCAGCTGGTGCCCAATGACACAACAAAGGATAATGGGCACAGACTGGAACCCAGGAGGTTCCATCTGAACAGGAGGAGAAACTTGTTTGGTGTGAGGCTGCTGGAGGCCTGGAGCAGGCTGCCCAGAGAGGTTGTGGAGTCTCCTCTGGAGAGATTCCAACCCCCCCCTGGCCACTGTACTCCTGGGCAGGCTGCTGTGGGTGCCCTGCTTTAGCAGGGGGTTGGACTGGCTGAGCTCCAGAGGTCCTTTCCAACCCTCACCCTGCTGGGACTCAGTGACTAGTTCAGCAGGTCTTCCTGTGGCCTTCCAGGATCTGCAGGGGGCTCCAGGAAAGCTGGGGAGGGACTTTTGAGGGTATCAGGGAGGGATAGGACTGGGGGGGATGGAGTAAAACTAGAAGTGGGGAGATTCAGGCTGGATGGTGGTGGTGGACACCACCAGGAGGGTGGTGAGAGCCTGGCACAGGCTGCCCAGGGAGGTGGTGGAAGCCTTGGCTCAGCCAGTCCCAACCCTCTGCCATGGGCAGGGACACCTCACACCACAGCAGGTTGCTCACAGCCACCTCCAGCCTGGCTGCAAACACCTCCAGGCAGGAGGCTTCCACCACCTCCCTGGGCAGCCTGTGCCAGGCTCTCACCCTTTGCATTAGTGGTGGGGGAAGATGGGCAGAGCTCTCCAGGAGCTAAGAGGTTTAAAGTCTTTAGAAATCTGTAGGTGCCTCCTAGATACCCCACAGCATTAATCCCTTTCTTTCTCAGCCCATCAAGGTAATGCTTGTCCTAACTGATGGCAGCAGGGCTGGGCCTGGCCTTGCTTCTCCTTTCTCCTGATGTCCTGAGTCCCCATGGCCAGTGGCAGCCCAGCAAGGATTCTTTCTTCCAGGCAGGCTTTCTTGAACCACACTTCTAGTGGACCTGTTGGTGCTGCTGGCAGGAGGCCTTCGTGCAGAGCTTTTGTTTGGGTCAGAAAGCTGTGCCAGGGGAGGTTTAGGCTGGAGGTGAGGAGAAAGTTCTTCCCAGCAAGAGGAATTGGCCATTGGGATGTGCTGCCCAGGGAGGTGGTGGAGTCCCCATCCCTGGAGTGCTCAAAAAAGGCTTGGATGTGGCCCTTGGAGCCATGGTTTAGTTGTCAGGAGGTGTTAGGTATTAGGTCATAGGTTGGACTTGATGAGCTCTGAGGTCTTTTCCAACCTAGCTGATTCTGTGATTCTGTGTTCACAGTTGACTAGCAGAGGTTGGCTGCTGCTCCAGGTATGGTCCAATGGTTGTGCTGGGTCAGATGAAGTAATTGGGGAGAGGACCTCACCTGGAGCACTGTGTCCAGCTCTGGAGTCCTCAACACAAGAGAGACATGGACATGATGGAGAGGGTCCAGGGGTGGCCACAAAAATGATCAGGAGGTTGGAGCAGCTCTGCTACAAGGACAGGCTGAGGGAGCTGTGGGAGTTCAGCCTAGAGAAGAGAAGGCTCCAGGGAGACCTTAGAGCAGCCTGCCAGGACCTGAAGGGGCTCCAAGCAGGCTGCAGAGGGACTGTTCCCAAAGGCCTGCAGGGACAGGACCAGGGACAATGGTTTGAAATGAGAGCAGAGCAGATTGAGATTGGATGTGAGGAACAAGTTCTGCAGCAGGAGGCTGCTGGAACACTGCAGCAGGTTGCCCAGGGAGGTGGTTGAGGCCCCAGCCCTGGAGCTAGTCAAGGTGAAGCTGGACAGGGCTCTGGGCAACCTGATCTAGTGGAGGATGTCCCTGCTGAGTGCAGGGGTGTTGTAGTTTGAGCTGGGTGCCCCCCTGGTGCATTCACTTCCCGTGTCCAGAAGTCCAGCCCAGAGGGATGGACACAGGAAACTGTGTATTCCCTACCATAATTCTTTGCACCACTATAAGATCCAGTGCGGGGTCTGGCACTTCCTCTTTCCTTCCCTCTCCGAGACTTGGTAACTGGGGGAGAGATCTCCCGGCCATGGCCTGATTAGGCCCAAGGCCACAGGGGGATGGGCAGTCTCAGGCCTGGCCAGCTGAGACTAGCCCAGCAGAGGGAGGGGGAAGAAGGAGCCCTGGGGGTTTTGGATGCACCCTCAGGTGGGGATGGGATCTCTCTTTGTCACTGTGCTTTGGGTTCTCTGTAACATTCACTGCTTTCTATTTAAACTTTCATCACCTTTGCAATCCGTTTGCCTGAGTCGTTATTTCTGCCTGTGGTGGGGAGGGGACCTGCCCCAACCCATTACAAGGGGGTTGGTCTGGATGAGCTTTGGAGGTCCCTTCCAACCCAACCCATTCTATGATTTCTGGTGATCTGGCTCTGCTCATCTTAGCTATGGAAGGGTTTGATTCAAGCCACAGAGCTTCCAGCAGCATCTTTGTCTTCAGCAGGATCTGTTTGCCTTCTGCCACCTGGGATGTGAGACATTGCTGCAACCATGCACAACAAACTGCTGCTCTCGGCCCTGCAAAGTCCTTCAGCATTGTTCCCACTCATCCCCTGTTCCCCTTAAGCTGAAAAACTTAAAGGTGGTTGAGGTTTTTGGTTTAAAGCTGAACTGGAGGTGTTCAAGGCCAGGCCTTGACCAACCTGGGCTGGTGGGAGGTGTCCCTGCCCATGGCAGGGGGTTGGAACTGGATGATCTTGAAGGTCCCTTCTAACCCAAAGCATTCTGTGATCCTGTGAAGACCTTCTCAGTCTCTATAACCACCTGGGAGGAGGTTGGAGCCAGGTGGGGATTGGGCTCTTCTAACTAGTAACAAGTGACAGGATGAGAGGCAATGGCCTTGGATTGCAGCAGGGGAGGCTTAGGATGGGCATGAGAAGAAACTTCAGGGAGGTGGTGGAGTCACCATCCCTGGAGGTGTTTAGGAGGAGACTGGATGGGGAGCTCGGTACCATGGTTTAGTTGATTAGATGGTGTTGGGTGAGAGGTTGGGATGGATGATCTTGAAGGTCTCTTCCAACCTGGTTTATTCTATTCTATTCTATTCTATCCTATTCTATTCTATTCTATTCTATTCTATTCTATTCTATTCTATTCTATTCTATTCTATCCTATTCTTCACTGAAAGGATTCTCAAGCACTGGCCCAGGCTGCCCAGGGAGGCTGCTGAATGCCCATCCTGGAGGTGTTTAGAAGCTGCAAAGTTGTGGTGCTGAGGGCCATGGGTTGGTGGTGACCTGGTTGGACTCCATCTTAAAGCTCTTTTCCAACCCAAACAATGCTATCATTTGGGGGGGGGGGGGGGGAAGGGGAATAGATTAACCCCAAAGTTTCTGGCATTAGGGAAGGCTCAAATGCCTCCTTCTGCCCACAGGCAGGGTTTAGTGCCTCACTCTTATGGCACAGAATCACAGCCAGGAAAAGCCCCTCAGAATCACCAAGTCCAACCCAGAACCCTGCTCTGCAAGGGTCACCCCTAAACCATAGCCCTAAGCACCACATCCAAACCACCTTGAAACACATCCAGGGCTGGTGACTCCACCACCTCCCTGGGCAGCCTGTCCCAATGTCCCCTCAGGCTGAGCCTACTCAATGGGTGCTGAGGCAGAGGTGTGAGTGAGTACTGTGTTCAGCTCTGGGCTCCCCAGCTCAGGAGGGACAGGGATCTGCTGGAGAAGCTACCAGGATGATCAGGGGCCTGGAGCACTGCCTGGTGAAGAGAGGTTGAGGGACCTGGGGCTTTTTAGTCTGGAGAGAGGAAGACTGAGAGGGGATTTAATCAAGGTTTATATATATCTGAGGGCTGGGGGTCAGGAAGGAGAGGAGAGGCTCTGCTCAGCTGCACCCTGGGATAGGACAGGGAACAAAGGATGTAAGCTGCAGCACAGGAGGTTCCACCTCTGTTCTAAGAGAAAGAAATAGAATAGAATAGAATAGAATAGAATAGAATAGAATAGAATAGAATAGAATAGAATAGAATAGAATAGAATAGAATAGAATAGAATAGAATAGAATAGAATAGAATAGACCAGGTTGGCAAAGACCTTAGAGATCATCAGGTCCAGCCTATCACACACCTCAACAGGAGGAGGAACTTCTGCACTGTAAGGGTCCCAGAGCCCTGGAGCAGGCTGTCCAGAGAGGTTGTGGAGTCTCCTTCTCTGGAGCCTTTCCAGCCCCACCTGGCTGTGCTCCTGTGTGACCTGAGCTAGATTGTCTGGTCCTGCTCTAGCAGGGGGGTTGGACTGGATGATCTCTGTGGATCCCTTCCAACCCCTGACATCCTGTGAGTGGCTGCAGAGTTCTGCTTTCCTGCTGTGGGGCTGACCCTCCTCTCCTGCCCAAACCCCTCACATGTCTGGTGTGCATCCATGGCTGTGTCCCGGGTGGGAGATGGATTAAGAAGCTCTTGTGGCTCTGCACTGGGTCACAGGGTGCAGGCTGAAGCAGGCAGCAGGCTCAGCTTTAGCTTTCCTCAAGCAGAGGCTTAACACCCAGAGGCAACCACTCCTGCAGGATATCAGACTCGAGCTTAATCCCTGTCTTGGCAGGCAGGAGCATGATATCATGGTGGGGCTGCAGGAGTGTGAGGTCATTTTCCATAGCTGTACTTTGTCCTAGCATCCTGTTCAAACCCTACCCTTCTCTGGGCTGTCCCTAAGATAACTCAAATCATGAAGGCATCCTGCTGGCTGCAGTCTCCAAAGAAAAGGCTTTTCAGATGCTTCTTAATGTTTGTTTGAAGAGGAGGAAAAATCTCTTTAAAGCACCATTGGAAGAAGCACAGAACCACAGAATGGAGGGGGATGGAGGGGACCTCTGCAGATCATCCAGTCCAGCCCCACTGCTAAAGCAGGGCACCCACAGCAGCTTGCCCAGGATCTAACAGTGGCACAACAGTACCTGAAGGGGGCTACAAGAAGGCTGCAGAGAGCCTGTTCCCAAAGGCCTGCAAGGACAGCACCAGAGGCAATGGTTTGAAATGAGAGCAGAGCAGATTGAGATTGGATGTGAGGAACAAGTTCTGCAGCAGGAGGCTGCTGGAACACTGCAGCAGGTTGCCCAGGGAGGTGGCTGAGTTCCCATCCCTGGAGATATTCAAGGTGAGGCTCAACAAGGCTCTGGGCAACCTGAGCTAGTTGAGGATGTCCCTGCTGACTGCAGAAGGGTTGGACTGGATGAGCTTTGAAGGTCCCTTCCAACCCAAACCATTCTATGATTCTAAGAAACACCTGCTGGACTCCAGGCCAGCAAAGCCTCCAGGCATAGAACCACAGAATGTCAGGGTTGGAAGGGAGCTCAAGGCTCAGCCAGCCCCAGCCCCCTGCCATGGGCAGGGACACCTCACACCACAGCAGGTTGCTCACAGCCACCTCCAGCCTGGCTGCAAACACCTCCAGGCAGGAGGCTTCCACCACCTCCCTGGGCAGCCTGTGCCAGGCTCTCACCACCCTCCTGGGCAACAACTTCTTCCTCACAGCCAATCTCCATCTCCCCACTTCTAGTTCTGCTCCATCCCCCCCAGTCCTATCCCTCCCTGACACCCTCCAAAGTCCCTCCCCAGCTTTCTTGCAGCCCCCTGCACATCCTGGAAGGCCACAATGAGGTCTCCTCAGAGCCTTCTCCTCTCCAGCCTGCACAGCCCCAACTCCCTCAGGCTGTGCTCACAGCAGAGCAGCTCCAGCCCTCTGCTCCTCCTCATGGCCCTGCTCTGGACACCTCCCAGCACCTCCAGAGCCTTCCTGGCACAGAGGCTCCAGAGCTGGCCCCAGAGCTGCAGCTGTGGTCTCAGCAGAGTGGAGCAGAGGGGCAGAATCCCCTCCCTGCCCTGCTGGCCACACTTCTCTTGCTGCAGCCCAGGCTCTGCTTGGCTCTCTGGGCTGCAAGTGCACACAGTCCAGCAGAGCCATCAGTCCCATGTAAGCTCTACTCTGTCCCTGGCATTCTGAAGGGAAGCAGGAGAACCCAGATCCCTGCAGCAGTGGCTTCTGAAGCTCTGCCCTGACATGTTGCCCTCCTGGCCTGAAGCAGAGTTGCCTCCTTGACTCTTCAAAGCTTTCTGGGGTTTCAGCTTTATTCCCTTCCTGCTTTCCTGTTCATTCTGAACACACTCATCAAGCTCCCAGGTCTTCAAAGGCATCCTGCCGAGCTCCTGATGCTAATAACCTGTGGTGACAAAGAGTCTCCCAAGCTAATGGGGGGTGGGGCTAAGTGGATGCCTCCAGCAGGTTCACTTCTTTTCTGCTGCCTTAAGTGTCCCTATCCTCATGCTGCAGCACTGAGAATTTTCATTCCCCCTCCTTCATGCTCTTAATTATTTTGTCTCCTTCCCACTTTTTCCCTGTTCTAATACATTCAGACTGCCAAATGCTCCTGATGAGGTGCAAGCAGGATTTTAACTTTGTGGTGTTTGGTTTTCTTAATATAGAATCCTAGAATGGGTTGGGTTGGAAGGGACCTCCAAAGCTCACCCAGTCCCAGGCCCTGCACTCAGCAGGGACATCCTCCACTAGATCAGGTTGCCCAGAGCCCTGTCCAGCCTCACCTTGAGTATCTCCAGGGCTGGGGCCTCAGCCACCTCCCTGGGCAGCCTGCTGCAGTGTTCCAGCAGCCTCCTGCTGCAGAACTTGTTCCTCACATCCAATCTCAATCTGCTCTGCTCTCATTTCAAACCATTGTCCCTGGTCCTGTCCCTGCAGGCCTTTGGGAACAGTCCCTCTGCAGCCTGCTTGGAGCCCCTTCAGGTCCTGGCAGGCTGCTCTAAGGTCTCCCTGGAGCCTTCTCTTCTCCAGGCTGAACTCCCACAGCTCCCTCAGCCTTTCATTATAGCAGAGGTTCTCCAGTCCTCTGATCATTTTCATGACCCTCTTCTGGGCCCTCTCCATCATGTCCATGTCCCTCTTGTGTTGAGGTCTCCAGAGCAGAACACAGCCCTGCAGCTGAGGTCTCCCCAGAGCAGAGCAGAGGGGCAGGATCCTCTCTCTCCAGCTCTGGCCACACTGATTTGGATGCAGCCCAGGCTGTCCTTGGCCTTCTGTGCTGCCAGTGCCCATTGCTGGCTCCTGTCTTAGGTCACACTGGCCCTGGAACTTCATTCCTTTGCTCTTCACAATGGTCTGAAAAGGCATTAGCCAAGACCACTGTTAGTTACTGTTAGAAACAGCCCTAAGCTCTCTGTCACAAAGAAGTTGTTTTTCCCCTCCTCAAGGGCTCCAATTAACTGTTACGATGCTGAGAACAAAGTCATTCTCCCCAAGCTTGAGCCACTACATCAGTGCCGTTTATCATCTCAAGTAACCATCCTGAGCTGAACACACCAAGGGGTTTGTATTCATCAGCAAGAAATTCACCCCAGGCAAAGAAGGTCAGGGTGAGGAGGTACTGATGGCATGGAGGAAAAATAATCTTATGTCCTTGTGCCATCAGAAGGGAGAGATGGTCCTGGCCTACCACTCCTTGAGCAAATCTCAGCATGCTGGGGGCTGGAAGGGACCTCTGGGGGTCATTCAGTTCAGCCCCACCGCCATGGGCAGGGACACCTCACACTGCATCACCTCCATCCTGACCCCCACCCCTCAGATATAGGCACTGGTCAGGTCCCCTCACAGCCTTCTCTTCTCCAGACCAAACAGCCCCAGGGCTCTCAGCCTTTCCTCAAAGGAGCAGTGTTCAAGCCTGGCTTCTTTGTGCTCCACAGTATCTGCTGGCAGAGACCTTCCTGGGCTTCCATCTCAGTGCCTCTGGGTTCCTCTGCCTGTGAAGGCAACCATGTCCCACCTCCAGCACCTCCAGTGATGAATACACATCCAGTTCATTCCCAGACAGATTCACAGTGACACATCAACCAACCAGCTCCTGACAGCCTGCAGAAACTGAAGGCAGGGAAGAATCAGGCCACTTCTTGCCCAAGAAGTTGTCTCACAGCTTTTATTTCCCTTCTGTTGGGCAATTTCACCTCAGACTTTCTCTGGGAGGATGAATTAATTCATTAATAAATCCTCAGGATAAAGCATCCTTGTTCACAAAGGGCTGAAGATTAGAAAGGTTGGAAAAGACCTAAGTTCATCCAGACCAGTTTCCTACCCAGCACCTCCATGATCACTGCACCATAGGAGCTCCTCTCCTATGGAGACAGCCTGAGGGAGTTGGGGCTGTGCTGGCTGGAGAGGAGAAGGCTCCCAGGAGACCTCATTGTGGCCTTCCAGGATCTGAAGGGGGCTGCAAGAAAGCTGGGGAGGGACTTTGGAGGGTGTCAGGGAGGGATAGGACTGGGGGGGATGGAGCAAAACTAGAAGTGGGGAGATGGAGATTGGCTGTGAGGAAGAAGTTGTTGCCCAGGAGGGTGGTGAGAGCCTGGCACAGGCTGCCCAGGGAGGTGGTGGAAGCCTCCTGCCTGGAGGTGTTTGCAGCCAGGCTGGAGGTGGCTGTGAGCAACCTGCTGTGGTGTGAGGTGTCCCTGCCCATGGCAGGGGGCTGGGGCTGGCTGAGCCTTGAGCTCCCTTCCAGTCCTGACAATTCTGTGATTCTATGTCTCAAAGTGCCATGGCCACAGCTTTCTGGAACACCTCCAGGGCTGGGGACTCCACCACCTCCCTGGGCAGCCTCTGCCAGTCCCTGACCACTCCTGCAGCAAAGACATTTGTCCTCAACTCCTACCTAAGCCTCCCCTGGCACAATTCCAAGCCATTTCCTCTCCTTCTATCACCTGAGATTAGGGAGCAGAGCCCAACCCCAGCTCCCTGCAGCCTCCTCTCAGAGAGCTGGAGACAGCAATGAGGTCTCCCTCAGCCTCCTCTTCTCCACACTCACCACCCCCAGCTCCCTCAGCTGCTCCTCCCCAGCCCTGTTCTCCAGACCCTTCCTCAGCTTTGTTGCCCTTCTCTGGCCCTGCTCCAGCACTCAATGTCCTTCCTGCAGTGTGGGCCCCAAAGCTGGACCCAGCACTGCAGGTGTGGCCTCACCGGTGCCCAGTCCAGGGGCACCATCCCTGCCCTGCTTCTGCTGCCCACACTGTTGCTGCTCCAGGCCAGGCTGCTGGTGGCCTTCCTGGCCAGCTGGGCACCACTGCTGTGGATGTGGCCAGCTCAGTGTTCCCAGCACTGTCCTCAGCCTTCATGAACACCCCAGGACCTGTCTGGAAATGCATTAACTGCTGCTTGCTCCATCAATGAACCCTCTCACTGCTGGGAAGCATGAAGCAATGAACCACCTCACTGCTGGGAAGCATGAAGCAATGAACCACTCCTCTGCTGACAGAGCCACTGCCAGCTGCTCTGGACAAAGGACCAAAGCCTCTGAGCAAAACTGCAGCCTTTCATCTCCAGGCAGCCTTTTCTTTCCTCCAAGCTTATCTGCAGTGCAAAGCTTCTCAGCCCTGGTGGTTCACCAAAGGCCACAGAGTCCTTCCAAAGACTGCATTAAAACAAACCACCCAGCCCCTACAAATGGCAACGTGAATGGTTCCAGGAGCAGCTCTGAGGTGGGCAGCCCAGCCTGGTTCTGGGGTGCTGGGGGAGGAGAAGCTCAGCAGGAGCCAGCAGGGAGCACTTGCAGCCCAGAGAGCCAAGCAGAGCCTGGGCTGCAGCAAGAGAAGTGTGGCCAGCAGGGCAGGGAGGGGATTCTGCCCCTCTGCTCCACTCTGCTGAGACCTGTCCAGCCTGAGACTGGCCTAGCAGTGAGGGGGGGGCGCAAGAAAGAGCCCTGGGGGTTTTGGGTATACCCTGAGGTGGGGAGAAGGGAAGTGCTGGGAGGCTCTGGGAGTGCTGCAGGGGACTCTGTGCTTTGGCATGCTTTTGTCACTCTGCTTTGTAGCTCCTGTACAACACTCACTGCTTTCCATTTGAACTTCCCATCACCCTGCAGCCCATTTCTGTGAGTGTCATTCTTTTGTCCCTCTGAGGGGCAGGAGAGGATCTGCCTGGCCTCAAACCAGGACACACCATGAGCAGCCTGATGTGCTATCACCAGCCCCATCCATCACAGAGAAGCAGAGAGCACAAAGCACATCCCTGCAGCAGGGGAGGCTCAAACACACTGCAGCCTTGTGGAGAATGAGGACGTCAGTGAAGGTCTTACTGAGTACACCAACCCCAGGCAGTGCTACAGGCTGGGGTCAGAGTGGCTGAGAGCAGCCAGGCACAAAGGGGTGCTGATTGACAGCTGCCTAAACAGGAGCCAGCAGTGTGCCCAGGGGGCCAAGAAGGCCAAGGGCAGCCTGGCCTGCAGCAGGCAGAGTGTGGCCAGCAGCAGCAGGGAGGTCATTGTGCCCTGGGCTCAGCACTGGTGAGGCCACCCCTGGAGTCCTGTGTCCAGCTCTGGGCTCCTCAGTTTCAGAAGGCCATTGAGAGACTTGAAGGTGTCCAGAGAAGGGCAAGGAGGCTGGGGAGGGGTCTGGAGCACAGCCCTGGCAGGAGAGGCTGAGGGAGCTGGGCTTGCTTAGCCTGCAGAAGAGGAGGCTCAGGGGAGACCTCATTGCTCTCTGCAACTCCCTGCAGGGAGGTTGGAGCCAGCTGGGGCTTGGGCTCTGCTGCCAGGCAGGCAAGCAGCCCCAGAACAAGAGGACACAGTCTCCAGCTGTGCCAGGGGAGGTTTAGGCTGGAGGTGAGGAAGAAATTCTTCACAGAAAGAGGAATTGGCCCTTGGGATGTGCTGCCCAGGGAGGTGGTGGAGTCCCCATCCCTGGAGGTGTTTAGGCAGAGCCTGGCTGAGGCCCTTGGTGCCATGGCTGAGTTGATCAGATGGTGCTGGGTGAGAGGTTGGACTCAATGATCTCTGAGGTCTTTTCCAACCTGGTTAATTCTGTACTCTGCAGAGGGCTTTTGCAACCCAAACAATTCTCTGATTGAATGACTGTTGGTGCCTGCTGCAAGTAGCAACCTTCTCCTCTCAGTTTATTCACAGTGTGCTTCCTTACTGTGGACTTTCCTTGATGGCTTGGTCTCCATGACTTGTATTGCCCTCTGCCCCCATCTGCTGTTGGGCCTTGCCCCAAGTTTTGCTCTGGGCTTTGCTCCCAGGCATTGTGTTTGGCCTTACCCCCATGAGGGTGGGGAAAGCCTGGAACAGGCTGCCCTCAGATGTGCTGGAGGCCACATCCCTGGAGACATTCAAGGTCAAACTTGATGGGGCTCTGAGCAACCTGCTCTACTTAGAGATGTCCTTGCTCACTGCAGGGGTGCTGAACAAGATGACCTTGGGGGCCCCTTCCAAGCTGATGCATTCTGTGAGTCTGTGACTTTGGTGCCATTTGAAGGTGAGGCAGAAATGCTGACTTTGTCAACTCTTTCTTGTAACAAGTCAGGACCTGCTGGGTCTTGCCTGCATGCAGCTGTTCTGCTGGATGGCCTTGGAGGATCTAAGTCGGCTTAATGAGCTAAAATTGTTAGGTTGGACTCCCAACAAAGCAAAAGCACTGCCTCCTGTGTGCCAGCAGCTGCTGGTGAAGGCCTCAACTCCCTTCCCAGCACACAGGGAGACACAGGAAGGTAGAATCACAGGATCATTTTGGTTGGAAAAGACCTCAGAGCTCATCAAGTCCAAGCTGGCACCCAACACCTCCTGACAACTAAACCATGGCTCCAAGGGCCACATCCAATCCCCTCTTCAACACCTCCAGGGATGGGGACTCCACCACCAGGATGCCCTTGGCCTTCTTGGCCACTAGGCACACTGCTGGCTCTAAGATCATCCAACCATCAACCCAACACCACCATGGGCATTTGTTGCCCTTCTCTGGACCTGCTCCAGCTTCTCAATGTCCTTCTTGCAGTGAGGGGCCCAAAACTGAACCCAGCACTCCAGGAGTGGCCTCACCAGTGTCCAGTACAGGAGAACAATCTCTTCCCTGCTCCTGCTGGCCACACCACCTCTGATCCAGGCCAGGATGCCATTGGCCTTCTTGGCCACCTGAATACACTGCTGGCTGATCTTCATCTGTGACCACAGCAGTTTTCTGTGAGATGAAGCAGTGCTGGAGTTTAAGGAATGATGCATGAGGCCTTTGTACCACATAGCCTCAGTGCCACCCAATTCTGCTCTGGAGAACATTTACACCACCAGAAGTCATATCAACAGCCACAGGCTCTCAGACAACAAAGTGCAAACCACTTTCCAGGCATGGCATAGAAGGGAAAGTCAATCATTTCCCAGCTTCAGCCACATCAGCTTCAGCTCCATGAATGTAAACACATCAAAGCTGAAAGGAACTCCACCAGAGCTGAAGGTGCATCTGGAAGCATGGAAAAGCAGCCCAAGAGCTGCCCTTCTAAGAACAACCGCAATAAAATCATCCTCATCATCATGATGTACAGACCTCTGCTAGTTTGTAAGGTAAGATCAGCTTCTCTCCCACTGTCACAGTCTTCCTGGTAACCAGGGCCTCGAAGAGCATCTCTTCTTTCACCTGCAACAGAGAGCTTGCTGTTAATCAAGGCTCTAGGAAAGGATTTTAGAATCACAGAATCAGAGAATTGTCAGGGCTGGAAATGAGAGCAGAGCAGACTGAGATTGGATGTGAGGAACAAGTTCTGCACCAGGAGGCTGCTTGAACAGGATCACAGAATCACCAAGGTATGAAGAGACCTCAAAGATCATCAGGTCCAACCTGTCACCACAGACCCCATGAATAAACCATGGCACCAAGGGCCACATCCAATCCCCTCTTCAACACCTCCAGGCATGGGGACTCCACCACCTCCCTGGGCAGCACAGCCCAAGGGCCAATTCCTCTTGCTGGGAAGAACTTTCTCCTCACCTCCAGCCTAAACCTCCCCTGGCACAGCTGGAGACTGTGTCCTCTTGTTCTGGTGCTGCTTACCTGCCTGGGAGCAGAGCCCAACCCCCAGCTGGCTCCAACCTCCCTGCAGGGAGTTGCAGAGAGCAAGAAGGTCTCCCCTGAGCCTCCTCTTCTGCAGGCTAAGCAAGCCCAGCTCCCTCAGCCTCTCCTGCCAGGGCTGTGCTCCAGACCCCTCCCCAGCCTCCTTGCCCTTCTCTGGACACCTTCAAGTCTCTCCATGGCCTTCTGAAACTGAGGAGCCCAGAGCTGGACACAGGACTCCAGGGGTGGCCTCACCAGTGCTGAGCCCAGGGCACAATGACCTCCTTGCTCCTGCTGGCCACACTCTGCCTGCTGCAGGCCAGGATGCCCTTGGCCTTCTTGGCCCCCTGGGCACACTGCTGGCTCATGTTTAGGCAGCTGTCAATCAGCACCCCCAGGTCCCTTTGTGCCTGGCTGCTCTCAGCCACTCTGACCCCAGCCTACAGCACTGCCTGGGGTTGCTGTGGCCAAAGTGCAGCCCCTGGCACTTGGACTTGTTCAGTGCCATCCTGTTCGCCTCTGCCCATCTGTGCAGCCTGGCAAGGTCCCTCTGCAGAGCTCTGCTGCCCTCTAACAGCTCAACTCCTGCCCCCAGCTTGGTGTCCTCTGCACATCTCCTGCTGCTAGACTCCATCCCCTCCTCCAGATCATCAATACAGATATTGACCAGGCTGGGGCCCAGCACTGCTCCCTGGGGCACACCACTGGTGCCTGGCTGCCAGCTGGCTGTGGCACCATTCACCACCACTCTCTGGGCTCAGCCTCCAGCCAGTTCCTCACCCAGCTCAGAGTGCTGCTGTCCCAGCCAGGGGCTGACAGCTTGGCCAGGAGGTTGCTGTGGGGGATGGTGGCAAAGGCCATCCAACACTGCAACAGGTTGCCCAGGGAGGTGCCTGAGTTCCCATCCCTGGAGATATTCAAGGTGAGGCTCAACAAGGCTCTGGGCAACCTGAGCTAGTTGAGGATGTCCCTGCTGACTGCAGAAGGGTTGGACTGGATGAGCTTTGAAGGTCCCTTCCAACCCAAACCATTCTATGATTCTAAGAAACACCTGCTGGACTCCAGGCCAGCAAAGCCTCCAGGCATAGAACCACAGAATGTCAGGGTTGGAAGAGACCTCAAGGCTCAGCCAGCCCCAGCCCCCTGCCATGGGCAGGGACACCTCACACCACAGCAGGTTGCTCACAGCCACCTCCAGCCTGGCTGCAAACACCTCCAGGCAGGAGGCTTCCACCACCTCCCTGGGCAGCCTGTGCCAGGCTCTCACCACCCTCCTGGGCAACAACTTCTTCCTCACAGCCAATCTCAGTCTCCCCACTTCTAGTTTTACTTCATCCCCCCCAAGTCCTATCCCTCCCTGACCCCCTCCAAAGTCCCTCCCCAGCTTTCTTGCAGCCCCCTTCAGATCCTGGAAGGCCACAATGAGGTCTCCTGGGAGCCTTCTCCTCTCCAGCCTGCACAACCCCAACTCCCTCAGGCTGTGCTCACAGCAGAGCAGCTCCAGCCCTCTGCTCCTCCTCCTGGCCCTGCTCTGGACACCTTCCAGCACCTCCAGATCCCTCCTGTAATAGAGGCTTCAGAACTGGAGCATGTGGGCAGAGCCTGGAATCAAAGTGAGTCCTACAGCATCCCTTGGCCCAGAGGGATGCTGCGAGCCCATGGCCAGCACACTGCCTTGTGTTATCAGCCAAGGCACCAAGGCAGAGGCTATCAGATGGTGACTGAGCAAAGCAGCCCAAATGGAGCATTCCTGAAGAGCCAAACACTTCCAAGTCCCAGATTTGTCAGCAGACACAGGGATCTTCAGTGGTCTAAACAGCTACCTGTGCCATCTCTCACCAGCCCCTGAGCTGATATTCTTCACAGAACAGCTTAGGTTGGAAGGGACCTCAGAGATCATCCAGTTCCAACCCCCTGCCATGGGCAGGGACACCTCCCACCAGCCCAGGTTGTTCAAGGCCTCATCCAGCCTGACCTTGAACACTTCCATTGAGGAGGCAGCCACAGCCTCCCTGGGCAACCTGTGCCAGAGTCTTCCTTCTTCCTCAGCTCCAGTCTAACCCTGCTCTCCCTCAGCTTCAAACCATTCCCCCTTGGCCTGTCTCCAGCCACCCTCAGGAGAAGTCCCTCTGCAGCCTTCCTGCAGGATCCCTTCAGCTATTGGAAAGCAGCTCTAAGGTCTTCCTGGAGTCTTCTCTTCTCCAGGCTGAACCCCCCCAGCTCCCTCAGCCTGGCCTCACAGCAGAGCTGCTCCAGCCCTTGGATCATCCTTGTGGCCTCCTCTGGACTGGCTCCAACAGTTTCACATCCTTCTTATGCTGGGGACACCACAACTGGGCACAGTTGTGGAGATGGGGTCTCACATGAATAGAGTGCTTGCTGGTTTCCTTCTCCCTCTATTCTCCTGATGAATGAGAGCTGCAGATGTGCCTCCTTCATCTCCAGAGCTGCTGGAGGGGTTGCATTGAATCATCCTGCTGTGAAGAAGAGCCTTGGCAAGGAGGTGAACACAGTCCCTGCCTCTCCCCAGGTCCCCACCTGCAATTCCCATCCACTGAAGCTTGGTCTTGATTGCTTCATCACCTCTGAGAACCAACACCATGGGCAGAGCCAAATCCTCCTCAATTTCATTTAAGGTGACAGCTTGAAGGTAGCAGAGTCCTAATGCCAGGGAGGGGCCATACAGAGCTTTCTAAAGATAACCTCAGCACATGCTGAGGACACCTGGTGCAAGGAGATCCCTGCAGCTTTCCATCACATGCAGCTCATGACTTTTACCTCCAGCAAGCAGCACAGGCTGCAGAGCTGAGCCCATGACAACCTCATGGAGCTTAACAAGACCAAGGGCAAGGTCCTGCAGCTGGGTCAGGGCATTCCCAGGCACTGCTATAGGCTGGGCAGGGACTGGGTGGAGAGCAGACTGAAGAAAAGGCCTTGGGGGTGCTGGGGGAGGAGAAGCTCAGCAGGAGCCAGCAGGGAGCACTTGCAGCCCAGAGAGCCAAGCAGAGCCTGGGCTGCAGCAAGAGAAGTGTGGCCAGCAGGGCAGGGAGGGGATTCTGCCCCTCTGCTCCACTCTGCTGAGACCACAGCTGCAGCTCTGGGGCCAGCTCTGGAGCCTCTGTGCCAGGAAGGCTCTGGAGGGGCTGGAAGGTGTCCAGAGCAGGGCCATGAGGAGGAGCAGAGGGCTGGAGCTGCTCTGCTGTGAGCACAGCCTGAGGGAGTTGGGGCTGTGCAGGCTGGAGAGGAGAAGGCTCTGAGGAGACCTTCTGGTGGCCTTCCAGGATGTGCAGGGGGCTGCAAGAAAGCTGGGGAGGGACTTTGGAGGGGGTCAGGGAGGGATAGGACTGGGGGGGATGGAGCAGCACTAGAAGTGCTGTGGTGTGAGGTGTCCCTGCCCATGGCAGGTGGGTTGGGACTGGCTGAACCTTGAGGTCTCTTCCAGCCCTGCCAGCTCTGTGGTTCTATGATTGCATGAGTGAGAGGAGCTCAGCAGTGGCCATGAGGAGGGTGTCAGGATGAAGGTGCCAGGCTCTTTGCAGTGCTGTCCTGTGGTACTTGTTCACTGTATTTATTAAGACATCTGTCCTATATTTTATGGTCAACCTGGAGGAGGTGATTGAGACTACTCTCAGCAAGTTCCTGATGATACAAAAGTGGGGGCTGGCTGACACCCACAGGCTGTGCTGCCATCCAGCCAGAGCTGGACAGGCTGAGAGCTGGCTGCAGTACCTGCCCCCAGCCCAGGCTGCTCCAGGCCTCATCCAGCCTGGCCTTCAACACCCCCAGGCAGGAGGCAGCCACAGCCTCCCTGGGCAGCCTGTGCCAGGCTCTCCCCAGCCTCACTGGCTAGAATTTCTTCCTCATCTCCAGGCTCAGTCTCCCCTCTCCCAGCTCAAATCCATTGTCCTTCATCCTGGCACTCCCAGCCCATGTCCAAAGTCCCTCCCCAGCTCTCCTGGAGCCCTTCAGGTACTGGAAGGTTGCTCTGAGGTCTGCCTGGAGCCTTCTCTTCTCCAGGCTGAACAGCTCCAACTCTCTCAGCCTGTCCCCACAGGGGAGGTTCTCCAGCCCTCTGATCATCTTTGTGGCCTCCTCTGGACCCTTCAGCAGGTCCATGTCCTTGTGTTGAGGACTCCAAAGGTGGACACAGCACTCCAGGTGGGCTCTCAGAAGAGCAGAGACCCTCTGTGTGTGGTGGCTGAGCACCTGGTGGTGGACACCCAGCTTGTGAGGTGTTACTGCAGGAGAGCTCCTGGAGGAGAGCTGAATCCTCCTGCTGGCATCTGTGCCTCTCTTGGCTGTGCCTGGAAGCCTTCCAGTTCTCAGCACTTATGGTGCTGCTGGGTCTCCCCTTCTGTACCCCTGGGTGGTGCCAGGTGCTGCCTGCCCCAGTAGCTGCTTTCACATCACTTGGAATTGTTGCTGTGCCACATCAGCCAGAATCACAGAGTGGCAGGTATTGAAAGGGACCTCTGGAGGTCATCCAGATCCAGTCCTACCCTCCTGCCAAGGCTGGGCCACCTGGAGAAGGTCACTCAGGGTGAAGTGGGTAGATTCAGATTGGCTGTGAGCAAGAAGTTGTTGCCCAGGAGGGTGGTGAGAGCCTGGCACAGGCTGCCCAGGGAGGTGGTGGAAGCCTCCTGCCTGGAGGTGTTTGCAGCCAGGCTGGAGGTGGCTGTGAGCAACCTGCTGTGGTGTGAGGTGTCCCTGCCTATGGCAGGGGGTTGGGGCTGGCTGAGCCTTGAGCTCCCTTCCAATCCTGACAATCTATGATTCTATGACACACTAAAACAGAGACCAAAACTCTCTGAGGAGAGCAGCAAAGAGGAGCACACAACCTGCTGCTTCATGTTGCAGCCTGGTAGCTGCAAGGCTGAGCTCCCTGGGCTGCAGTTTTGCTCTCTGCTGCCCCAGTGCAGGGTTTGCCTTTCCCTCCGGGGGAAAGCACCACAGCCCACAGGAGCTTAGATCTTAATTACAGGGACAAAATACAGATGTAGGACCTGACAGCCACATGCAAGTGAAATGAATGCTGAGAGGGCTGGATGAGCAGAGCTCTAAGAGGCAGTGAAGGGTGAGCAGCAGTGCTGCCACGGCTCGGAGCCTCCGCGGGGAGCCACTGGCCAGCAGGCTCCAGCGAGGGCTGGGCTGAGGCCAAGGCAGGCAGGGATTGCTTCTCCAGCAGTGCCTGGGCTGTTATGTTGGGAGCAGCTGAAGCAAGCTGAACCATTTCCAACTGGAGAGCAAGAAAACATCACTTTTGGTCTCTCCTCCCCTATCTGAGAAAGGGATTACAGAGCTGAGTGCTTGTTCAGGAGCTGCCTGCTGTGGAGCAACAGAAAATCAACCCCCGAGTTCTACCAGCTCCCAGCTCAGCTGGGCTGAGCCTTTCCTGCAGACTTGCTTTCAAACAACCAGAAAGCTGCCTGGGAGCTTTGCATTTGATGAAGGTGAAGGTGTCCCTGTTCATTGCAGGGGGGTTGCTCTAGGTGACCTCTGGAGGTCCCTTCCGATCCAAAGCATTCCAACATTCCGTGAGCCCCAAACCTTTGTCTGGGAAATGGATCCAGAAGAGAAGGCTGGAAGCAAGCACTGGCTGCCTCAAATCCTCCCCTCCCTTGTGCTCCCCACATCTTTTCCAAGCTGTTTATCACGTGAGGAGCACAACATCTGTGGAATCTCTCTCTGGGAAGCTGAAGGCCATTTCTCAGTAGATGCAAGGACATAAATCTCCCCTGGAGGCTGACAGGAGCTCCAAAAGCTAACAGCAGCACTGCAGAAAGATCTGGCACAAATAATTCAGGATGCTTCATAACTCACCTTTACCTTGACCTGCACTGAGGCTGCTTCCCTAAGCCTGATAACCTGAAGAGGAAACCACTCCAGGGAGCAAAGACACAATAAAGGACTGCCCAGAGAGGTGGCAGCTGCCTCATCCCTGGAACCACTCCAGGTCAGGCAGTTTGGGGCTCTGACAAACCTGCTTTGAATCACAGAATGGGTTGGGTTGGAAGGGACCTCAAAGATCATCAAGTTCCAATCCCTCCACCACAGGCAAGGACGCCTCCCACCAGCCCAGGTTGCTCAAGGCCTCATCCAGCCTGGCCTTGAACATCTCCAGGGAGGGGGCATCTTCCCCAGCCCCCCTGGGCTGAAGGTGTCCCTGCTGACTGCAGAGGGGTTGGACATAGATGGCCTTTAAAGGTTCCTTCCAGCCAACCCAGTCTGTGACTCTGTGATTTGTCTGAGAGAACTATTTCTGTTGGAAAAGGCCTCCAGGCTCACCCAGTCCAAGCAGCAACCCAACCCCACCATGGCCATCAAACCCGGGCCCCAAGTGCCATGGCCACAGGTTTCCTGAACACCTCCAGGCATGGGGACTCCACCAGCTCCCTGGGCAGCCTCTGCCAGTCCCTGACCACTCCTGCAGCAGAGACATTGCTCCCACCTCACTGCAGCCTCCTCTCAGGGAGCTGCAGAGAGCAATGAGGTTTCCCCCTCAGCCTCCTCCACACTAAACCACCCCCAGCTCCCTCAGCTGCTCCTCCCCAGCCCTGTTCTCCAGACCCTTCCCCAGCTCTGTTGCACTTCATTGACTCTTCCTCAACCATCCATCAATGAAAACAGCTGCAGTATCAGTAAATGTTCCTAATGTTCCAATCTTCCTGCTCTCCTAATGGAAAAAGCACAACAGGCCCTCTGAAGGTCAGCTGACACCAGATCCTCTCTCACAGGTTGCTTTTGACCCCAAGCCCACAAACCAGCCTAGGGTGTTTTTTTCCCCCCAGAAACACATCAGCCTTCCCCAGTGCTCTCCAGGTGCTACAGAGGAGCTGCAGTCCCTGCAGCAGAGGACTCCCTGCCTGCTGGATCCATCAGGCAGCTCTCACAGGGCTGCTCCTGCACCACGCTTCAGGCCAAGCTCAAAGGCTGGGACTAACCTGGCAGGAAGCCTCCCCTGGTCCAGAGGCTGAGTCCATTCCTGACCACAGAAACAAATGGAACCAGGAGCCTGCTGTAAATGAACCTGCAGTCTGTCCAAAAGCCTCTCCTGCACTTTGCTCTCCCAACAGATGCTGAAATGAATGGACCTGTAAAGGTCACCCAGTCCCAGCCCCTGCACTCAGCAGGGGCAGCCTCCACTAGATCAGGTTGCCCAGAGCCCTGTCCAGCCTCACCTTGACTAGCTCCAGGGCTGGGGCCTCAACCACCTCCCTGGGCAACCTGCTGCAGTGTTCCAGCAGCCTTCTGCTGCAGAACTTGTTCCTCACATCCAATCTCAATCTGTTCTGCTCTCATTTCAAACCATTGTCCCTGGTCCTGTCCCTGCAGGCCTTTGGGAACAGTCCCTCTGCAGCCTGCTTGGAGCCCCTTCAGGTCCTGGCAGGCTGCTCTAAGGTCTCCCTGGAGCCTTCTCTTCTCATCAACCACCTCCCCGGGCAACCTGTTGCAGTACTCCACTACTGAACCCAGTACACAAGATGTGGCCTGCTCCAGCCCCTCAATGTCCTTCTGGGAGTGAGAGACCCAAAACTGAACCCAGCACTCAGGGTGTGCTTGAGGGGGACAATCCCTGCCCTGCTCCTGCTGGCCACACGATTCCTGATCCAGGCCAGGCTGCTGGTGGCCTCCTTGGCCACCTGGGCACATTGCTGGCTCATCTTCAGCTGGCTGTTGACCAACACCCCCAGGACCTTTTTCACCAGGCAGTTTCCAGCCACTCTGCTCCAAGCCTGAAGCATTCATGGGGCTGCTGTGAGCCAAGTGCAGCACCTGGCACTTGACCTTGCTGAACCTCACCCCCACTGACCTCGACTCACCTATCCAGCCTGGCCAGATTCCTTTGCAGTCTCCCTAGACTCCAACAGCTCAACACAGACACCCAGCTTGGCACAGTGAGGGTGCCTCCACTCCCTCCACAGATCAGTGATGAAGATGTTTGTGATGGGTTAACACCCACCCTGAAAATAAACCCCAGGGTGTGGAAGGCTTGAGAGTGCTTTGCCCTCCCTGCAGAGCCTTTTCCCCCTGGGAAGCTGAGTCTGTTCCACTCCCCACTCCCTGCCCAGCTAGGGTAGAAAAAGCAGGACATTGCAGCCATTAGAATAGAATAGAATAGAATAAACCAGGTTGGAAGAGACCTTTAAGATCATGGTGTCCAACCTATCATCCAACACCACCCAATCAATTAAACCATGCAACCAAGCATCCTGTCAAGCCTCGCCCTGAACACCCCTTTGAGCTCCTGCCTCTCCCGGATGAGAGCAACTGCAGCTGCCTTCCTGCTCCTCTGCCAGGTGGTCGGACCTGCTCCTTCTCCCTGCTGCCTCTGTGCCTCTTCAGAGAGAGACTGGTTTTGTATTCTTGGTTTTTTTCCCCTCCCACCCATCCTTGCCCTTGTGACCCTTACCTGTTAGTGTTTTATATATATTTTTTGTTTAAAGAAAACTCTTTACCTCTCTACTTCCAGGCCAACTCCAAATTACTGCTTGGTGGATTTGCTCCTTCCCTTTCCTTTTGTTTCATTTCCTTCTCTGTTGGGAGGGAGTAGGGGGGGAGCAGGGGAGAGATTCTCAGCCTTGCCCCCATCTGAGCTCTTAATTCCCAGTTAAGGCTCAAACCACTACAATGTTAAAGAGAACTAGCCCCAGAGTGAGCCCTGGGGAACACCACTGGTGAGCAGACACCACCTGGAGTTAATGCCTCCCTTCCCCACTGCTCCCTGGGCTCAGCCATCAGCCAGTTTCTCACCCAGTGAAGAGTGCACCCAGCCAAGCCTGTGCACCTCTCCCCCTCCTTTGGAGGGAGCAAACCCCCTAAGCTTTGTGTAAATGTTTCATTTCAGGCAGCCTCCTGCCCCAGAAGGCTACCACCCTGCTGGTGTCCCTCTTCTGATGCCCAGCTCAGCTCCTGATGCTCACAGCCCTTCCACCAAGACCAGCTGGATTTTTTCCTTGTCTTAGCCTTGTCTGAACAATTTCAGCAAGACATTTAAGAAACAAAAAGGAGGAACTCCAAGCCCTACCCCACTTCCCTAAGCAAGTATCAGATCTCAGCAGGGCTGGTTCCTTCCAGCATTTCGCTCCACTCCAGGCCATCTGCCCTGCCAAGCACCCAGGGGCTGCAGGCAAAGCACTTCAACTGTTTGTCAGCTCCCAGCACTTTTATTCCATCAGGAGTTTTCAGTCTCAGAGAGAAAAGCCAAGCTCTAGAGAGGGGACTAATAACTTCTTTCAAGCCAATTCCTATTTTCAGCAACAGTGGCATGAAAAGCAAAACTGCCTGCTGCTGGGGGACCACAACAGAAGGGTAATGAAAATCATTACCCAGCTGGGACAGTGGCAAATGTTCCAGCCAATGGCTTCGGTTTCTGGCTGAGAAGAAGTCATTAACTTCATTTGGAGAGTGGTAAGAAGCTAACAAATGAATCAGAGAATTGTTTGGGCTGGAAAAGCCCTCTGAGATCATCCAGTCCAACCAGCAACCCAACCCCACCATGGCCATCAAACCATGGCCAGATATTTCTGGAACACCTCCAGGGCTGGGGGCTCCACCACCTCCCTGGGCAGCCTCTGCCAATCCCTGACCACTCTGCAGCAAAGAAATTCTTCCTTATCTCCAATCTAAAGTGCAATGGAAAGTCTGTGTAAGGATGTCCCATCTGTTTGAACCTTTGCATCCTCCCTTTGGGTCAAATCTGAATAACCACTCCAAGATTCATAGATCCATAAAATCACAGAATGGTTTGGCTTGGAAGGGGCCTGCCACCTGGCCACATGCTGCTCCTCTTCAGAGCCAGGCACAGCCCTACAAGCCCAGCCCATGCCAACCAGGGAGCAGATGCTGCAGGAGAGTTTGCCGAACAAAGTCAGGGCAAGGACCTGAAGGCTGGAAGGTTTTCAGCTCTCCAAGGCCCTCTCTTACTCCAAGCTCTTTTCACAAACATTTGCTCCTCCAAGGCCTTGGCACTCTGGCTGTGGCCATTTGTCACAGGCTAAGATCAACAACCTTCTCCTCCCAGCTCGTGTTCTCCTCCTGTTTATTTCTGCAGGCTCCAAGGCTGAGAGGCAAAAAGCCTCCAGCTGCTCAGACCACAGATTTTACAGCAGCTTTCCCCTCCCTCAGTTCAAAGCATTCAGGAAGTGTTATGAAAATCCCTGAGAGCCAACTCTTGAGCTCTGGAGGTGGTGAGATGGTCCAATAGATACTTAAGGAAGGAGCTGAGCAGCAGCTGGACACAAGATGAAGAGTCCCCTTCTGATGTCACCTTAAAACCTTCCATCGTGTGCAGGGAGAGCAAAGGGCCACAGGTAAGAGCTGTGAGGAGAAGACCTCACTGTCTTGTTGACAGGCAAGTGGCTTGGGGTGCCTTAAGTGAAGCATCAAGGAGAGCTTCTGGCCACCTACCCCCACACCAAGAGCTGCATTCTGCTCCTGCACACACGAGGCAAGAGCAGGCCAAGCTGGCTGAGGGAAATGAAGGCCTTCCAGAGGGTCAGAGAACTGTTTGAGGTGGAAAAGATCTCTGAGATCACCCACTCCAACCACCAGCCCAAGCCCACCATGGCTGTCCTAATGCTCCATCCCTGCACATGAGTCTGTCTTGGCAGTTGGAACAGCTGACAGAATGCAGCATTGAATGCCAGAATGGTTTGGCTTGGAGAAGGTCTCCAGGCTCATCCAGTCCAAGCAGCAACCCAACCCCCCCATGGCCACCAAACCCTGGCCCCAGGTGCCATGGCCACAGGTTTCCTGAACACCTCCAGGGCTGGGGACTCCACCAGCTCCCTGGGCAGCCTGTGCCAGTCCCTGACCTCTTGACAGGAAAGGTAATGCCACAGCTTCAGAACCTGATTTGCAGACCTAGAAATGGCCCTGGGCCATCTGGGTTGAGACCTACAAACCCTTCTCAAACCACATTAGCACTGCAGTGACTCAGAGGACAAACTGCCCTTGGTAAAGGATCTCAAAGGGCTGACAGCACCACAAAAAACCTAAGTCCCTGGTAGCAGGCCTGTGAAGAGGCACTGAAGGGCTGAGGTGCACCCTCCAGCATCTCCAGCACAACATTGGCAGGGTAACAGCAGTCAGCAAAGCCCAGCCAGCAAGGTCAGCATCTCACAGACTCATAGATCCATAGAATGGGTTGGGTTGGAAGGGAGCTTCAAGACCATCCAGTTCCAGCCCCTTGCCCTGGGCAGGGACACCTCCCACCAGCCCAGGCTGCTCCAGGCCTCATCCAGCCTGGCCTTCAACACCCCCAGGCAGGAGGCAGCCACAGCCTCCCTGGGCAGCCTGTGCCAGAGCCTCACCACCCTCATGGGGAAGAATTTCTTCCTCATCTCCAATCTCAGTCTGTCCTCTCCCAGCTCAAAGCCATTGTTCCTCATCCTGGCACTCCCAGCCCTTGTCCAAAGTTCCTCCCCAGCTCTCCTGGAGCCCTTCAGGTACTGCAAGGCTGCCCTGAGGTCACCCTGGAGCCTTCTCTTCTCCAGGCTGAACAACCCCAACTCTCAGCCTGTCCCCATAGGGAGGTTCTGCAGCCCTCTGATCATCCTGGTGGCCTCCTCTGGACCCTCTCCAGCAGCTCCAGGTCCTTCTTGTGCTGGGGGCACCAGAACTGGAGGCAGTGCTGCAGGTGGGGTCTCACCATCACCTCCCTGGTCCTATTGCTCTCCCTGCTTTTGTTGCAGCCCAGCACAGGGTTGGCCTCTGAGCTACAAGTCAGCATTGCCAGCTCATGGTGAGCCTCTGTAGCCACCCCCTGGAGCAGAGGAGTGGGCTGAAGGCCTGATGATAGCTCAGGTTTCTTATCCAAGCCTTGAAACTGATTTCAGGAGCATCAGAGAACTCTGGTGAGGGAGCCAAGGGTGACTGAAGAAGCTACATTGTTGAGCACTGGGTTTGCTTTCCACCTGAAGCTTCACAATTTTCACCACGGGAAGAGTATTTTCACTCCATCAATCATGAAGCTGAGGAGCCAGGGAAGGAATTCTCCTGGATGAAAGCTCTCCTGGCCAACACCAGCAGCCCATGCAGACAGAAACCCAAGAGAACTGCAGTGAAACTGGAAAGGAATTCAGCTGTAGGTCGGAGGTGTCTTGGTAGGTGTGAGCATGGCAGGATGGTGCCCTGAAGGCTCAAACCCCTAACCCAGACAATGGCTGAAGCTCCTGGAAGTGTGCAAACCTGGACACCTCCTGGCTCCAGAGGGTCCAGGGACATGTGCAGCACGTGTGATTGACCTTGGAAGCTCCTGGGAGTGTGCAAACCTGGACACCTCCTGGCTCCAGAGGGTCCAAATGAACATGCAGCAGGTGTGATGAACTTTCTGACACAGCTGTGAACAGTGTGTGCCCCTGGCCATGCTTGGCTATGCCCCATCCTATAGGTTCAGCTAGCAGGTTTCCAAAGGGCATTAATCATCCTGGGACAGTATTTGACCCAGGCAAGAAGCTAGGCACCTTGCCTTGCTGTCTCCCAGCAGCAACAAGAGCCCAATGCTGCTGGACTAGCAGCTGAAGGGTCTGTCCTAAAAGGCAACAAACTGTGCCTGGGCCTTGGGACCAAGGCAGAAAGGGGAGAAGGTCCAAGAGAACTGAATCCCAGAAGAGCCACAGAAAGGCTACAGCCCAGCAACAGAGCACACAAGAGAGAGACTTAGAGAGATGCCCCTAACCCTCCTTGAGCCAAGGACAAGCTCCAGACTAGGAAATGTGCATGAGAGGAGAGAGCTCCTTAGCCCTCCCTGAGCCAAGGGCAAGCTCCACACCATGAACTGGGCATGAGAGGAGAGAGCTCCTTAGCCCTCCCTAGGCCAAGGGCAAGCTCCACACCATGAACTGGGCATGAGAGGAGAGAGCTCCTTAGCCCTCCCTGAGCCAAGGGCAAGCTCCACACCATGAACTGGGCATGAGAGGAGAGAGCTCCTTAGCCCTCCCTGAGCCAAGGGCAAGCTCCACACCATGAACTGGGCATGAGAGGAGAGAGCTCCTTAGCCCTCCCTGAGCCAAGAGCTGCTTGAATTTGAGTCACAGCCTGTGGGAAGGTACCAGACAGAGAAGTACTACCTATAAAATACCTAAAAGCATCCATTCCACTGCAGCTGTGGAGGCAAGGCTTACCTCCAGCAGGTCTGAGACGATGGGCAGCACCTCAGGGTTGCAGATGTCGATGGAGTCGTCCCTGTAAGTCTTCTTCTTGTAGCGGATGTTGCCCAGGTGCAGGATGGCTGACAGCAGCGAGAAGATTCTGAAGCAAAGACAAAAACTCACTGGCACCCAGCTGGCTTCCATCTCATACAGCTCACAGAGTGGACTGGGTTGGAAGGGACCTCAAAGATCATTTAGTTCCAACCCCGCCTGCCATGGGCAGGGACACCCACAGCAACCTCCTGGCCAAGCTGTCAGCCCCTGGCTGGGACAGCAGCTCTGAGCTGGGTGAGGAACTGGCTGGAGGCTGAGCACAGAGAGTGGTGGTGAATGGTGCCACAGCCAGCTGGCAGCCAGGCACCAGTGGTGTTCCCCAGGGAGCAGTGCTGGGCCCCAGCCTGGTCAATATCTGTATTGATGATCTGGAGGAGGGGATGGAGTCTAGCAGCAGGAGATGTGCAGAGGACACCAAGCTGGGGGCAGGAGTTGATCTGTTAGAGGGCAGCAGAGCTCTGCAGAGGGACCTTGCCAGGCTGCACAGATGGGCAAAGGCCAACAGGATGGCACTGAACAAGTCCAAGTGCCAGGGGCTGCACTTTGGCCACAGCAACCCCAGGCAGAGCTACAGGCTGGGGTCAGAGTGGCTGAGAGCAGCCAGGCACAAAGGGACCTGGGGGTGCTGATTGACAGCTGCCTAAACATGAGCCAGCAGTGTGCCCAGGGGGCCAAGAAGGCCAAGGGCATCCTGGCCTGCAGCAGGCAGAGTGTGGCCAGCAGCAGCAGGGAGGTCATTGTGCCCTGGGCTCAGCACTGGTGAGGCCACCCCTGGAGTCCTGTGGCCAGCTCTGGGCTCCTCAGTTTCAGAAGGCCATTGAGAGACTTGAAGGTGTCCAGAGAAGGGCAAGGAGGCTGGGGAGGGGTCTGGAGCACAGCCCTGGCAGGAGAGGCTGAGGGAGCTGGGCTTGCTTAGCCTGCAGAAGAGGAGGCTCAGGGGAGACCTTCTTGCTCTCTGCAACTCCCTGCAGGGAGGTTGGAGCCAGCTGGGGCTTGGGCTCTTCTCCCAGGCAGGTAAGCAGCACCAGAACAAGAGGACACAGTCTCCAGCTGTGCCAGGGGAGGTTTAGGCTGGAGGTGAGGAGAAAGTTCTTCCCAGCAAGAGGAATTGGCCCTTGGGCTGTGCTGCCCAGGGAGGTGGTGGAGTCCCCATGCCTGGAGGTGTTCAAGAGGGGACTGGATGTGGCCCTTGGAGCCATGGTTTAGCTGTCAGGAGGTGCTGGGTGAGAGGTTGGACTTGATGAGCTCTGAGGGCTTTTCCAACCTTATTGATTCTATGATTCTGTAACCTCTCACCCTAGGCTGCTCATCCAGCCTGGCCTTGAACACCTCCAGGGAGGAGGCATCCACAACCTTCCTGGGTAACCTGTTCCAGTGTCTCCCCACCCTCACTGTCTCTGGGCATGCTCCAGCCCCTCCATGTCCTTCTTGGAGTGAGGAGCCCAAAATTGAACCCAGCCTCAGCAGCTCTGAGGACTGGGGCACAACCACGTCCCTGCTCCTGCTGCCCACACCACTGCTGCTCCAGGCTAGGAAGCCACCTGGAGCCCTGCTCTGCTTGGGCACCACCTGCACCTGCCAAGCAGTCCTTCCCCACCTCTAAGGTCAGGATACTGAATCCTTGTTGTGGACCAGAGGGATGCAGCTGTCAACATCTTTCCTCTGTAACTGCCTGAACGAAGGTCAAAGCTGAAGCTTTGCCATGAAAATCAAATCTAAAAGTAGAGAGAGACTGCAGAGATCCTCCCTTGGCTCTGCTGAGACCCCACCTCCCATCCTGCCTCCAGGGCTGGTGTCCCCAGCAGAAGAAGGACTAGGAGCCAGTGGAGAAAGGCCTCCAGAGGCCACAAGGATGATCCAAGGGCTGGAACAGCTCTGCTGTGAGGCCAGGCTGAAGGAGCTGGGGGGGGTTCAACCTGGAATGGAGAAGACTCTGGGGGGACCTCAGAGCTGCCTTCCAATAGCTGAAGGGATCCTGCAGGAAGGCTGCAGAGGGACTGCTCCTGAGGGTGTCTAGAGCCAGGCCAAAGTTTGAAGGTGAGGCAGAGCAGGGATAGACTGGAGCTGAGGAAGAACTTCGGTCTGAGGGTGGTGAGGCTCTGGCACAGGCTGCCCAGAGAAGCTGTGGAGGCCTCCTGCCTGGGGGTGTTCAAGGCCAGGCTGGATGAGGCCTTGGGCAACCAAGTCTAGTTGAGAGGTGTCCCTGCCCACGGCAGGGGGGTTGGAGTAGATGAGGTCCAAGGTCCCTTCCAACCTGCTCCACTCTGATTCCCTGGTACCCTGTGCTGCAGGTGGTGATTCACTCCTGTTGCAGCTGTACAACACCAAGCAGAATAAATTTGCTGAGAGTGAAGGCTGCAGTGGATTGTGACCAGCAGAATTCACAAGGAGAAATACAAGAACCTGTGTGCCAAGATAAATGATGGCTTGGATTGACTGTGACATCCAACCCAGCTCAGGCCTGATGCTTACTCATTGCTTCACTCCAGCAGCTGAACTCCCTCCCCCCAAACTGGCTTTAGAAAAGCCTTGTGCTGAAACCTGGCTGTGGAAAGAGGAGGAAGCCTGCTGGGAATGTAACAGGAGTCATCTCATTCAACTGCCCCGCCATGGGCAGGGACATCCTCCACTAGAATCAGAGCATTGGTTGGGTTGGAAAAGCCATCACAGAACAGCTCCCATATGCAAACACAGAGTATGAAAATCCATGATGTAAGGTGGATCTCTGTCTGGAGATACATCCACATAGACAGCAAAAAGGCCTCCAAGCTCATCCAGTCCAACCAGCAACCCAACCCCACCATGGCCATCAAACCCTGGCTCTAAGGGCCACAGCCACACACCTGCAGGGAGGGGACATCCCCAGCCTCCCTGAGCAGCTTGGCCCCTTGAAGTACTGAGAGGCCACCAGAAGGTCTCCCCAGAGCCTTCTCTTCTCCATGCTCAACAACCCCAACTCTCTCAGCCCTTGTCCATCCTTGACTGCCTCTCCTTACCTTCAGACATGGCAGCAGCTCCATCACCACTCCTCAACACTTAACACCATGGTCAGACACAACCAGACACCGCAAGTCGCTGAGCACAGAACCCTGCTGGCCCCACACTCTGCAGTCTCTTCCTGAAGGACCACAGCCTTGTGCCACTATCTTGCAGCACCCTGAGGACAGGCACTGAAGAAACACCTTCAAATGGGAGCTCATTTCACAGGCTCACAGGATGGTAGAGGTTGGAAGGGACCTCTGGAGATCCCCAAGTCCAACCCCCTGCCAGAGCAGGAGCATAGAATCCAGCACAGGAACACATCCAGATGGGGCTGCAAAGTCTCCAGAGGAGACTCCACCGCCTCCCTGGGCAGCCTGTTCCAACCCCTGAGCACCCTTGCAGCAAAGACATTTTCCCTCATCTCCAACCTAACCCTCCCCTGGCAGAGTTTCAGTCCCTGTCCAATCTGGTTTTGAACACTTCCAGGGACAGGGCACCCACAGGGCACCACAGGAGCACAGAATCATTGAGGCTGGAAAAGACCTCTGAGACCATCAAGTGCAGTAACACTCCTCCCCAGCAGCCTGGCAGGTTCACTGTTGAGCTGGCCTGAGGCAGGGCAGCTGCCACACTGCTTGTGGTGGTTTCACTTCATCTTCCAGCTGCTAAGATGGCAAACAAACTCACTGTCTGCGTGTCCTGGGCAGGAACCCCACCATCTCCATGGCCAGCTGCAGCCGCTCAAAGTCGTGCTTCAGGTCCTCCCCTTCCACGGAGAAGCAGTCCTGGGGGGGTGCAAACACAGCAGATCAGAGTGCTGAAGGAGAGCAAGCTCAGGACAACCCCCACATGGCCAGCTCAGCATCTCCCAAACACCACTGAGTGACCTCCAGGCCTTCCAGCAGCATCTGGAACAGTCCCAGTCTGGTAGTGAGGAATGAGGTCACCCAGAGGCTCTGCTGATGGCATGGGGCAGGACTGTGGGGGATGACCCTGGGGTGCATTCAGCAGAGTGTGGCCAGCAGATCCAGGCAGGTTCTTCTCTCTCTAATCTGCCCTAGTGAGGCCCCACCTGGAATACTGCATCCAGTTCTGGGCTCCCCAGCTCAGGAGGGACAGGGATCTGCTGGAGGGAGTCCAAGGGAGGGCTCCAAGGATGCTGAAGGGACTGCAGCACTGCCTGGGGAGGAGAGGCTGAGGGCCCTGGGGGTGGTTAGTCTGGAGAGGAGAAGGCTGAGAGGGATCTGATCAATGGCTATCAATAGATGAGGGCTGGGGGTCAGGAGGCAGGGAACAGGGACAGGCTCTGCTCTCTGTGCCCTGGGATAGGCCAAGGGGCAATGGATACAAAGTCCAGCACAGGAGGTTCCACCTCACCAGGAGGAGGAACTTCTGCACTGTGAGGTCCCAGAGCCCTGGAGCAGGCTGCCCAGAGAGGTTGTGGAGTCTCCTTCTCTGGAGCCTTTCCAGCCCCATCTGGATGTGTTCCTGTGTGACCTGTGCTGGGTTCTCTGCTCCTGCTCTGGCAGGGGCTTGGACTTGGGGATCGCCAGGGGCCCCTTCCAGCTCCTAAGATCTTGTGATCCTGTGACCCCAAAAGCCAGCCCAGAGACACCAGAGCAGAGACAGCAAGGAACAGCCAACCAGGATAAGCTCCAGGAGCAAGGCAGAATTTTGCCACTTGGATATCAGAAAGAGTATACAGCATGAAAAGCCCTGCAGCTGAGGGGGCAGCTCCAACACAAATCCAGGCTGGGTGAGGGGTGACTGGAGAGTAGCCTGGAGGAGAAGGCCTTGGGGGTGTCAGTTGGTGCCAAACTCCCCAGGAGCCAGCAGTGGTCCCTGGCAGCCCAGCAGGCAGCTGAGTGCTGAGCTGCAGCCAGGGCAGGGGATTCTGAGCTGCAGCACAGGGAGGGGACTTTGCCCCTCTGTTTGGCTCAGACCCCTCAAAGGTCACCTTGCTCATCCCCCCTGCAGTGAGCAGAGCTGAGGGCCCCACTGAATTTACCCTTGAATGTCTCCAGGGATGAGGCCACCACCACATCCCTGGGCAACCTGGTCCTGTATTTCACCAGCCTCACTGTGCAGAACTTCCTCCTGGTGTCCAACCTAAATCTGCCCTGCTCCAGATTGAAACCATTGTCCCTCATCCTGGCACTCCCAGCCCTCATCAAAAGTGCCTCCCCAGCTCTCCTGGAGCTCCTTCAGGTACTGGAAGGTTGCTCTGAGGTCTCTAGGAGCCTTCCCTTCTCCAGGCTGAACAGCCCCAGCTCTCCCAGCCCGTCCCCACAGCCCTCTGATCATCTCCATGTCCTCCTCTGGCCCCACTCCAGCAGTCTGATCTCCTGCTGCTAATACTACAAAATTCTGCAAGCAAAGCTTTTTTCCCCCTCCACATTTCTGAAGTGGCATTCACATTCCAGAGGACAATTCCATGTTGTGCCATCATCCATCCCAAATGAAGTCAGGAGCCAACAGCACACCACCATCGACAGCTCCCAGGCAGCACAAACTCCCCAAGGGCCTTTAATTAATGATTTACATCACAATTGCCAAGCTCATTAAGCCCCATGGAAAGGCCTTTTCCAAGCTAGCTCCTCCAAAGCCGATGCTCTGTGCTGTTTCAGCTCCTAATGGATCATAATTGCAGATAAAAAAGGTAATGTTCTGGCTATCAGGGCACAGAAGCATTGCAAAGCCCAAGCCCAGGGATTGCTGGAGCAAAGATCCCCTGCTGGCTATGGTTACAGTGAAGCTACCCAGGGACTGCCATGGAAAAGTGGACAGGAGACAGCTCTGGAGCCCTCAACACATGAAGGACATGGACCTGATAGAGAGCATCCAGAGGAGGGGCACAAAACGCTCAGGGGCTTGGAGCAGCTCTGCTACAAGGACAGGCTGAGGGAGCTGGGGGAGTTCAGCCTGGAGAAGAGAAGGCTCCAGGGAGACCTTAGAGCAGCCTGCCAGGACCTGAAGGGGCTCCAAGCAGGCTGCAGAGGGACTGTTCCCAAAGGCCTGCAGGGACAGGACCAGGGACAATGGTTTGAAATGAGAGCAGAGCAGATTGAGATTGGATGTGAGGAACAAGTTCTGCAGCAGGAGGCTGCTGGAACACTGCAGCAGGTTGCCCAGGGAGGTGGCTGAGGCCCCAGCCCTGGAGATACTCAAGGTGAGGCTGGACAGGGCTCTGGGCACCCTGATCTAGTGGAGGATGTCCCTGCTGAGTGCAGGGCCTGGGACTGGGTGAGCTTTGGAGGTCCCTTCCAACCCCACCATTCTGTGATTCTGTGACATCACAGAGGGTTTCTTTCTAGGCTGGCCATCTGCAGCAGGTTGAGTGCATGGCGATGTGGAGAGGTCCAGGGCTGCTTAGGAGTGAATCACCAGCTGAAGCCACCACATGATCCCAAGGGAACATAAAGCAGCAGCTCAGTAGCCAAGCTGCAACAGCACACAGAACTGCTGGGCAGAATGAGGCCATCCCATGTGGGGAGTCCTCAGTGGCCTCTCCAGAAGAAGGAATCAAAGCTGAGGGTTGTTTTAATCTTAATTTTTGCAGTACATTGTCCCAAGCCATTCCTGGAGCAATGAAGGTCTTTGCAGCTTCAGTGTATGAAGGGACATGGAAAAGCTCTTGTGGGACCTTGGAAGGCTGCAGATGTATAAAGGATGCTGATGAACCATAGAACTGTTTGGGTTGGAAAAGACCTCCAAGCTTATCCAGTCCAAGCAGCAACCCAACCCCCCCATGGCCATCAAACCCTGGCCCCAGGTGCCATGGCCACAGCTTTCTGGAACACCTCCAGGGCTGGGGACTCCACCACCTCCCTGGGCAGCCTCTGCCAGTCCCTGACCACTCCCGAAGCAAAGACATTTTTCTTCATCTCCAACCTAACCCTCCCCTGGCACAATTCCAGGCCATTTCCTCTCCTCCTATCCCATGAGATAAGGAGCAGAGCCCAACCCCAGCTCCCTGCAGCCTCCTCTCAGGGAGCTGCAGAGAGCAATGAGGTCTCCCTCAGCTTCCTTTTCTCCACACCAACCCCCCCACCTCCCTCAGCTGCTCCTCCCCAGCCCTCTTCTGCAGACCCTTCCCAACCCTCAATGTCCTTCTGGGAGTGAGGAGCCCAAAACTGAACCCAGCTCTCAAGCTGTGGCCTCCCCATTGCCCAGTACAGGGCACAATCCCTGCCCTGCTCCTGCTGGCCACACCACTGCTGGTCCAGGCCAGGCTGCTGGTGGCCCTCTTGGCCAGCTGGGCACTGCTGGCTCACCTTCAGATGGTGTCTTAAGGATGCCAGTACACTATTCACCATTTGTAACCTTTTGGGGGTCCAATTCCTTTCCCTCCCCGCCTCCTTGCAGCAAAGCCTGGCTCTCAGGACATTTCTCTAGCCCAAGTGCAGCTCAGGTCCTGCAGAGATCACCTGGGACTCTTCCAGCTGCATCAGGCAGTGCAGTCCAGCAGCCATGAAGCACAGAGCAAACTGAGCAGCACCAACATGCAGCTGACCTCAAACATGCTTCCCCATGCAAGACAGCCAAGAGAGCCCCACAGGACACACAGACATCCAAAGCACGTCGCCAGCTGAAGCCAGCTCCTCCCTGGTGGCTCACAGGAGGAGCCAGGGCAGGGGGAGAGGCTTCACTGCTCCCTTTTCTGGGTGGATCTATCTGGAAAGGATGAGCCTGGCAGTGGAACTGCTTGGGGAGAAGGACCTGAACTTTGCATTCTGAACACCAGCAGGGTTTGATTTGCTCACAGATGGCTGGGGAGGGATGATTGGGGATTTGTGTTTGGTTGGGGTTTTTCCCCTCTGGAAGCCACTGCCACCACCTCCAGGAACTGATACAGCTCTGATTTGCTGCTTTATCAGACAGAAACTGCAGCTTCCACAGGGCTGCTGGATCACAAGCTCTTCTGTCGTCAAGAAGGAATGAAAGCAACCCTTCTTAGTTTGCCCAGAGTAGCTGACCACCTGCAGGTGCTGAGGAAGCTTTCCAGATGGAAGGAAACAAAAAAGGGCAAGGCAGAAAACAGCTGCATGGCCATGAGCTCACACACAAGCAACACCACTGCAGGGCAGAGGCAGGGAGATGGTCATGAAGAGATTAAATTGCATCTGACTTTGTTTGCTGCTCAGCTCTTGGTGCACCTTAACAAACCCAAGAGAGCAGCAGGCCTGCCCCAGCAACACAGAAGACACAGGGACTGGTACTGACCGGCTCAGAGTCAGAGCAGCAATCATCCCAGCTCTGGCTGGGGGCTTTCTTTGCCATCTGAAAGCAAGGCACACTGGGTTAAGTGCTGCTCCCTCCCAAACCAACTCCCTGCTCGGAGGGAGCATCCCAAGTGCAGCATCCTTGGCATCCCAAGTGAAGTGAATTCTTCTCCTGCAGGCTGGGGATAGGGTGGCTGAGAGCAGCCAGGCACAAAGGGACCTGGGGGTGCTGATTGACAGCCACCTAAACAGGAGCCAGCAGTGTGCCCAGGGGGCCAAGAAGGCCAAGGGCATCCTGGCCTGCAGCAGGCAGAGTGTGGCCAGCAGCAGCAGGGAGGTCATTGTGCCCTGGGCTCAGCACTGGTGAGGCCACCCCTGGAGTCCTGTGGCCAGCTCTGGGCTCCTCAGTTTCAGAAGGCCATTGAGAGACTTGAAGGTGTCCAGAGAAGGGCAAGGAGGCTGGGGAGGGGTCTGGAGCACAGCCCTGGCAGGAGAGGCTGAGGGAGCTGGGCTTGCTTAGCCTGCAGAAGAGGAGGCTCAGGGGAGACCTTCTTGCTCTCTGCAACTCCCTGCAGGGAGGTTGGAGCCAGCTGGGGGTTGGGCTCTGCTCCCAGGCAGGCAAGCAGCACCAGAACAAGAGGACACAGTCTCCAGCTGTGCCAGGGGAGGTTTAGGCTGGAGGTGAGGGGAAAGTTCTTCCCAGCAAGAGGAATTGGCCATTGGGATGTGCTGCCCAGGGAGGTGGTGGAGTCCCCATCCCTGGAGGTGTTGAAGAGGGGATTGGATGTGGCCCTTGGAGCCATGGCTTAGCTGTCAGGAGGTGTTGGGTGACAGCTTGGACTTGCTGATCTTTGAGGTCTTTTCCAACCTTATTGATTCTACGACTCTATGACTCATTCCCTGCTCTGATTTTTGGTTCAGGGGAAGATTTCTAAAACTCTTGGGTTCATAGAAACACAGAATGGGTTGGGCTGGAAAGGACCTTCAACATCATCCAGTGCCAACCCCCTGCCATGGGCAGGGACACCTCCCCCCAGCCCAGGCTGCTCAAGGCCTCATCCAGCCTGGCCTTCAACACCTGCAGGCAGGAGGCAGCCACAGCCTCCCTGGGCAGCCTGTGCCAGAGTCTCTCCAGCCTCCCTGCAAAGAATTTCTTCCTCATCTCCAGTCTCAATCCTCCCTCTTCCAGCTTCAATCCATTCCCTCCCATCCTATCACCACAGGTGCTCTGACTCCTGCCTGCAGTGTTTTCCAGGAACTGAGGACCTCTCATGCAATCAGCTTAATTGATTTCAAGCTCTTTCTCTGCACAGTTGGAGAAACCTTTGTTTTACCTACAGCTGAAAATCTCCTGATGGAAAAAGTCACACTGAAGAGCAGAGGTTTCTTTCTACTCTGAACCTCTGCTCTACTCATAGAAAACTGCTGCAAAGCAACATCAAAGAACATCAACCTGCTGGCAGTGGGTCAAAGAAGGCCACCAAGATGACCAGAAGGCTGGAGAACATCCCCCATGGGGCCAGGTTGGGAGACTTGGGGCTGTTCAGCCTGGAGAAGAGAATGCTCCAGGGAGACCTTAGAGCAGCCTTGCAGTACCTGAAGAGGGTTTACAACAAAGCTGGGGAGGGACTTCTTACAAGGGCTTGTAGGGATAGGATGAGGGACAAGAAATTGAAGCTTGAGAAGGAGAGACTGAGACTGGATCTCTGAGGTCTTTCCAACCAGGTTGATTCTATGATGCTATGATTTAGCTTCATTTCTGAGCTCATTCCTTGTCCTTGTAAAGAGGCAGGGACTTCTCTGGGCTCCATTTAAGAAGCTCCTCTAAATGCTCTAGGCTCATGGAATAATTGTCCAGAGTTTCTTCCCCCATTCCTCCAGTCCCTCTTTTCCCTTTTTCTCTCCTTATTTTCCCTTCCCCCCTTTGCCTGCAGAGCACAGGGAAGCTGTTAGTGCAGTGTCAGAAAGCCTTGAGAGGAAAGGATGCACTGCAAGCACCTGAAGGAGGCTCTTGCCCAAAGCTGTCAGTGCTAAAGGGTCTCTCTGATACTCAGCCTGTAAAAAGCATCACAAGAAAACTAACATCATGCAGATTGGTGGTGGTGTCCAGAGGCTGCTTCCCTGATCCACTGGAGTACCTCAGCACCCTCCCTGCCCACAGCACCCTCTTGTAAATTAAACACTTGAAGTTAATTTGCCCAAATTCCTCCTCCTTCCACACACCACATGCCACTGGAGTGCTAATTCCACTCCACACTGGTAACACCCCCGAAGTGCTCCTGAAGGAGGACGGGCTGTAATTAAAAGCAATGTTTTCAGCTAACAGGAACCCAGCAAACCACCCAACAGAGCCTCTGAAGCTGACACAACATTTGATCCAAACCAGCTTGGCACTCTCCCACTGCACAGATGGTGGTAAGGATCACAGCAGAGCTCCAAATCGTGCCTGAGGCACAGAGAGAGCCAGCAGAGAGCCTCCAGCTGCTGAGGTGGTACTCATTTGGGGGAATTGCTTCCCACCAGTGGGTGGGAGCTGGGGATATTGCAAGAGATGTTGGGTTTCATAGCACAAAGACCTTTAAATACCCTCAGGCAACTGAGATCAGAGAATCACAGAAACATTCAGGATGGAAAAGAGCCTCAGGATCACCGAGTCCAACCCAGAGCCCTGCTCTGCAAGGCTCACCCCTAAACCATAGCCCTGAGCACCACATCCAAACCACCTTGAAACACATCCAGGGCTGGTGATTCCACCAACCTTGTGTCCTCGTGTCCTGCTGTCCTTGGGCAGCACTTTCCAATCCTTGACCACTCTTCCTGTGAACAAATTCTTCCTGCTGTTCTGGCACTAATTACCTGGGAGAAGAGACCAGCAGCAGCCTCTCCACAACCTCCTTGCAGGTAGCTGTAGGCAGCCATGAGGCCTCCCCTCAGCCTCCTCTGTTTCACACCAACCATCCCCAGCTCCTTCAGCTGCTCTCCAGCAGATTTCTTCTCCAGGCCCTTCCCAGCTTCCTTGCCCTCCTCTGCCCTGGCTCCAGCACCTCCACAGCTCTCTTGGACTGAGGTGCCCAGAGCTGAATGCAGTGCTCCAGGTGTGGCCTCCCCAGAGCTGAACCCCAGGGGACAATCCCCTCCCTGCTGCTGGACTCAGCATTGCTGATCCCAGCCAGGATCTATTCTGGAGCTCATTTCTTTGTCTAGAAAGACTGAAAGCTGTTGGGGTTGTGCTGGCTGTGCTGGGAGCTGCTCTCCAGCTGAGGGTGAAGATCCCTGCTCAGTGATGACCACAGAAGCATCCTCCTGACACCCACCCTTCAGGGACTGCCAAGCATTGGGAAGAGTCCTAGAATGGGTTGGGTTGGAAGGGACCTTCAACATCAGCCAGCTCCAAGCCTCCTGCCATGGGCAGGGACACCTCCCACCAGCCCAGGCTGCTCAAGGCCTCATCCAGCCTGGCTTCCAGCACCTCCAGGCAGGAGGCAGCCACAGCCTCCCTGGGCAACCTGTGCCAGGGGCTTCCCACCCTTACTCTAAAGAGTTTCTTCCCTCCACCACCTCAGAGCCATTGCCCCTCATCCTGGCACTCCCAGCCCTTGTCCAAAGTCCCTCCCCAGCTCTCCTGGAGCCCCTTCAGGTACTGGAAGGCTGCCCATGGCAGGGAGGTTGGAACTGGATGATCTTGAAGGTCCCTTCCAATCCAACCCATTCCATGGATCAATGAATCTATGAGATGCTGACCTTGCTGGCTGGACTTTGCTCTCTGCTGTTACCTTTTCATAGATCCATAGAATAGCTCAGGTTGGAAGGGACCTCAGAGATCATCTACTCCAACCCCCTCCCATGGGCAGGGACACCTTTCATCCAACCTGGCCTTGAACAGCTCCAGGGAGGAGGCAGCCATAGCCTCTCTGGGCAACCTGTGCCAGAGTCTTCCCACCCTCAGACTGAAGAACTTCTTCCTAAGCCACAGTCTGACCCTGCTGTCCCTCAGCTTTAAAGTATTCCCTCTTGTCCTGCCTCTAGACACCCTTAGGAAAAGTCTCTCTGCAGCCTTCCTGTAGGATCCATTCAGGTACTGGAAAGTTGCTCTAAGGTCCCCCCTGGGGTCTTCTCCAGGCTGAACAGCCCCAGACCCCTCAGCCTGGCCTCACAGCATTGCTGCTCCAGCCCTTGGATCATTTTGTGGCCTCCTCTGGACTCTCTCCACCAGCTCTTAGTCCTCCTTCTGCTGGTGACAGCAGACCTGGAGGCAGGATTGGAGGTGGGGTCACAGCAGAGCAGAGTCAAGGGGTGGGATCCTCCCTCTTGCTCTGCTCCCTTCCACAATTCACAGTCTCACAGTCTCACAGTATCACTAAGGTTGGAAGAGACCCCAAGGATCATCGAGTCCAACCTGTCCCAACAGACCTCACAACTAGCCCATGGCACCAAGTGCCACATCCAATCCCCTCTTGAACACCTCCAGGGATGGGGACTCCACCACCTCCCTGGGCAGCACATCCCAATGACGAACGACTCGCTCGGTGAAGAACTTTCTCCTCACCTCGAGTCTAAACCTCCCCTGGCACAGCTTGAGACTGTATCCTCTTGTTCTGGGGCTGCTTGCCTTCCTGTCTACAACCACCTTGCAGGGAGTTGCAGAGAGCAATGAGGTCACCCCTGAGCCTCCTCTTCTGCAGGCTAAGCAGCCCCAGCTCCCTCAGCCTCTCCTGCCAGGGCTGTGCTCCAGACCCCTCCCCAGCCTCCTTGCCCTTCTCTGGACACCTTCAAGTCTCTCAATGGCCTTCTGAAACTGAGGGGCCCAGAGCTGGACACAGGACTAAAAGTGTGGCCTAACCAGTGCAGAGTCCAGAGGCACAATGACCTCCCTGCTCCTGCTGGCCACACTATTCCTGATGCAGGCCAGGATGTCATTGGCGTTCTTGGCCCCCTGGGCACACTGCTGGCTCATGTTTAGGCAGCTGTCAATCAGCACCCCCAGGTCCCTCTCTGTTTGGCAGCTCTCAGCCACTCTGCCCCCAGCCTGTAGCTCTGCCTGGGGTTGCTGTGGCCAAAGTGCAGCCCCTGGCACTTGGATTTGTTGAATGCCATCCTGTTGGCCTCTGCCCATCTGTGCAGCCTGGCAAGGTCCCTCTGCAGAGCTCTTCTGCCCTCTAACTGACCAACATCTGCTCCCAACTTGGTGTCATCTGCAAACTTGCTGATGACTGACTCAATGCCCTCATCCAGATCATTAATGGAGATGTTAAAGAGGATGAGGCCCAGCAGTGATCCCTGGGGCACACCACCCTGTATTTACCACAGCCCAAGCAAGGCACAAAGTCAGGGAGCAGTGCCTGGTTTGGCTTCATTGTGCCCCTGGACTCAGGACTGGGGAGGCCACACCTGGAATGCTGGGTTCAATTTGGGGCCTTCACTCCAAGAAGGACATTGAGAGGCTGGAGCAGGGCCAGAGAAGGGCAACAAAGCTGAGGAAGGGTCTGGAGAACAGGGCTGGGGAGGAGCAGCTGAGGGAGCTGAGGGTGGTGAGTGTGGAGAAGAGGAGGCTGAGGGAGACCTCAGTGCCCTCTGCAGCTCCCTGAGAGGAGGCTGCAGGCAGCTGGGGTTGGGCTCTGCTCCCTAGTGTCAGGGGTAGGAGGAGAGGCAATGGCCTGGAATTGTGCCAGGGGAGGCTTAGGTTGGAGAGGAGCACAAATGTCTTTGCTGCAGAGTGGTCAGGGACTGGCACAGGCTGCCCAGGGAGCTGGTGGAGTCCCCAGCCCTGGAGGTGTTCAGGAAACCTGTGGCCATGGCACCTGGGGCCAGGGTTTGGTGGCCATGGGGGGGTTGGGTTGCTGCTTGGACTGGATGAGCCTGGAGGCCTTCTCCAAGCCAAACCATTCTGGCATTCAATGCTGCATTCTGTCAGCTGTTCCAACTGCCAAGACAGACTCATGTGCAGGGATGGAGCATTAGGCCAAGCAGACATCATCTGTCTGAGCCTGAACTGCCAGGGGTAGGGCAGAGAAGCTGCTGTGCTGAGTTGCTGCAGAGCATTCCCACCTGGTTGAGGTAATGATACTCCTCAGGCTGCTGCAGGTGAAAGGCTGAGCGCTCCTCCTCGCTGGCTCCTGCCAGCAGGTAATAGAACACGTGGTAGTTCCTGGGGACAAATGCAAAACAAAGCTGTTAGAGACTTCAAAGCCAGCAGGAGCAGTAAGCAGAGAAGCTCAGGGAAACCTCAGAACCTGATTTTCCAGCTTCCACTCAGGCTTGAATGCTGTTTAGAAACGGCTCCTGCCCGCTCTGCAGCGGTGGAGGAGGAGATTCAGACTGAACACAAAGCACCAATGGTTGCCCCTGAGGGTGCTGAGAGCCTGGCCCAGGCTGCCCAGAGAGCTGAGAGCTGCCCCATCCCTGGCACCACTGCAGGGCAGGTTGTCTGGGGCTCTGAGCAATCTGCTCCAGCTGCAGCTCTCCCTGCTGGCTGCACTGGGGGTAGGACCAGATGATCTTTAAAGGTCTCTTCCACCCTAAAGCATCCTGATTCTGCCAGCTTATGACAAGACTGAATCACATAATGGAGACCAAGACACCCCACCCCCCATTCCCACCCAGGACATCCAGTGCCCAAGACCATCCCTTAAAAGTTTCCTAGCTGAGATGATCTCATGTGCTGTCAGGAACAGGTGCAGTGCCTGTGTGTCTGTGGTCTCCTGGGTGCATGAGGAAGAGTGTGGCCAGCAGGTCAGGGGAGGTTCTCCTCCCCATCTCCTGTGCCATGGTGAGACCACAGCTGGAGGATTGTGTCCAGTTCTGGGTTCCCCAGTTCAAGAGAGGCAGGGAACTGCTGGAGACAGTGCAACAGAGGCTGTGAGGATGATGAAGGTGCTGGAACATGTCTGATGAAGAAAGGCTGAGAGTCCTGGGGCTGTTTAGTCTGGAGAAGAGAAGGCTGAGGGAACCTCATCTGAAGGGTGGGGGTCAAGGAGAAGGAGCCAGGCTCTGGTCAGTGGTGTGCTGTGACAGGCTGTGGGGCAATGGGCACAAGCTGTACCCCAGGAAGCTCCACCTCAGCATGGGGAAAAACTTCTTGACTGCGCTGGAGGCCTGGAGCAGGCTGCCCAGGGAGGTTGTGGAGTCTCCTTCTGTGGAGACTTGCAAGCCCCACCTGGATGCATCCTGTGTGACCTGCCCAGGGTGACCCTGCTCTGGCAGGGGAGTTGGACTGGATGGTCTCCAGAGGTCCCTTCCAACCCCCTACCATCCTCTGACTCCATGATTTACTAGAAGCCAAACAACATCTTGCCTGGAATGCAGAGCTCAGCATCAGTTTTAATACTTACAAGGAGGAATTGATTCTGCAGTTGCAGTTCCCCAAGACAGAGCAACCAAAAAGCTATGGAAACATTCCCAACACTTGGATATTACTCATCCCAAACCCAGCCCAAGTGACACTGAGCTGCTCTGCTCCAGCAAGGATTAACACTTGGGAGAGTAGAAGCATTTCTAACACTCAAGCTCTGCTTTCCTGTTGGATCTGTTCCAGGAGGAACCAACTTCAATCATCTGGCACCACCCAGCAGGACATTTGTCAAGGCTCTGGTGGTTGTTTAACTTTGGGAGCCTTCAAGAATGCCTCAAAAGGAAGACACAGAGAGGAGTGCCAGGGGCTGGGAGACAGCAAGCAGCAGCACACTGGCTACAAATCAGAGGGAGAAGTCCTGAGGGAGGGATGAGCTACAAGGAACATGCTGCAGGTAGAATGATTTGCTGAAGTTTGTTGTCTGCATCATTTCAGCCTTCTCTAGAAGCCCTTCTGCTGGCTTCAGCCTGGCAAGAACTGGAAAACACAACTGGAAGAACAACTTCCCCTGAAATCATCAGAGAATCACTCACAGAATGGGATGGGTTGGAAGGGACCTGCAAAGCTCATCCAGTCCAAGCCCCTGCAGCCAGCAGGGACAGCTGCAGCTAGAGCAGGTTGCTCAGAGCCCCAGACGACCTGCCCTGCAGTGGTGCCAGGGATGGAGCATCTACTACCTCTCTGGGCAGCCTGGGCCAGGCTCTCACCTCCCTCAACATCAACAATTTCTTCCTTCTCTCCAGTCTGAGTCTCCCTCTTGCAGTTCAAACCCTCAACCCTTGTCCTGTCCCATCAGGCCCTGCTCAGAGACTGTCCCCAGCTCTCTGATCCCCCTTGAAGCACTCAAAGGCCACCACAAGGTCTCCCTGGAGCCTTCTCTCCTCCAGGCTGAACCACCCCAACTCCCAGCCTGGCCTCACAGCAGAGGGCTTCCAGCCCTGCCAGCACTGCTGTGGCCTCCTCTGGCCCTGCTCCACCAGGTCCCTGCCTGTGCTGAGGGCTCCAGAGCTGCCCCAGCACTGCAGGGGGGTCTGAGCAGAGCACAGCAGAGGGCAGAATCCCCTCCCTGCCCCTGCTGCCCACAATGCTGGGGACCAGCCCAGGGCAGGGCTGGCTCTGGGCTGGCAGCACTCAGTGTTGGCTCATGTCCAATTTTGCACTCCCAAGACCCCCAAGTCCTTCTCCTTAGGGCTGCTCTCTAACCCTTCATCCCCAGCCTGGATTGATGCTGGGGGTTGCCCTGACCCATGTGTAGGACCTTCCAGAGATCAGATAGTAAATAGCTTACAAGTTGCACATGAAAACCAATGGTAGCCACCCATGTGACACAAATCCTGAGGACAGTGGAAAATCCAAGGCAGGGACTGTCAATAAAATGCTGCCCTGCAGGTGAGCTGGGGAGGGACCCTGGACAACAGCTTGCAGTGACAGGAGGAGGTGCAGTGGCTTTGAGCTGGGAGAGGGGAGGCTGAGACTGGAGATGAGGAAGAAATTCTTTGCAGTGAGGGTGGGGAGACTCTGGCACAGGTTGCCCAGGGAGGTGCTGGATGCCTCCTGCCTGGAGGTGTTCAGTGCTAGGCTGGATGAGACCTTGACCAACCTGGGCTGGTGGGAAGTGTCCCTGTCCATGGCAGGGAGTTGGAACTGAATGACCTTCAAGGTCCCTTCCTATTCACAGAACCACAGAAGCAACCAGGTTGGAAAAGACCTCAGATCATCATGTCCAACCTATTACCTCATACCTGTGTCATTTTTATTGCAGGCTGCCCCATCCTTGCTTTCTGAGCAGCACCCTGGAGAAGAGGAGGCTCAGGGGAGACCTCCTTGCTCTCTACAACTCCCTGCAGGGAGGTTGGAGCCAGCTGGGGGTTAGGCTCTTCTCCCAGGCACCCAGCACTAGAACAAGAGGACACAGTCTCAAGCTGTGCCAGGGGAGGTTTAGGCTGGAGGTGAGGAGAAAGTTCTTCCCAGACAGAGAGATTGGCCCTTGGGATGTGCTGCCCAGGGAGGTGGTGGAGTCCCCATCCCTGGAGGTGTTTAGGCAGAGCCTGGCTGAGGCACTTGGTGCCATGGCTGAGTGGATCAGGTGGTGCTGGGTGAGAGGCTGGACTGGATGATCACCAAGGTCTTTTCCAACCTGGTGAATTCTGTGTTCTGTATCCTCCTTCCACTAGGGGCTCCAAAACTGGACACAGGGCTCCAGGTGGGGTCTCACCAGAGTGGAGCAGAGGGGGAGGCGGGAGGTGTGCAACCCCCCCTATGCCAGCTCAGAGAGGGTTCACCCCAGCAGCAGCAGAGCAGCAGCACCTACCTCTCGTTGTGCTCCTGGTACACCAGTCTGGACTTCTCCAGGAGGTACTTTTCAACATAAGCTCTGGAAGGGAAAAAGTAAAAAAGAAACAAAGCAGAGTTATTCCTTGAGCCAACCTTCAAGCTTGAAATGCACCCAGCCTGAGCAGGACTTTTCTGCCTTCCACAAAAAAGCCCCAGCCTTGTTTCACTTAGTTACATAAATTTCTTCCTAGGCAGAACAAGGCCAATATTATGCTTGGCTTTTGAGGTTTTGCTGGTTTGAGACAAAGCCAACACTAACTTGGGCTATGAAAAACATGAGCTCAGATGTGTCAGCCTATGGGCAGGGAGAGCAGGGGGAAATTCTGACAGTGAGCAAGAAGCTCTGATACCTGTGGAATCCACTAGGGAAATTGCTTGCAGCCCAAGATTTGTGCACAGGAGAAAGAGATCTGGGGGCAGGAGTTAGCAAGGTCAGCTCCAGCTGCAGGAGGAGTCCCCCAGCTCATGGCTCTCCAGTGGTGAGAGCCTGGCACAGGTTGCCCAGGGAGGTGGTGGAAGCCTCCTGCCTGGAGGTGTTTGCAGCCAGGCTGGAGGTGGCTGTGAGCAACCTGCTGTGGTGTGAGGTGTCCCTGCCCATGGCAGGGGGTTGGGGCTGGCTGAGCCTTGAGCTCCCTTCCAGCCCTGACAGCTCTGTGCTTCTGCTCCAGAAGAGCCACTCCTCAACAAAAGCTTGGGTTATTCACTTGTGGCCAGGGTCAAAACCCAAACAATTGCAAGAGCTTTTTGCTGCAGTTTACATTTTAGACTAAGAGGCTCCAGAGGGGGAAAAAAACCCCAACCCAACCCAACCCAAACCAAACCAACCCAACCCAAACCAACCCAAACCAACCCAACCCAACCCAACCCAACCCAACCCAACCCAACCCAACCCAAACCAAACCAAACCAAACCAAACCAAACCAAACCACCACCATCTTTAGTTTCCACATTAAACATTTCAGTCAAGCTTGTGGAGCTCAAACAAGCTTTGACAGGTTTCTTCTTCCAAACAATGCTAACCAGTAATGACAGAGCTTCACAAAGCAGAGCCATAATTGGCAGCCCTGCTGCTGGAGCTGTGCTGGTGCTGCTGCTGCTGCAGGCAGCCTGTGACGTGGCACCCACGCTGCCAGCCAGGGAGCAGCTGGGAAACCAAACCAGCCTTGGCCATGGCAGGACAAGGGGGTGCCTCTGTGTTCACTTCTCCACCACAGTCTCCAGATGAGGAAGACCTATCTGCCAGGCTGGACTGGCTCTGAGCAACCTGATCAAGTGTGAGGGGTCCTGCCCATGGCAGGGGGTTGGAACTGGATGAGCCTTGAGATCCCTTCCAACCCTGACAATTCTCTACTTCTATGATTCTATCCATGACTTGGGTCTCAGTAGCTCTCCCCTCCTTTCACTAACAGATAAAGTAACATTGATAATTTTCAGGGCACATCTGGAGTATGCCTTGCCTGGAAATAGCATAGCATAGCATAGCATAGCATAGCATAGCATAGCATAGCATAGCATAGCATAGCATAGCATAGCATAGCATAGCATAGCATAGCATAAGAATAGAATAGAATAGAATAGAATAGAATAGAATAGAATAGAATAGAATAGAATAGAATAGAATTAACCAGGTTGGAAAAGACCTTCAAGATCATCCAGTCCAACCTCTCATCCAGCACCATCTGAGCAACTCAACCATGGCACCAAGGGCCTCAGCCAGACTCTTCTTAAACACTTCTTTCCTGGGAGAAGAGCCCAACCCCCAGCTGGCTGCAACCTCCCTTCAGGGAGTTGGAGAGAGCAATGAGGTCTCCCTGAGCCTCCTCTTCTCCAGGCTAAGCAACCCCAGCTCCCTCAGCCTCTCCTCACAGGGCTGTGCTCCAGACCCCTCCCCAGCTTTGTTGCCCTTCTCTGGACACCTTCCAGCAACTGTTGAAAGCCAGGCTGGATGGGGCCACTCTGATCTAGTAAGAGGTATCCCCTGGCAGGAGGGTTGGAGCTAGATGATCTTCAAGGTCATTTCCAACCCAAACCATTCTGTGATTCCCGTGATATGCTGCCTGGGATCACCTCTGGAGGCCCATGGCCTGTCCTGGAATCCCTAGCTCAGGAGAGACAGGGAACTACTGGAGAGTGGAGGCTCCAAAGCTGCTGAAAGGCCTGGAGCAGCTCTGGGAGGAGCAAAGGCTGAGAGCCCTGGGGCTGAGAGCCTGGAGAGGAGCAGCCCTGGAGGGCAGCTGAGCAATGCTCAGCAGGAGCTACAGGGTGGGGGGCAAGAGGCTGGGGCCAGACTCTCCTGAGGCCAGGCTGAGGGAGCTGGGGGCTCTTGAGCTTGAAAGAGAGGAGCCTGAGGGCTGCCCCCATTGCTGGTGATAAAGATGTGCAGGGCAGTGTCAGGAGGACAGAGCTCAGGGATGTCCAAGGACAGGCCAAGGGGCACTGGGGGCAAGCTGGAGCAGAGGAGGTGCCATGGGAACAGAAGGGAAAACTTTGTCACTGTGAGGGTGCTGGAGGCCTGGAGCAGGCTGCCCAGAGAGGTTGTGGAGTCTCCTTCTCTGGAGAGGAGCTTCCAACCCCCCCTGGCCATTGTCCTCCTGGGCAGGCTGCTGTGGGTGCCCTGCTTTAGCAGAGGGCTGGACTGGATGAGCTCCAGAGGCCCCTTCCAACCACTACCATTCTGTGGTTCTGTAACTCATCAAAGAGAACAAAACCAATCCATAAAGCCTTATGTGAAGGCAGCTGACTGCAGCCATGCCTCAACCTCCATCAGTTTTAAAATCATCTTCACAGGGTTGGCTTGGCTGGGCTGCTGCTGGAGCTCTTGGCTGGTACAGCTCTTGAGCTGAAATCTCTTTCTAGTGTTGGATGGTTGATGGGGTCTGCAAGCAAGCACCCAACTGCTCTTTTCAGTCTCCAAAGGGAGCAGAATCCTGATTAAGGGCTGCCAGTTCTGGTTCCATTACCAAAGCAAATCAGATGCAAACTAGAGGCTGATCACTGGCTGGGGCTGTGCTTCACAATCCAGCTCAGGGTTTAGAAAATACACAGAGCTCTCATCTGCTCTGGCTGGGGAAGGGAGCTGGGGCCTCCTGTGCCAGGAACAGCTCATCTGAATCTCTTTTTATTTCCACTTTTATTTTGCAAGCTGATGGCAAAGCACAGCCACACCCCAACAGGCAGCCAGAGGCCAGGGAAGTGCTTTGTTGGTCCAAGGCAAGAGAAAACTCCTCTGATGAACTCCAGCAGATCACTGCCATCTTCCCTGCACCTCTCTGCCAAGTGTAAATAGAACCATGGAATTGTTGAGGTTGGAAAAGACCTCTAAGATCACTGAGTCCAACCATTAACCCAACCCTGCCAGGCTGCTGCTCAGCCCTGTCCCTCAGCACCACATCTCCAGGACTTTCTCTCCCTCCCGGGATGGAGCCTCCAACACTGCCCTGGGCAGCCTGTTCCAGGGCTTGGCAACCCTTTCAAGGAAGAACTTTCTCTTCATCTGCAACATACATCCCCCTGCTGCAACTGAAGGATGTTTCCTCTTGTCTTGGGAGACAAGATTTGTTACCTGGGAGCAGAGCCCAACCCCACCTCACTGCAGCCTCCACTCAGGGAGCTGCAGAGAGCAATGAGGTCTCTTTTAGCCTTCTCTTCTCCACACTGCACACCCCCAGCTCCCTCAGCTGCTTCTCCCCAGCCCTCTTCTCCAGACCCTTCCCCAGCTTTGCTGCCCTTCTCTGGCCCTGCTCCAGCACTCAATGTCCTTCTTGGAGTGAGGGGCCCAAAACTGAACCTAGCACTCAAACTGTGGCTTAAGCAGTGCTGAGTCCAGGGGGACAATCCCTGCCCTGCTCCTGCTGGCTACACTATTGGTGATCCAGGCCAGGCTGCTGGTGGCCTTCTTGGGCAGCTGGGCACTGCTGGCTCATCTTCATCAGCTTCTATAGGATGCCAAGGCAATCATCAGGGCATTTTTTGGAGTCTTGTTAGCCTGGATTTCAGGAGGCATAAGAAAAACTCCTGTGTCTTACCCTTTTAAGAGAACTCTTCACCAGAATTAAAGAAGACCAAAAATCCAACAGAAGAAGAACTTCAGACCTGATGTAGGATGAAAAAGCAGCAGGAAGGTACAGAGAGTACCCCAAGCTCATTTGAAAAATTAATGGAAGCTATTTGTGAGTTCTGCTGGGAAACAAGGGAGTAAAAAAGGAAAATTAAAAGCTTCTAAAATGACAACAAAGTCCCAGCAAGAGATCTTTTAGCTGGCTGCAGAAATTATACAGCCCCTGGAATGCCACCTCTGCTCCTCATGTTCCAGCTGAGTTAATGAACCTGGAGTTGACAAAGCTCTGCTCATTTGGAGCCAGCCTGAGTCACTTGCTGATGCTGATACCCTGCACATGGGCTAAAGCCAAAGGAAAAGCCAGGCTTAGCTAAGAGCACCCAGAAAGCTTCATCCAGAGGCACTTCTGCTGCAGCCCTCCCCAGGAGAAGGAAGGTTTGGGTCACAGCTGGACATCCCCTGAGCTTTGGGCAGCGGAAGAGATGCTGAAGTGCTCTGTTGAGAACCATTATAGGGACTCCCCCTCAAATGCTGGGTCCAGTTCTGGTGTCTTCATCATCACAAGGACATGGAACTGTTGGAGCCAGTCCAGAGGAGGCCACAAAGATGATCCAAGGGCTGGAGCACCTCTGCTGTGAGGACAGGCTGAGGGAGCTGGGGGTGCTCAGCCTGGAGTCAAGAAGACTCCAGGGGAACCTTAGAGCTTCCAATACCTGAAAGGATCCTATGGGAAGGCTGGAGAGGGACTGTTCCTAGAGAGAGGCCAAGGGGGAATGGTTTGAAGCTGAGGGAGAGCAGTGGTAGACTGAGGAAGAAGTTGTTCAGTCTGAGCATGGTGAGGTTCTGGAGCAGATTGCCCGGGGAGGTTGTGGATGACTCCTGCCTGGGGGTGTTCAAGGCCAGGTTGGATGAGGTCTTGAGCAACCTGGCTGGTGGGAGGTGTCCCTGCCCATGCCAGGGGAGTTGGAGTAGAGAGAGATCTCTGAGGTCCCTTCCAACCTGAGCTACTCTATGCTGTACAGCAAGCATCTCCTCCAGTGGCCCAGGGGAGAATGAAGGCCCTAACAGGTCATGAGCTGGGTTAAAGAGAGACTTGAGGGTAGAGACAGAAGCATATGGGGAATTAGACAGAGATCAAGAAGAGTCTGGCTCCACTGCAGCTAACCCCCAGCTGGAGATTAAATCCACCCCCTCTGGCTCTCTCTTCCTGAGCAAAGCTGCTCACTCAGCCTCTGCTTCCTGGCATCTGCTCCAGACACCAATCCCACCCCATTTAAAACCTTCCCCTCTCCTGCCTAGCAGCTCTTAAGAGGAGAAGTTCCATCTCACCTTGATGATGGAGTTGACAACATGATCAGTGAATGATCAGAGATGTGAAGCCAGCTCTGGTGTACTGACACTGCAATGTGCAGCTCAGATGCACCAAGGTTGTCACACCCATGGCAAGGAGGCTGCAGTGAGGTGGGAGCTGGGCTCTGCTCCCCAGTCTCAGGTGACAGAAGGAGAGGCAATGGCCTGGAATTGTGCCAGGGGAGGCTTAGGTTGGAGAGGAGCACAAATGTCTTTGCTGCAGAGTGGTCAGGGACTGGCACAGGCTGCCCAGGGAGCTGGTGGAGTCCCCAGCCCTGGAGGTGTTCAGGAAACCTGTGGCCATGGCACCTGGGGCCAGGGTTTGGTGGCCATGGGGGGGTTGGGTTGCTGCTTGGACTGGATGAGCCTGGAGGCCTTCTCCAAGCCAAACCATTCTGGCATTCAATGCTGCATTCTGTCAGCTGTTCCAACTGCCAAGACAGACTCATGTGCAGGGATGGAGCATTAGGCCAAGCAGACATCATCTGTCTGAGCCTGAACTGCCAGGGGTAGGGCAGAGAAGCTGCTGTGCTGAGTTGCTGCAGAGCATTCCCACCTGGTTGAGGTAATGATACTCCTCCATCCCTGGAGGTGTTCAGGAAACCTGTGGCCATGGCCCTTGGGGCCAGGGTTTGGTGGCCATGGTGGGGTGGGGTTGCTGGTTGGACTGGGTGATCTTGGAGGGCTTTTCCAACCCAGGCAGTTCTATGATGCTATAAAAACATTGCATTTTTCCCCTCTCTTTCCATTTTGGGCCACAGACTGGGCAAAAACTGTCACCTGGTGTTTGTGAAGGCCCTTCCAGAGCAGCTGTCAGCCTGCTCCCCACTCACCCTCGCACGGTGCCGGTCTCCTGGTAATTGACTTGGATGAACTTGCCAAAGCGACTGGAGTTGTTGTTGTGAGCTGTCTTGGCATTGCCAAAAGCCTGTGGAGAGAGACAGAGATGCCATCAATTACCTTCCAGAAGCCACCTTGACTGCATGAACACAGCACAGCTTCACCTGGGGCATTTCACCCCACGCAGTGCCCCAGGTGTGGGGCACAGCAGGTGGAAACTGCCCAGCAGGAGAGGACCTGGAGGTGCTGGCAGACAGCAGCTGGAGCCAGCTGTGTGCCCAGGTGGCCAAGAAAGCCACCAGCAGCCTGGCCTGGATCAGCAATGGTGTGGCCAGAGGGGATCTTGCCCCTGGACTCAGCACTGGGGAGGCCACACCTTGAGTGCCGGGTTCAGTTTTGGGCTCCTCACTCCCAGAAGGACATTGAGAGGCTGGAGCAGGGCCAGGGAAGGGCAACAGAGCTGGGGAAGGGTCTGGAGAACAGGGCTGGGGAGGGGCAGCTGAGGGAGCTGGGGTTGATCAGCCTGGAGAAGAGGAGGCTGAGGGAGACCTCATTGCTCTATGCAGCTCCCTGAGTGGAGGCTGCAGTGAGGTGGGGTTGGGCTCTGCTCCCAGGTAACTAACAACAGGAGAAAAGGAAATGGCCTCAAGCTGTGCCAGGGGAGGCTTAGGTTGGAGAGGAGCACAAAATTTCTTTGCTGACAGAATGGTCAGGGATTGGAAGAGGTTGCCCAGGGAGGTGGTTGAGGCTCCATCCCCAGAGACATTCAAGGTGAGGCTCAAGGAGGCCCTGGGCAGCCTGCTCCAGTTGGGGACGTCCCTGCTGACTGCAGGGGGTTGGACTGGCTGAGCTTTGGAGGTCCCTCCTGGCCCAGCCCATTCTGTGATTCCATTCTGTGATTTCCACTTGGGCCCAACTCACTTCATCAACCCATCCAGCCCACAGGGACAAGAATGTGTCAGGCTGCCAGGGCCAACCTATGTCTCCTTGATTAAAGTGGGCTTGATAATCCTTCCCACTTCCCTCCAGGCCCAGTGTATAGGAGGTAATTGCTGCTCCCCAGGCTGATTTCTGAATGGTGTTTGTGCAAGGCCTTGTGCTGCAGCTATGAACACAGCTTGAGCTCAGCTCCCAGCTCCCAGCTCCCAGCTCCCACCACATTTATTCCCTCACTCAGGGCAGGGGTTTGCTGGGGTTTTCTTTTTGATTAGGAAAGATTAAAAGGGCTTTTACATCCTATCATCAGAGGCTTTTCAAATGACCTGCTCAGATTGTGCTTTGCAACTGGAAGCAAATGCTAAAGGGCAGATTAAGCAAACCCTTGGCAGGGAGGTGCTGGATGCCTTCAGCACCCGTGCTGGATGGGCTCCTGGCTGCTCCTTGCTTCCCAGGCTGCTTTATGCTTGGATTTAGTGATCCAGGAACTGAAGGAGGTTTGCTAGCAGAACAACAAGGCTGGATTTCCCCCCTCTTTGAATACAGGGATGTGTTTAAACTCAGGCTGTTGCATATGAATTGCCTTCCATTGAATAAGAGCAGTTCTGAGCTAGGTGAAACCTGCCCAGCAAGCAGAGGTGACTTCAGACACAGCTGAAGGAAGGCTTCACAGCTCCTCTGCCTGCTCACTCTTGCCTGCTAATTATTTCTCCCCCCAAACCTCTCCCCACACTCAGCATCCCTTCTCTGCCTCACCATCTGGAGGTCACAGAAGATGCCCAAGTCTCCAGGTGACCACTGGAGGCCCAGACCTCTCTTGGTGATGAACCCCCAGGCATCCCTGCCCCCAAAACAGGCATTTGGGCTGCTGCTGAATATTGCCAGAGGATTTAGCTGCTCTACTCCAAGGACTGCAGAAAGAAGCAAGGTGGATGTGGGACAGGCTGGGGATGGAGTCTGCCTGGGCTTCAGCAAGGCCTTTGCCACCGTCCCCCACAGCAACCTCCTGGCCAAGCTGTCAGCCCCTGGCTGGGACAGCAGCTCTCTGAGCTGGGTGAGGAACTGGCTGGAGGCTGAGCCCAGAGAGTGGTGGTGAATGGTGCCACAGCCAGCTGGCAGCCAGGCACCAGTGGTGTGCCCCAGGGAGCAGTGCTGGGCCCCAGCCTGGTCAATATCTTTACTGATGATCTGGAGGAAGGGATGGAGTCCAGCAGCAGGAGATGAGCAGCTGACAGCAAGCTGGGGGCAGGAGTTGATCTGTTAGAGGGTAGCAGAGCTCTGCAGAGGGACCTTGCCAGGCTGCACAGATGGGCAGAGGCCAAGGGCAGGAGATTGAACACAGCCAAGTGCCAGGGGCTGTAGGAAGAGGGGGTTGCTTAGCCTGGAGAAGAGGAGGCTCTTGCTCTCTACAACTACCTGAAGGAAGCTTGTAGCCAGCTGGGGGCTGGTCTCACCAACAGAAACCCTAACCCAGAAGCTCCCTCTTCCAGGCTTTGTTGCTGATGGAAATGAGCAAGCTCCTTGCATCACACCTTCTTCACAGAACAGCTCTGCTATGGAGAAAGCCATTGGCTCTCTTGGCCACCAGGGCACATTGCTGTCCCATGCAGAACTTGCTGCCCAGCAGCACTCCAAGATCTTTCTCCATGGAACTGCTCTCCAGCAGAACAGCTCCTAACCTGTCCTGGTGCCTGCTGTGACACCTCCCCAGAGGCAGCACCCTGCACTTGTCCTTATTGAACTTCATGAGGTTTGCCTGCACCAGCTCTCAGCCTGTCTATCAATACCTGAGGGGTGGGGGTCAGGATGAAGGTGCCAGGCTCTTCTCAAGTGGTGCCCAGAGATGGGAACAACAGGTACAAGCTGGAACCCAGAAGGTTCCACCTCAACATGAGGAGAAACTTCTTTGGTGTGAGGGCTGGAGCCCTGGGGCAGGCTGCCCAGGGAGGTTGTGGAGCCTCCTTAGATGGAAACTTTCCAAACCCACCTGGACTTGTTCCTGTGTGCCCTGCCCTGGGTGATCCTGCTTTGACAGGGGGCTTGGACTGGATGAATTCCAGAGATCCTTCCAACCCCTAACACTCTGTGGTTCTGTGCAAGCCAGGGCTGACTCCCTGCCAGAGGCACCCTGGTGGAGGGCCAACAAGTAGCTGAAGAAGCTCCTGATGTTGAACTTGAGGCACGCACTGCATCTCCCCTGGGTTTGCTGGGGGTCTTTCTCAGGAGGACTGGGCCAGCCACAGCAGTGCTGGGAGCTCATTTTCTGCCAGCCTCACCCCCACAGCCTGGGACAGGACACCACGTCCTGCAGCCAGCAGGCCAGAATGTAAGAGCTGAGCCTTGGAAAACACTAACTGGGGTCCAACAGCTTCCCTGCAACAACTTCTCTTCTGTTTCTATTCTCCCTTTCCTGACTCATGGATTTGAAGCTGGCTGAGCAGCCAAAACTCCCTAACAGCATTCCTGAAATTCTTGGGGAGACCAAAGCTTTTCCTGGCTGGGACTCAGCCTCTGGGAGGAAACAGAATTCAATGAGCTCCTCTGTAGGAGCCCAGCAGCCCCCTGAGCCCAGCACTGGTGACTCAACACAGAAATGAGCAGCTCCACTCCTCCAGCCTCCCACCAGCCTCCTGCACACTGAGATGCTTCTCCTGGGTGGCAGGGCAATAAATGAGTATTAACAGTTTGGTGGCTGAACAGTTCCCCTTCCCCCAAGCCTGATCTCACAGGTCCCTTCATTTGGGGCTCAACATCAGGGCAACTCTGCCCTGGGGAACCCACAGCTGAAGTCCTGAGTGCAGTTCTGGGCTCCCCAGTTCAAGAGAGACAGGGAACTGCTGGAGATACAAAGCTACTGTGGGGCCTGGAGCAGCTCTGGGAGCAGCAAAGGCTGAGAGCCCTGGGGCTGAGAGCCTGGAGGAGAGCAGCCCCAGAGGGGAGCTGAGCAATGCTCAGCAAGAGCTACAGGGTGGAGGGCAAGAGGCTGGGACCAGGCTCTTGTCAGTGGTGCTCAGGGACAGGACAAGGAGCAGTGGGCACAAACTGGAACCCAGGAGGTTACTTCTGAACAGGGGGAGAAACTTTTTCCCTGTGAGGCTGCTGGAGGCCTGGAGCAGGCTGCCCAGAGAGGTTGTGGAGTCTCCTTCCTGGAGAGCTTCCAAATCCACCTGGATGCATTCCTGTGCAGACTACCCTGGGTGATCCTGCTCTGGCAGAGGGGTTGGACTGGATGATCTCTGGAGGTCCCTTCCAACACCTGAAGTTCTGTGTTTCTGGGGAATATCTGCCTCTGCTGCTGTATTTTACAGAATCACAGAATGGGTTGGGAAGGTCCTCCAAAGGTCTTCGAGTCCAACTCCCCTGCAGCACCCAGCCCTGCTCTTCTCACTGTGTCCAGTTCTGGGCTCCTCAGTTGAAGAAAGATGTTGAGATGCTGGAAAGTGTCCAGAGAAGGGCAACAAAGCTGGGGAGGGGTCTGGAGCACAGCCCTGGCAGGAGAGGCTGAGGGAGCTGGGCTTGCTTAGCCTGCAGAAGAGGAGGCTCAGGGGAGACCTTCTTGCTCTCTGCAACTCCCTGAAGGGAGGTTGGAGCCAGCTGGGGGTTGGGCTCTTCTCCCAGGCACCCAGCACCAGAACAAGAGGACACAGTCTCAAGCTGTGCCAGGGGAGGTTTAGGCTGGAGGTGAGGAGAAAGTTCTTCCCAGTAGGAGGAATTGGCTCTTGGGATGTGCTGCCCAGGGAGGTGGTGGAGTCCCCATCCCTGGAGGTGTTTAAGAAGAGCCTGGCTGAGGCACTTGGTGCCATGGTTGACTTGGTCAGATGGTGCTGGGTGAGAGGTTGGGCTGGATGATCTCGGAGGTGCTTTCCAGCCTGGTGAATTCTGTGTTCTGTATTCTGTAACTGAGCCTCCTGCACTCTCAGAGGGAAAAATAAAGCCAGCATTTTATCTTGACTACATAAAATGAGCACTGGATTCAGAGAGAGGAGTTTTGAATGGTTTCCCTTCTACTTGACATGTCAATTCAATGTTTCAGCTAGCCATCCCCTGAACAGAGCAGAAGAGCAAGGCAGCTGCTGGGCTCTCACGTGGGTTGTGCCACCGTGGAATGCTTCCATGAACAGCCACACTGCAGCCTGGGCTGCTGATGGGACTGGAGTAAGATTCAGTCCTGGCCATTTATGCTAGGGACAAGAAATAGCTTAAGATCAGACAGCAGACTGCTAGAGGACTTGTGTGCCCTGGGGGGATTCTGGAATTCATGAATCAAAAGTATTCATAAAGTCTGAATGACTTGAAACTGGAGAAGGGAGGGGGGAGCTCAACGTGGCAGGCAGCAAGAGAGCAGCCAGGGAAAGCAAACTCAGCTGAGTCTTGGGGAATGCAAACCTTTGCATATGTGCTTGGGAAAAAACCAGCAACTGCTCCTCCCTGGAGGTGCTCAGGGCCAGGTTGGATGAGGAGGCCTTAAGCAGCCTGGGCTGGTGGGAGGGGGAGATGATGATTCATAGAATCATAGAATGGTTTAGGTTGGAAGGGACCTTCAAGATCATCCAGCTCCAAGCCCCTGCCCTGGGCAGGGACACCTCCCCCCAGCCCAGGCTGCTCAAGGCCTCATCCAACCTGGCCTTCAACACCTCCAGGCAGGAGGCAGCCACAGCCTCCCTAGGCAGCCTGTGCCAGAGTCTCCCCAGCCTCACTGCAAAGAATTTCTTCCTCATCTCCATTCTCAATCTGCCCTCTCCCAGCTCAAAGCCATGGTTCCTCATCCTGGCACTCCCAGCCCTTGTCCAAAGTCCCTCCCCAGCTCTCCTGGAGCCCTTCAGGTACTGGAAGGCTGCTTTAAGGTCTCCCTGAAGCCTTCTCCAGGCTGAACAGCCCCAACTCTCTCAGCCTGTCCCCACAGGGGAGGTTCTGCAGCCTCTGATCATCCTGGTGGCCTCCTCTGGTTCCCCTCCAACAGCTCCAGGTCCTTCCTGTGCTAGGGGCACCAGAAGAGTGCTGCAGGTGGGGTCTGAGCAGAGCAGAGCAGAGGGGCAGAATCCCCTCCCTGTGCTGCTGCTCTCCCTGCCCTGGCTGCAGCTCAGCACTCAGCTGCCTGCTGGGCTGCCAGGGACCACTGCTGGCTCCTGGGCAGTTCGGCACCCACTGACACCCTCTGATCTCTAAGGTGCCTTCCAGCCTAAGCCATTTGGTGACTCCATGGCTCCCTGCTTTTTCAGGGTATCCTCTGCAGTTATGAATTCCTTTCTGCATCTAAAACACAAACCCCTGGGTGGGGTACAGAGCAGCTTTGCTTGGTTTCATTCAGCCACACTCCCAGCACCACCACCCCCTGCCCTCTCAGCTTCGGATTGGGAGAAAAAATCTAGAAGTGGGGAGATTGAGCTTGGCTGTGAGGAAGAAGTTGTTCCCCAGGAGGGTGGTGAGAGCCTGGCACAGGCTGCCCAGGGAGGTGGTGGAAGCCTCCTGCCTGGAGGTGTTTGCAGCCAGGCTGGAGGTGGCTGTGAGCAACCTGCTGCAGTGTGAGGTGTCCCTGCCCACGGCAGGGGGTTGGAGCTGGCTGAGCCTTGAGCTCCCTTCCAGCCCTGACAGCTCTGTGCCTCTATGAATTATGGCCAGAAGACAAAATGCTTCAAGACTCCCTGAGTCTTGCTAAATCCCTGCTCATTATTTCTTCTGCCCTGGAAATGTTTCCTTTGAACCTGCCTGACAAATCCTAACACTGAACTGCACTGCTCAAGAGACAGCACATCAGCAGAGCTGCCCCAGCTCTCAGCTTCCATCAGAAGCCCTAAGCCACCTCTAAGCAACAGGGGCCACCAGAGCTAAATAAGCACCCAAGCCAAAACAGCATGAGCTGCAATTCACCTTCCTGAAAAGACAGCCTTAGATCACTTGGGCTGCAAAAGCCCTTTGAGATCATCCAGTCCAACCATTCTCTTGCTCTAACAAGGCTGGTGCTGAACCAGCCTTCACAACCCTTTCATGGAAAAAGTTAGCTGCTCATCCATGGCCCTCAGCACCACAGCTCTGCCTCTTTGAAACACCTCCAGGGATGGGGATTCAACCAGCTCCCTGGGCAGCCTGTGCCAAGCCTGGAAAAGCCTTTCATGGCAGAAATTCTTCCTAGTGTCCAACCTAAACCTCCCCTGGTGCAACTTAAGGCCATTTCCTCTTGTCCTGTCAACTAATCCTAGGGAACAGAGCCCAACCCCCACCTCACTGCAGCCTCCTCTCAGGGAGCTGGAGACAGCAATGAGGTCTCCCTCAGCCTCCTCTTCCCCACACCACCCCCCCCCAGCTCCCTCAGCTGCTCCTCCCCAGCCCTCACCTCTGTTGCCCTTCCTGTTGCTCCAGCTCCTCAACGTCCTTCTGGGAATGAGGATCCCAAACCTGATCCCAGGACTCCAGGTGTGGCCTCCCCAGGGCTGAGAGCAAGCAGAAGAGTGTTGATGTGACTCTTTCAAGGTGCTGCTGTGTGTGGCCAAGCACCAGTCCTGAGTTTGGACTTCACAGCCATGAAGCAGGAGTTTGAGTGCTGACCCCACGGTCACCTCAGCCTTCAGTCCTGGTGGCTGTGATCAGAGGTTCCACCTGCCTATGGGATGGGAAACCATTGCTGCTGCTATGGTCCAAGCTCCAACCATGAAGGTATCTACAGCCTGTGTGCTGCAATGCTGGAACACAGCTTGCCCTGAGCCTGCCCCCAGCCTGCCCCCTAACCCTGACCTGCCCCCCTCAGCAGACCTTTCCTGATCTTCTGAAGCTTTCTCTTTCCTTCTCTTCCTGTGCAGCCACTGGAGCCCATGGCAGAGCCAACAATCTCCTTGTCACTTCAGGCCACTGGAGGCAGGGCTGGAGGTGAGGTCTCAGCAGAGCAGAGCCAAGGGGCAGACTCCCCTCTCCTGCCCACACTCCTCTGCCTGCAGCCCAGCAAGCAGCTGTGTGCATCAGGGCACTGCTGGCTCCTGGGGAGCTGCTCAGCAACCAGCACCCCCAAGGCTCTTTCTCCAGGGCTACTCTCACCCCACTCTGCATCTGGCCTGGATTAGTGCCTGGGGTCGGCCTGACCCAGCTGCAGAACTTTGCCCTGTGACTTGTTGAGCCTCATGCAGGTGGCACTGGGCCACTTCTCTGGCCTGTCAAGAGCCTTCTGGATGCCATCCCTGCCCTCAAGTGAGTCCATGGCACCACACAGCTTGGTGCCATCAGCAAGCATGCTGAGGGTGCCTCAGTGCCACTGCAGCCAGGACAGAGCCCTGAGGAACTCCCCTTGTCACTGGTCTCCACAGAAGTGCCAGGAAGGGAAAACAGCCAGAGCAGCACCAAACACTCTTCCAGGGTAAGATACCCCTGACAAAGCACTACAGAAGTCATTACAACATGCAGACGGTGGAGGGATTTAAAGCTCTGCTGCTGCAGATGCTCCAGCAGCTGTGTAAGAAGCAGGCTCCAGCAGCTGCACTCCTGGCAAATGCTGCAGCCCTGCAAAAGTTCCTCCTTTTCCCACACTTAAACCCAGGATCAGCCCACTGCAGCTTCCTCCTCCTTAAGCAATGCACAGAGGGCAAAAATACCCAGTAATTACCATGTAACCACCACACAGCAAAACAAACCCCACCAAAGCCTCCTCCTCAAGCCCTCTTCCCAAACAGGGAAAGTTTTCCTGCTCAAGTTGTGTCAAGGGCAAAAGGAATTGGCTAAGCTGGCTGACAGTGCTGCTGGGGATGGACTCTACAGGGAAGGGCTGCCAGAGCTCTGCCTCACAGCCCTGCTCCTCTGCTCACACATTCAGCAGCCTACAAAAAGCTGGGGAGGGACTTTGGAGAAAGGCTTGCAGTGATGGGGGGAGAGGGAATGGGCTGAAGCTGGAGGAGGGCAAATTGAGACTGGAGATGAGGAAGAAATTCCTCGCAGTGAGGGTGGGGAGACTCTGGCACAGGCTGCCCAGGGAGGCTGTGGATGCTCCCTCCCTGGAGGTGTTCAAGGCCAGGCTGGATGAGGCCCTGAGCAGCCTGGGCTGGTGGGAGGTGTCCCTGCCTGTGGCAGGGGGTTGGAGCTGGGGATCTTGAAGGTCCCTTCCAACTCAAACCATTCTGTGAATCCCTGAAGCATCTCCCATGGGTGTTTAGCATCACAGAGCATTACAGACAGCTGCTAGAGCCACTCCTCACCATGCTCCTCATGCTTCCAAGAGCAAGGTGGGTTAGGTCTTTTGGGTCATAATCACATCCTCTTGGAAACCTTGATGCCCACTATGACATCCCAGAATGCTCACTGTGACAGAAGAGAAGGCTCCAGGGAGACCTCAGAGCAGCCTTCCAGTACCTGAAGGGGCTCCAGGAGAGCTGGGGAGGGACTTTGGACAAGGGCTGGGAGTGCCAGGATGAGGAACCATGGCTTTGAGCTGGGAGAGATGGAGATGAGGAAGAAATTCTTTCCAGTGAAGCTGGGGAGACTCTGGCACAGGCTGCCCAGGGAGGCTGTGGCTGCCTCCTGCCTGGAGGTGTTGAAGGCCAGGCTGGATGAGGCCTTGAGCAGCCTGGGCTGGTGGGAGGTATCCCTGCCCATGGCAGGGGGCTGGACTGGATGATCTTGAAGGTAGTTTCCAACCCAACCCATTCCATGAATGTCAAGAGAGTTCTTTCAGAACATGCATGCAGAGACTCTACTGCTTTGGGACAGCCTTGGAGGACAGCACATTGCCCATGTGTGAGCTCCTGCCTCCCTTGGCCCTTTCTGACAGCTCGAGCAGCTCTCACAAGTGTTCCCTGCTGCTCTCAGTCACTGTTTGAGGAGCTGCTGAGGACAGGCCCAGAGCCACCACCAGCTGCCCCGGGCTGGGCTGCTGGCTGCACCACTGCTGGCTTCAGGTGGTAGAGCTGTGGATCTTCAGCCTAGAGAAAGGGTTGGAAAGCAGCAGTGATATTTTAGGAAGGTCTTCTTGCTAAGGAGCATCTCAGACACAACATCATCGTCCTCACCTGCAGCCGAGAGCTGCTGCCTAGCACAGCACTCAAGCATTGCCTGTGGACCCTTGGAGAAAAGGAAGCTGGGGGGAGACCTTCTGGCTCTCTACAAGTCCATGAGAGGAGGCTGCAGACAGGTGGAGGTTGGCTCTTCTCCCAAGCAACAAGCAATAGAACAAGAGGAAATGGCCTCGAGTTGCTCCAGGGGAGGTTTAGGTTGGACATGAGGAACAGTTTCCTCCCTGAAAGGGCTGTCAAGGCCTGGAACAGGCGGAGGTGTGGTGCTGAGGGCCATGGTTTGGTGGTGACCTGGCAGTGCTGGGTTAAGGGTTGGGCTCCTAAAGGCCTTGTCCAAACTCAATGATTCTATGAGGCATCTGAAAATGGAGGCCCCTGAAAACGGAGAGGGATGGACACAGGTCCCTGCCAAGGGTGGCAAGAGGAATCCACCCTGGCCCTCTCCTCCTCCTCTGCTGCCCTTGCATAATAAGTATGAGGCCCTGCAGGCCAAGGGCAGTGGGGATGAGAGGGCTGAGGAGCAGCCATCCAGAGGGGAGACTAAGGCCAAGCGGTCCCTGCCGGCTGTAACGACCAGCTCTGGAGAGGAGCCTAAGGCCAAGCAGTCCCCACCAGCTGTAATGACCAGCTCCAGAGAGGAGCCTAAGGCCAAGCCTAAGGCCAAGCAGTCCCCACCAGCTGTAATGACCAGCTCCAGAGAGGAGCCTGAGGCCAAGCCTAAGGCCAAGCAGTCCCCACCAGCTGTAATGACCAGCTCCAGAGAGGAGCCTGAGGCCAAGCCTAAGGCCAAGTGGTCCCCACCAGCTGTAATGACCAGCTCCAGAGAGGAGCCTGAGGCCAAGCCTAAGGCCAAGCAGTCCCCACCAGCTGTAATGACCAGCTCCGGAGAGGAGCCTAAGGCCAAGCCTAAAGCCAAGTGGTCCCCACCAGCTATAACAACCAGCTCCGGAAAGGAGCCTAAGGCCAAGCCTAAGGCCAAGCAGTCCCCACCAGCTCTAATGACCAGCTCCAGAGAGGAGCCTAAGGCCAAGCCTAAGGCCAAGCAGTTCCCACCAGCTATAACGACCAGCTCCAGAGAGGAAAGGAGAAGGGTTACAGTTGTTGGGGACTCTCTCCTGGGGGGTACTGAGGGACCCATATGTCGTCCCGACCCATCCCACAGGGAGGTCTGCTCCCTACCCGGGGCGCAGGTAAGGGACATTGCAAGGGCAATCCCCAAGCTCATCAGTCCCTCTGACTATTACCCTCTGCTGGTAATACAGGCTGGGAGTGATGAGATCGACAGGAAGGGCACCAGGGCAATTAAGAAGGAGTTCAGGGCCCTTGGACAATTGATTGATGGGGCAGGCGCTCAAGTGGTGTTCTGCTCAGTTCCCTCAGTGGCAGGGGAGGACACTGAGAGGAACAGAACCCACACCATCAACAAGTGGCTCAGGGGATGGTGCCAGCGGCGGAGCTTTGGTTTCTTTGATCATGGGGCAACTTTTACTGCACCTGACCTGCTGGGTCCTGATGGGGTGCAGTTATCTAGGAGGGGCAAGAGAGTCCTAGCACTAGAGTTGGCAGGGCTCATTAGGAGGGCTTTAAACTAGGTCTGAAGGGGGTGGGTGAAGACATCGGTCCCTCTGCAGAGCAAAGAGTAGGGCACAAGGTAGGGTCAGTCGAGAGGTGGGGAGCCCAGCTGCAGTGCAGGTACACCAATGCAGGCAGCCTGGGCAATAAGCAAGAGGAGCTGGAGGTCCTAATCCACCAGGGTGACTATGATGTAGTCACCATCTCAGAAACATGGTGGGACAACAGGCACAATTGGAGTGCTACACTGGGGGGCTACAGGCTCCGTAGGAGGGACAGGCGAGGGAGGAGAGGAGGAGGGGTGGCTTTGTATATTAGGGAGACACTTTCTGCCACAGAGCTTGAGGTGGAAGATGAGGGAATTGAGAGCCTGTGGGTTAAAATCAGAGGGCAGCCCAACAAATCTGACATCCTGGTTGGAGTCTGTTACAGACCACCCAACCAGGAGGAGGAGGCTGATGAATTATTCTATAAACAACTGGAGGCTGTCTCAAGATCATCAGATCTTGTCCTCGTGGGGGACTTCAACCTGCCAGATACCTGCTGGGAACTTAATTCAGCAGAGAGGAGGCAGTCCAGAAGATTCCTGGAGCCAATAGAGGATTGCTTCCTGAAGCAGCTATTAAGTGAGCCTACCAGGGGACAGGCTCTGCTTGACCTGCTGCTCTCCAATAGGGAAGGGCTGGTGGGAGATGTGACCGTGGGAGGCTGCCCAGGGTGCAGTGACCACGAGATAGTGAAGTTTTCAATCTGCAGGGAGATAGGGAGGAGCACCAACAGAACCTTCACCTTGGACTGCAGGAGGGCAAACTTCAGCCTCTTTAAGAAACTTATTCGTAAAGTTCCCTGGGTACCAACCCTCAAGAACCGAGGGGTCCAGGAGGGTTGGAGCTGCTTCAAACAGGAGCTCTTGAAGGCACAGGAACTGGCAGTGCCCATGTGCCGAAAGATGAGCCCAGGGGAAGGCTCTGGGCCTGGGTGAGCAAGCAGCTCCTGGAGGATTGAAGGGGAAAAAGAGGCTGTGTCACCTTTGGAAGGAGGGGAAGGCTTCTCCAGGTGTGTTCAAGGAAGTGGTTAGATTATGTAGGAATAAAATTAGAGAGGCAAAGGCCCAGCTGGAACTGAAACTGAACACCTCTGTGAGAGACAATGAAAAGCATCTTTACAAGTATATTAACACTAAAAAGAAGGGCAAGAAGAACCTGCACTCCTTACTGGAGCTGGAGGGGAACACGGTGACTGATGACGAGGCAAAGGCTGAGGTCCTGAACGCCTTCTTTGCCTCGATGTTTAACAGCAAGGCAGGAGTCCAGGATGAGTGGCCTCCTGAGCTGGGCAGTGGGGTCAGGAAGCAGTGTGATGCCCTGGAAATCCATGAGGAATTAGTTTGGGACCTGCTGAGCCACTTGGACACTCACAAGTCCATGGGGCCGGATGGGATCCATCCCAGGGTGCTGAGAGAGCTGGCAGATGAGCTGCCAAGCCACTCTCCATCATTTTCCTCCAGCCCTGGCTCACTGGAGAGGTCCCAGGTGACTGAAACTGGCCAAGGTGGTCCCCATCCACAAGAAGGGACGGATGGAGGAACCTGGAAACTCCAGGCCTGGCAGCCTGACCTCAGTGCCAGGGAAAGTGATGGAGCAGATTATCCTGGGGGCAATAACTGCACCTGAAGGATGGCCAAGGGCTCAGGCCCAGCCAGCAGGGATTTAGGAAGGGCAGGTCCTGCCTCTCCAACCTGATCTCCTTCCATGCCCAGGTGACTGCCTGGTGGATGTGGGGCAGGCTGTGGATGTGGTCTGCCTGGACTTCAGCAAGGCCTTTGACACCATCCCCCACAGCAAACTGCTGTCTAAGCTGTCAGCTCATGGCTTGGACTACAACACTCTGAGCTGGGTGAGGAACTGGCTGGAGGCTGAGCCCAGAGAGTGGTGGTGAATGGTGCCACAGCCAGCTGGCAGCCAGGCACCAGTGGTGTGCCCCAGGGAGCAGTGCTGGGCCCCATCCTCTTTAACATCTTCACTGATGATCTGGATGAGGGGGTTGAGTCAGTCATCAGCAAGTTTGCAGATGACAGCAAGCTGGGAGCAGATGTTGGTCAGTTAGAGGCCAGAAGGGCTCTGCAGAGGGACCTTGACTGGCTGCACAGATGGGCAGAGGCCAACAGGATGGCATTCAACAAGTCCAAGTGCCAGGGGCTGCACTTTGGCCACAGCAACTCCAGGCAGAGCTCCAGGCTGGGGTCAGAGTGGCTGAGAGCTGCCAAACAGAGAGGGACCTGGGGGTGCTGATTGACAGCTGCCTAAACATGAGCCAGCAGTGTGCCCAGGGGGCCAAGAAGGCCAAGGGCATCCTGGCCTGTATTAGGAATAGTGTGGCCAGCAGGAGCAGGGAGGTCATTGTGCTCTGTGCTCTGCATTGGTTAGGCCACACCTTGAGGCCTGTGTCCAGCTCTGGGCCCCTCAGTTTCAGAAGGCCATTGAGAGACTTGAAGGTGTCCAGAGAAGGGCAAGGAGGCTGGGGAGGGGTCTGGAGCACAGCCCTGGCAGGAGAGGCTGTGAGGAGAGGTGACCTCATTGCCCTCTACAACTACCTGAAAGGTGGTTGTAGACAGGAGGGGGTTGGTCTCTTCTCCCAGGCAAGCAGCCCCAGAACAAGAGGACACAGTCTCAAGCTGTGCCAGGGGAGGTTTAGACTCGAGGTGAGGAGAAAGTTCTTCACTGAGTCGTTCGTCATTGGGATGTGCTGCCCAGGGAGGTGGTGGAGTCCCCATCCCTGGAGGTGTTCAAGAGGGGATTGGATGTGGCACTTGGTGCCATGGTCTAGTCATGAGGTCTGTTGGGACAGGTTGGACTTGATGATCCTTGGGGTCTCTTCCAACCTTAGTGATACTGTGAGACTGTGATACTGAGATCTCCACCAGCATCCATCCCCTCCCCACCACCCACCACCTGCTAGACTAGGGAGAGGCATGTGGTGCGTACGACCCTTGGACACCCTCCAGCCCCTGGAGAAGGCCTCTCAAAGTGCCCTTCAAAGCTCCTGTTTTCAACAGAATGGTTCTACAGGGGAGGCAGCAACCTTTGCAGAGCCTCAAGTTCCCACCCCACACCTGGAGAGCCCAAAACACCCAGGAAAAGAGGAAGCATTCAGTGCTGTGGGCCTGACCCAAGCTCTCCTGCAGTCTGTCACCAAAAGCAATGTCACAAACAGAGAGGCAGGAGAAAGGGTCCCAGCTGCACCACCCCCAGCTCTTGGCAGAGGCACTCAGCTCTCGTGTGGATATCACACAAGGGTTTGGTTCTTCCTCCTTCTCCCAAGAGAAATTGGTGTGATGAAGGAAAGCACAAACACAGCAACACAAACAGTGTAACACGAGCCCCAGCCTGGCCTCTGCCCCTGCTGGCCTTCCTCTCGGAGCTCAGCTACTTGCAGGCAGAAGCTGCCACACACCCTGCCCTCCAGAGAGAAACCTGGAGAGCCTCAGAGCTCTGCCTTTGAACCAACACTGCTGCAAGGATGCCCAACAGTGACCTGGGGGTCCTGAACATGAGCCAGCAGTGTGCCCAGGTGGCCGAGAAGGCCTCCAGCAGCCTGGCCTGGAGCAGCAATGGAGCAGGGCAGGGATTGTGCCCCTGGGCTCAGCACTGGGGAAGCCACACCTGGAGTGCTGGAGTCAGTTTGGGGCCCTCATTCTAAGGACATTGAGGGCTGGAGCAGGGCCAGAGAAGGGCAACAGAGCTGGGGAAGGGTCTGGAGAACAGGGCTGGGGAGGAGCAGCTGAGGGAGCTGGGGGGGTTTGGTCTGGAGAAGAGGAGGCTGGGGGAGACCTCAGTGCTCTCTACAGCTCCCTGAGAGGAGGCTGCAGTGAGGAGGGGGTTGGGCTCTGCTCCCCAGTCTCAGGTGATACTGGAGGAAATGGCCTGAAACTGTGCCAGGGGAGGGTTAGGTTGGAGAGGAGGAAAAATGTCTCCGCTGCAGGAGTGGTCAGGGATTGGAATGTGCTGCCCAGGCAGGTGGTGGAGTCCCCAGCCCTGGAGGTGTTCCAGAACCTTGTGGCCATGGCACTTGGGGCCAGGGTTTGATGGCCATGGGGGGGGGTGGGTTGCTGGTTGGACTGGATGACCTGAGAGGCCTTTTCCAACCCAAACAATTCTGTGCCTCTATGACCAAACCTCACATTGCTCTGTAAACCCTCCCCAGAGTCAGGACAGGGTAAAAGGGGCACACAGAGCTCTCCAGCCCTTCCCTGCTTTCCTCTGGCATTATACACACAAGCTGCCACTCTTCCCACTGCACTTCCAGCATTTCAAGCACCACAGAGCTGGAGCAGCAGCTTTGCCAGTGCTGGGTACAGGGCAGGTGCTTCACTTGTGCCACAGCAGCTCTACCAGAAGGATGTTTGCCAGGGCCAGAGGCAGTGTTGGGTGTCCAGGCTCAGGGGAGACCTTCTTGCTCTCTGCAACTCCCTGCAGGGAGGTTGGAGCCAGCTGGGGGTTGGGCTCTGCTCCCAGGCACCCAGCACTAGAACAAGAGGACACAGTCTCAAGCTGTGCCAGGGGAGGTTTAGGCTGGAGGTGAGGAAGAAATTCTTCCCAGAAAGATGAATTGGCCCTTGGGATGTGCTGCCCAGGGTGGTGGTGGAGTCCCCATGCCTGGAGGTGTTTAGGCAGAGCCTGGATGAGGCACTTGGTGCCATGATTGAGTTGCTCAGATGGTGCTGGGGGATAGGTTGGACTGGATGATCTTGAAGGTCTTTTCCAACCTGGTTAATTCCATTCTATTCTACTCAATCCATCCCTCTTTGCCCCTTTGAAGCCCACTTCAAAGGCTGAGATAGACTGGTAACAAAAATAAAGAAAGATCTACCAGCAGCCTTCCAGTACCTGAGAGGCTTTGTTGCCCTTCTCTGCCCTCCCCCCGCCCCGTGCCATCTCTGGTCTGGGGGAGTGTTTTCTTTTGCCATTTGCTCTCATTCATACCCTTCAGCAGCCTGAGGGAGCTGGGGGTGTTTAGCCTGGAGAAGAGAAGGCTCTGGGGAGACCTCAGAGCAGCCTTCCACTACCTGAAGGGGCTCCAAGCAGGCTGCAGAGGGACTGTTCCCAAAGGCCTGCAGGGACAGGACCAGGGACAATGGTTTGAAATGAGAGCAGAGCAGATTGAGATTGGATGTGAGCAACAAGTTCTGCAGCAGGAGGCTGCTGGAACACTGCAGCAGGCTGCCCAGGGAGGTGGTTGAGATCCCATCTGTGGTGGTTCAGGCTGGATGCCGCTGCACAAGCCTCACCTGTGATGTCCCAGAGGGTCCAGCCCAGTGGTGGGCACAGGAAGCCAGGTATTTCATCCCATGCTGCCCTGCTCCCCTACAGGACAGCAGCAGGGGGTCCTCTCTGCCTCTGTCTTCCTTCACTCTGCCTGGCAATGGGGTGAACTGTCCAAGGCTGGGGGAGGGGGAGAATGAGCCCTGGGGGTTTTGGGTGTACCCTCAGGTGGGGGTGGGATGCTTTTGGGGATGCTTTGGGATCTGTCACTGTGCTTGTGGTTCTCTGTGAAACTTTCTCTGCTGTTCCATTTAAGCTTTCTACCACTTTTGCAATCCCTTTGTCTGAGTCTCATTTTTGCCTGTGGTGGGAGAATTGGTCTCTCAACCTACCACACCAGCCCTGGAGATACTCAAGGTGAGGCTGGCCAAGGCTCTGGGCAACCTGTTCTAGTGGAGGATGTCCCTGCTGACTGCAGGGCGGTGGTCTGGATGAGCTTTGGAAGTCTCTTCCAACCCAAACCATTCTCTGATTCTCTCATCTCAGTCTCCAGCTGGGTTTGGAAAGTCTCAGAGCAGCCTGCTCCAGGCCTCCAGCACCCTCACACCAAACAAGTTTCTCCTCCTGTTCAGATGGAACCACCTGGGTTCCAGTTTGTGCCTTGTTCTATCTGTGATTTTAGAGAGCTTCACCATCCTGATTTGTAAGGACTGGGGATGAACCTCCACACCTGCAGGAGTCAGAGCACTGCATGGTGCTGGAAAACCACTGCTCTGGTTGGCTTGATGCACAGCACAGGAGGGAAGAAAGAAAAAGGAATGATCAGTGAGCAGAATGTTTGCTGGGTGCCAGGAAAAACAACAGCTGGCAGTGGTTCCCTCTGGGGAGCAAAAGAAGTCTCAAAAATGGATGAGTCAGTGCCAGGCATTTCTCTTGTGCAGCTGCTCCAAGGAGGATTTGCAGCTAATACACAACACAGAATTCAATCAGGTTGGAAAAGACCTCAGAGCTCATCCAGTCCAACCTGTCCCCCAGCACCATCTGATCAACTCAGCCATGGCACCAAGGGCCTCATCCAGGCTCTGCCTAAACACCTCCAGGGATGGGGACTCCACCACCTCCCTGGGCAGCACAGCTCAAGGGCCAATTCCTCTTGCTGGGAAGAATTTCTTCCTCACCTCCAGCCTCAACCTCCCCTGGCACAGCTGGAGGCTGTGTCCTCTTGTTCTGGTGCTGCTTGCCTGCCTGGGAGCAGAGCCCAACCCCCAGCTGGCTCCAACCTCCCTGCAGGGAGTTGCAGAGAGCAAGAAGGTCTCCCCTGAGCCTCCTCTTCTGCAGGCTAAGCAAGCCCAGCTCCCTCAGCCTCTCCTGCCAGGGCTGTGCTCCAGACCCCTCCCCAGCCTCCTTGCCCTTCTCTGGACACCTTCAAGTCTCTCAATGGCCTTCTGAAACTGAGGAGCCCAGAGCTGGACACAGGGCTCCAGGGGTGGCCTAAGCAGTGCTGAGCCCAGAGCACAATGACCTCCCTGCTGCTGCTGGCCACACTCTGCCTGCTGCAGGCCAGGCTGCCCTTGGCCTTCTTGGCCCCCTGGGCACACTGCTGGCTCCTGTTCAGCTGCTGTCCACCAGTACCCCCAGGTCCCTCTCTGCCTGGCTGCTCTCAGCCACTCTGAGCCCAGCCTGTAGCACGTGGCACTTGGTGCCATGGTCTAGTCATGAGGTCTGTGGAGACAGGTTGCACTCGATGACCCTCGAGGTCTCTTCCAGCCTCAGTGATACTGTGAGACTGTGAGACTGCCTGGGGTTGCTGTGGCCAAAGTGCAGCCCCTGGCACTTGGCTGTGTTCAATCTCCTGCCTTTGGCCTCTGCCCATCTGTGCAGCCTGGCAAGGTCCCTCTGCAGAGCTCTGCTGCCCTCTGACAGATCAACTCCTGCCCCCAGCTTGCTGTCAGCTGCACCTCTCCTGCTGCTGGACTCCATCCCCTCCTCCAGGTCATCAGTAAAGATTTAGCTGGTAGCTAAAGCAAAAGAGGACAATTTCAACTTGTCACCTGGCCAAAGGTATGAAGGGGGGGGGGGGGGGGGGGACTTGGGGCCATAATGCAGAAGGCTTCTAGAAAGTGGAAGAGCTGGGAGGGGGTAACTATGACACCAGAGAAGGGAACAGCTGGGAGGCGAGCATGGAGCAGCCGCCCTGGGGCACAAGGCAGGGCTGGCTGGCCTCACAATGCAGTTTGTCATGCAAGAGGTCTCCAAGCAGAGCTGAGCTTCCACCCCACAGCCTGCCCTGTCCAGAATCACCAGTTCAGCTTTGCACAGTGTCCTTCAGCACTGCCCAGGCTGCTGCTCCTGAGAGCTGCCTCTGAGGATGCCGAGCCCTCGCTGCTGCTTCACCCAGCAATTCATCACCCACCCCAGGGGAAGGAGAGCAGAGACCCAGAGAATTGCTGGGCTTGGAAGGGATCTTTAAATGTCATCCAATCCAACCCCCTGCAGCCAGCAGGGACAGCTGCAACTAGAACAGGTTGCTCAGAGCCACAAACAGCCTGACCTGGTCCAGGGATGGGGCAGCTCCCAGCTCTCTGGAAAACTGGGCCAGGCTCTCACCACCCTCACCATCAACAATGTCTTCCTTCTCTCCAGCCTGAGTCTGCCTCTTCCAGTTCAAACCATCTTCCCTTTGTCCTGGCACAACAGGCCCTGCTCAAAAGTCTGTCCCCAGCTATCCTGGAGGCCTCTTGCAGCACTGGAAGGCCAGCAGGAGGTGTCCCTGGAGGCCCAGAACACCCTGTGTGTGCAACACCGCATCCGAACCAGACAGAGCAGCATGTGATGGATGGACAGACAGACAGCTGCCCACAGGAACCCAGCAATGCTGTGCTGAGCTGGGCAGAAGTCTTTGGGTCACAACAACCCCAAGCAATGTTCCAGGTTTGGGGCAGTGTGGCTGGAAAGCTGCTGGCAGAAAGGGCCCTGGGGGTGCTCATGGACAAGCAGCTGAACAGGAGCCAGCAGTGTGCCCAGGGGGCCAAGAAAGCCCATTCTAGAAACCTTCCCAATGCTTGGCAGTCCCTGAAGGGTGGGTGTCAGGAGGATGCTTCTGTGGTCATCACTGAGCAGGGATCTTCACCCTCAGCTGGAGAGCAGCTCCCAGCACAGCCAGCACAACCCCAACAGCTTTCAGTCTTTCTAGACAAAGAAATGAGCTCCAGAATAGATCCTGGCTGGGATCAGCAATGCTGAGTCCAGCAGCAGGGAGGGGATTGTCCCCTGGGGTTCAGCTCTGGGGAGGCCACACCTGGAGCACTGCATTCAGCTCTGGGCACCTCAGTCCAAGAGAGCTGTGGAGGTGCTGGAGCCAGGGCAGAGGAGGGCAAGGAAGCTGGGAAGGGCCTGGAGAAGAAATCTGCTGGAGAGCAGCTGAAGGAGCTGGGGATGGTTGGTGTGAAACAGAGGAGGCTGAGGGGAGGCCTCATGGCTGCCTACAGCTACCTGCAAGGAGGTTGTGGAGAGGCTGCTGCTGGTCTCTTCTCCCAGGTAATTAGTGCCAGAACAAGAGGGAATGGCCTCAGGCTGCCACTGGGGAGGTTTAGACTGAACAGTAGGAAGAATTTGTTCACAGGAAGAGTGGTCAGGGGTTGCAATGTGCTGCCCAAGGACAGCAGGATACAAGGAGTCACCAACCTTGGATGTGTTTCAAGGTGGTTTGGATGTGGTGCTTAGGGCTATGGTTTAGGGGTGAGCCTTGCAGAGCAGGGCTCTGGGTTGGACTTGGTGATCCTGAGGCTCTTTTCCATCCTGAATGTTTCTGTGATTCTCCCACCCTCCCACCCACCCCCTGCTCAGCTGGCAGCAGCAGGAGCAGAGCAGATCACCTCAGCAAATCCCCAGGGGCATTGCTTGCTGCAGCACAGCAGCACAGCTTCTGCTTTCCATTGAAGGCAGTGCCAAGGAGCAAAGCTCTGCTGGAGTGCATGCTCAGGAGAGCCTCTCTCTTCTCTCTCCCTGCTGCTTTCCAGCAGCCAGCCACTGCACTGCTAATTGTCATTAACACCTTTCCTCTTTAATTGCCACCACGCAGCCATCTAATCCTCTCTGCTTGCTCCCTGCTCTGCAGACCCTCAGCTGAGTTCTCCCTCTCTGTGTAATTAAACAAGCAGTGTGCAAGACCCCTTGGAAGGAACCTGCCAGCTCTGCAGCTGTGAGGTTGGGAGCTGCCTTGCTTCTGCCAAGCTTGGAGGAATCACCACAGTGTGCTCTTGGCTCTTCTTCTGTAGCTCTAGGGAGTAAACATCAAACATCACAGCCTGGCGCCGGAGCAGCTGCGAGGGGATGCAGGGAGAGGTGGGGACACAGGATTACAGGATGGGTTGGGTTGGAAGGGACCTCCAAGAGCATCCAGTTCCAACCCCCTGACACAGGCAGGGACACCTTCCACTAGCCCAGGCTGGGTTGCTCAAGGTCTCATCCAGCCTGGCCTTGAACACCTCCAGGCTTGGAGCCTCCAGAGCTTCTCTGGGCAGCCTGTTCCAGTGCCTCACCACCGCCACGGGGAAGAATTTCTTCTTCATGTCCAATCTAAATCCAGCTTCTTCCATTTTGAAGGCATCACCTTTTGCCCTGTCACTCCCAGCCCTTGTCAAAAGTCCTTCCCCAGCTGTCCTGGAGCCCCTTCAGGCACTGGAAAGCCACTGTAAAGTCTCCAGGGAGCCTTTTCTCCAGGCTGAACAACCCCAACTCTCTCAGCCTGTCCCCACAGGAGAGGTTCTCCAGCCCTCTGATCATTTTCATGGCCTCCTCTGGACTCACTCCAACAGGTCCAAGCTCTTCTGGTGCCATCATCTTATCTTAAACCAGACTAACTGGAACAGCTGGAAAACCCAACAAGCTTTCCAGTGCACATCTTGTGCTAGGCTGAGACAAAGTGCAAAGCCCAAGTGCCAGGTCAGAAGGGCTTGTTGAATTTAACAAGAGGTTCATCAGCTGAACCCAACAGGAGAAGTTATTCAACCAGAGCAGCACAGGGATGCAAAAAGGGAAGGGGAAAACCCAAGCACTGTCTGTGCTGAGCAGACAAGAAACCATTCCCAACCCACACACCGCCACATTTTCGTGTGGGTGGTGCCACAGAGCAACACATCAGAGAGTGAGCCACTGCTCAGGACCCTGGTTTGTGCTGATGGAGAGGAGCTGATGGACCACCAGAGCAGCCCTCCCTGTAGGAGCCAGGGTAGAAGAGTGATGCCCAAAGGCACAGCCTCAGCTTTCACCTGTAAGACCCCTACATGATGCAGAGCCTCCAGAGGGTCAACATGAGCTCATAATGACTGAGCCAGGACAGCACTTCTGTGTCCTCAATAAAGAGCACAAGACAAGGACACATCCACACACACAGCACCACAGCATGGTAGGGGTTGGAAGGGACCTCTGGAGACCAGCCAGTCCAAGCCCCCTGCCACAGCAGGATCACCCAGGGCAGGGCACACAGGAACACATCCAGGTGGGTTTGGAAAGGAGACTCCACAACCTCTCTGGGCAGCATGCTCCAGGGCTCTGAGATTTCACATCTCCCCTCAGCTGAGACAGTCTCCTCCAGACACTTTCCAAGCCCACCTGGATGTGGTCCTGTGCTCTGGCAGGGGGCTTGGACTGGCTGGCCTCCAGAGGTCCTTTCCAGCCCCTACCTGTTCCTGTTCAATATCTTTATTGATGATCTGGAGGAGGGGATGGAGTCCAGCAGCAGGAAATGTGCAGAGGACACCAAGCTGGGGGCAGGAGTTGAGCTGTCAGAGGGCAGCAGAGCTCTGCAGAGGGATCTTGCCAGGCTGCACAGATGGGCAGAGGCCAAGGGCAGGAGATTGAACACAGCCAAGTGCCAGGGGCTGCACTTTGGCCACAGCAACCCCAGGCAGTGCTGCAGGCTGGGGACAGAGTGGCTGAGAGCAGCCAGGCAGAGAGGGAGCTGGGGGGAGGGGTGGAGAGCAGCTGAAGAGGAGCCAGCAGTGTGCCCAGGGGGCCAAGAAGGCCAAGGGCATCCTGGCCTGCAGCAGGCAGAGTGTGGCCAGCAGCAGCAGGGAGGTCATTGTGCCCTGGGCTCAGCACTGCTTAGGCCACCCCTGGAGTCCTGTGTCCAGCTCTGGGCTCCTCAGTTTCAGAAGGCCATTGAGAGACTTGAAGGTGTCCAGAGAAGGGCAAGGAGGCTGGGGAGGGGTCTGGAGCACAGCCCTGGCAGGAGAGGCTGAGGGAGCTGGGCTTGCTTAGCCTGCAGAAGAGGAGGCTCAGGGGAGACCTTCTTGCTCTCTGCAACTCCCTGCAGGGAGGTTGGAGCCAGCTGGGGCTTGGGCTCTTCTGCCAGGCAGGCAAGCAGCACCAGAACAAGAGGACACAGTCTCCAGCTGTGCCAGGGGAGGTTTAGGCTGGATATTAGGCCCTTGGGATGTGCTGCCCAGGGAGGTGGTGGAGTCCCCATGCCTGGAGGTGTTTAGGCAGAGCCTGGCTGAGGCCCTTGGTGCCATGGCTGAGTTGCTCAGATGGTGCTGGGTGAGAGGTTGGACTTGGTGATCTCGAAGGTCTTTTCCAACCTGGTGAATTCTGTTCTATTCTATTCTATTCTACCACCCCCTGACTCTGTGATTCTGCACCATGAAGATGACATCCTGAAAGCAGGGTTGAAGCAAGGAGCCCAGCTGCTCTGCTTGCATTTAGCATGATGGGAAGAATGAACTCTGCGTTTAAGCTGCTGCTTATTCTTTCCTGCATAAAGAGATGAGCGAAGGATGCAGCAGGCAGTGCTGGAGCAGCTCTCTTTAGCCCAGATGGGGAAGATGGGGATGCTGCTTCTGCTCACTCAGCTCCAAGAAGCTTTATAAAACCCCAAACCCAAATACCATGGCTGGGGGGGAAGTAAGGAGGAGTTTTGATCCCATCTTTGCAGAGGGTATTAGAGGTATTTCTTGATTGACTGCAATCAGCAAGTAAAATCCCACATGGAAACACTGAACTCCTGTCAAAACAGCATCTCTAGGAAGTGCTCCCTGCAGTTCAGGAGGAGGAGGAGAGGGACAGCTCAAGAGCAGCCTGGAGGAGAAGGCCTTTAGGGTGTCAGTGGGTGACAAACTCCCCAGGAGCCAGCAGTGGTTGCTGGCAGCCCAGAAGGCAGATGTGTCCCTCAGGGCTCTGCACTGTGCTGTTCCCCATCTTTGTCAGCAACATTGGCAGGGCCACTGAGGAGCCCTCAGCAGGTCTGCAGATGACTCCCAGCTCTGTGGTGTGGCTGAAACACTGCAGGGAAGGGATCCATGCACAGGCTCAGAGGGTGGCCCAAGGCAACCTCATGAAGATCAACAAGGCCAAGGGCAAGGTGCTGCAGCTGGGGCAGGGCAATCCCAAGCACAAATCCAGGCTGGGTGAGGAGTGATTGAGAGCATCCTGGAGGAGAAAGCCTTGGGGCTGTCAGTTGGTGCCAAACTCCCCAGGAGCCAGCAGTGGTCCCTGGCAGCCCAGCAGGCAGCTGAGTGCTGAGCTGCAGCCAGGACAGGGAGAGCAGCAGCACAGGGAGGGGATTCTGCCCCTCTGCTCTGCTCTGCTCAGCCCCCACCTGCAGCACTCTTCTGGTGCCCCTAGAACAGGAAGGACCTGGAGCTGTTGGAGAGGGACCAGAGGAGGCCACCAGGATGATCAGAGGCTGCAGAACCTCCCCTGTGGGGACAGGCTGAGAGAGCTGGGGCTGTTCAGCCTGGAGAAGGCTCCAGGGAGACCTGCAGTGCTGCCTCCAGTTCTGAGGCCCCCAGCACAAGAAGGACCTGGAGCTGCTGGAGGGGGTCCAGAGGAGGCCACAAAGATATCAGAGGGCTGGAGCTTGGGCCACCCTCTCCAGCCTATCCAAGTCCCTCTGGGTGGATCCCTTCCCTGCAGTGCCTCAGCCACACCACACAGCTCAGTACCATCAGCAGACTTGCCCAGGGTCCCCCAAGGGCACTGCCCAAGTGCCACACATCTGAACCAGCAGTGGTCCCAGTGCAGACCCTGAGGGACCCCACTCCTCACTGGGCCCCATGTCATACAGAAACCCAGACCTATTTTGCTTACTCCTAACTTAAGGAAGCTTTTACAGGACCAAAGCTCCAGCCAGGAAAGCAGCAACCTCCTCAGCTGCCAGAGTTTGGCAGCCTAATGGCACAATGCAGAGGAACCATTCCTTGAGTGCTCTGCTGCTGGGGTCAGCACTGCTCCAGCTGCACCTTGCCAAGCCCTGATGGGCTGCCTTAAAAGCCCAAGGATCAATGAAGTGCTATTTAAAACCTGCCTGGAGGGGGTTGCTCCTGTGAGGGAGGTTCAGCAGATGCTGAACTAAACTTTTCAGTGAGCCTCAATGACAGCTTTCATCAGAGGAGCAGAGAACAGTCTTGGTTATGCCACAGAAGCAGGTTGGAAAACATCTCTAAGATCATCAGGTCCAACTGCTAACCCAACACTGCCAAGTGCACCACCAAGCCATGTTCCTCAGCTCCACATCTACACTCCAGGGATGGTGACACCACCCCCCTGGGCAGCCTCTTCCATTGCCATAATAACCCTTTGGTGGGAAAAAATCATTCCTCTTGTCCAGCCAAAATCTCCCCTGCTGCAACTTGAGGCCATTTCCTCTTGTCCTGTTGCTTGTTACAAGGGAGAAGAGAAAAACCCTCACCTGGCCTCAAGTTTCTTCCAGTGAGCTGCAGAGAGCACTGAGGTCTCCCCTCAGCCTCTTCTCCACACTGAACCTCCCCAGCTCCCTCAGCTGCTCCTCACCAGCCCTGCTCTCCAGACCCTTCTCCAGTTTCGTTGCCCTCCTCTGGACACCCTCTGTGCCATCTCTGGTTTGGGGGAGTGTTTTCTTTCGCCATTTGCTCTCATTCATACCCTTCAGCAGCCCGAGAATGCTGGGGGAGTTCAGCCTGGAGAAGAGAAGGCTCCAGGGAGACCTTAGAGCAGCCTGCCAGGACCTGAAGGGGCTCCAAGCAGGCTGCAGAGGGACTGTTCCCAAAGGCCTGCAGGGACAGGACCAGGGACAATGGTTTGAAATGAGAGCAGAGCAGATTGAGATTGGATGTGAGGAACAAGTTCTGCAGCAGGAGGCTGCTGGAACGCTGCAGCAGGTTGCCCAGGGAGGTGGCTGAGGCCCCAGCCCTGGAGATACTCAAGGTGAGGCTGGACAGGGCTCTGGGCAACCTGATCTAGTGGAGGATGTCCCTGCTGAGTGCAGGGCCTGGGACTGGGTGAGCTTTGGAGGTCCCTTCCAACCCAATCCATTGCATGGTTCCATGATTCCAGACTCCTGTAAGGACAAAGGCAGTGCTCTGAGCTTGCTGAGCTGCAGCTGGGTGGTCTGTCAGCCCGTGTGCTTCCTCAAGCCCCCAGCTCAGCATCCGCTCAGTCAGCAGCCCAGGCTGCTCAGTGTCACTCAGAACCCCGCTCCAAGGCCAGGCTGATAGGAATCCATTAGGTTCCTTTAAAGCTTTCTGTTTTCTCCCAGTTTTCTTGCAATGATTCTGGCTTTCCTGCCCCAGATGCAAACCAGATGTGCTGGAGAGGGACAGCTTGCAGGAGCCAGAGGGAAAAACCGCGCCGGCAGCGGCAGGTCGCACCCATTCATTACCCAGGGCCTCCCCTCCTGCCACGGGGCTATTTCTGCTGCAGCTCTGTCATTACACAGCCTGCAACTGTGATGTCACTCCAGAAAGCTCCCTCGTGGCCCACAGGAGAGGGCAGCAGGGCAGGCAGAAGGCTCTGGTGCAGCCTTTGTGCTGAGCAAGCACTTTGGAAGGCTTTGCTCCCAGCGGGCACTGCTCACCAAGTCCACGTCAGGCTGCGGCATCCCACCTGAAGCAGCCAGGATTAAGCCAGGCTTAAGCAGCTCTTGGAAGCTCCCTCATTGTACTGAGAATATTACTAAAGAATCACAGAACCACAGATTTCTGCTTGGGTTGGAACAGACCTCCAGGCTCATCCAGTCCAACCAGCAACCAACCCCACCATGGTCATCAAACCCTGGCCCCAAGTGCCACGGCCACAGACTTCATGAACAGCTCCAGGGCTGGGGGCTCCACCACCTCCCTGGGCAGCACATTCCAATCCCTGACCACTCTTACAGCCAAGACATTTTTCCTCCTCTCCAGCCTAACCCTCCCCTGGCACAGTTTCAGGCCATTTCCTCCAGTATCACCTGAGACTGGGGAACAGAGCCCAACCCCTTCCTCACTGCAGCCTCCTTTCAGGGGGCTGGAGAGAGCACTGAGGTCTCCCTCAGCCTCCTATTCACCAGGCTGATCAACCCCAGCTCCCTCAGCTGCTCCTCCCCAGCCCTCTTCTCCAGACCCTTCCCCAGCTTTGTTGCCCTTCTCTGGCCCTGCTCCAGCACTCAATGTCCCTCTGGGAGTGAGGAGCCCAAACTGAACCTAGCACTCAAGGTGCAGCCTCAGCAGTGCCCAGTACAGGGCACTATCCCTGCCCTGCTCCTGCTGGCCACACCACTGCTGATCCAGGCCAGGCTGCTGGTGGCCTTCTTGGCCACCTGGGCACTGCTGGCTCATCTTCAGCTGCTGTCACCCAGCACCCCCAGGGCCTTTTGCACTGAGCTACTTTCCAGCCACTCTATCCCAAGCCTGGAGGCTTCATGGGGTTGCTGTAACCCAAGCACAGGACCCAGCAATTGGCCTTGTTGAATCTCATCCCATTGGCCTTGGCACAGCAATCCAGCCTGGCCAGGTCCCTCTGCAGAGCCTTCCTGCCCTCCAGCAGTTCAATACCAGCAACAGAACCAGAGGACACAGTCTCCAGCTGTGCCAGGGGAGGTTTAGGCTGGAGGTGAGGAGAAAGTTCTTCCCAGCAAGAGGAATTGGCCCTTGGGCTGTGCTGCCCAGGGAGGTGGTGGAGTCCCCATTCCTGAGCCATCCTGATTCTCACAGCTGTGGAAAAACACAGGCTGGGCAGGGAACTGAGCGATCCCAAACATGACTCCAACACTGAGAAAAAGCAATGAAGCACCAAACCAAACCAAAAAGGTCAGGCTGGCTCTGGCAGCCAGCTGGGATTAGCTCACCCTCAATCCCTGCTTCAATAAAGCTCCCACATAAATTTCCTGAGTAAGGTAAAAAAGCCTCTGGCTCACATTCAGGAGCTGCTGGCAAGGTTACCTCTAGCCCACAGGCCTCCAACTAGCAGGCAAAGCCTGGCCCAGAAATGCAGAGTTCAGCTGATCCTTCCAACCCATCCCAGCCAGCTCTGCTGCCCCTGCAGCCAGCATTGCTGCCCCTGCAGCCAGCACCACTGCCCCTGCAGCCAGCATTGCTGCCCCTGCAGCCAGCACCACTGCCCCTGCAGCCAGCATTGCTGCCCCTGCAGCCAGCACCTCTGCCCCTGCAGCCAGCATTGCTGCCCCTGCAGCCAGCACCTCTGCCCCTGCAGCCAGCACCTCTGCCCCTGCAGCCAGCACCTCTGCCCCTGCAGCCAGCATTGCTGCCCCTGCAGCCAGCACCACTGCCCCTGCAGCCAGCATTGCTGCCCCTGCAGCCAGCACCTCTGCCCCTGCAGCCAGCACCTCTGCCCCTGCAGCCAGCATTGCTGCCCCTGCAGCCAGCACCTCTGCCCCTGCAGCCAGCACCACTGCCCCTGCAGCCAGCGCCACTGCCCCTGCAGCCAGCATTGCTGCCCCTGCAGCCAGCATTGCTGCCCCTGCAGCCAGCACCTCTGCCCCTGCAGCCAGCACCACTGCCCCTGCAGCCAGCACCGCTGCCCCTGCAGCCAGCATTGCTGCCCCTGCAGCCAGCACCACTGCCCCTGCAGCCAGCACCTCTGCCCCTGCAGCCAGCACCACTGCCCCTGCAGCCAGCACCTCTGCCCCTGCAGCCAGCACCTCTGCCCCTGCAGCCAGCACCACTGCCCCTGCAGCCAGCACCTCTGCCCCTGCAGCCAGCATTGCTGCCCCTGCAGCCAGCATTGCTGCCCCTGCAGCCAGCATTGCTGCCCCTGCAGCCAGCACCTCTGCCCCTGCAGCCAGCATTGCTGCCCCTGCAGCCAGCACCACTGCCCCTGCAGCCAGCACCTCTGCCCCTGCAGCCAGCACCTCTGCCCCTGCAGCCAGCATTGCTGCCCCTGCAGCCAGCATTGCTGCCCCTGCAGCCAGCACCACTGCCCCTGCAGCCAGCACCTCTGCCCCTGCAGCCAGCATTGCTGCCCCTGCAGCCAGCATTGCTGCCCCTGCAGCCAGCACCACTGCCCCTGCAGCCAGCACCTCTGCCCCTGCAGCCAGCACCGCTGCCCCTGCAGCCAGCACCTCTGCCCCTGCAGCCAGCACCACTGCCCCTGCAGCCAGCATTGCTGCCCCTGCAGCCAGCACCTCTGCCCCTGCAGCCAGCATTGCTGCCCCTGCAGCCAGCACCTCTGCCCCTGCAGCCAGCACCACTGCCCCTGCAGCCAGCATTGCTGCCCCTGCAGCCAGCACCTCTGCCCCTGCAGCCAGCACCTCTGCCCCTGCAGCCAGCACCACTGCCCCTGCAGCCAGCACCTCTGCCCCTGCAGCCAGCATTGCTGCCCCTGCAGCCAGCACCACTGCCCCTGCAGCCAGCACCTCTGCCCCTGCAGCCAGCACCACTGCCCCTGCAGCCAGCACCGCTGCCCCTGCAGCCAGCACCTCTGCCCCTGCAGCCAGCATTGCTGCCCCTGCAGCCAGCATTGCTGCCCCTGCAGCCAGCACCTCTGCCCCTGCAGCCAGCACCGCTGCCCCTGCAGCCAGCACCTCTGCCCCTGCAGCCAGCACCTCTGCCCCTGCAGCCAGCACCGCTGCCCCTGCAGCCAGCACCTCTGCCCCTGCAGCCAGCAGCTGGGCAATGGAAGGAATCAGCTCCACTGCCTCCAGCTCCACAGCTTCCACTGCCCCTCTGCAATGGAAGGGATCAGCTCCATGGCTTCCAGCTCCACCACTTTCAGAGCCCTGAATTCAGCCAGGGAAGTGCATCTCTAAGGCTGTCCCTGACTCAGCCAGGGAAGTGCATCTTAAGCTGTTCCTGACTCAGCCAGGGAAGTGCATCTCTAAGGCTGTCCCTGACTCAGCCAGGGAAGTGCATCTCAAGCTGTCCCTGACTCAGCCAGGGAAGTGCATCTTAAGCTGTTCCTGACTCAGCCAGGGAAGTGCATCTCTAAGGCTGTTCCTGACTCAGCCAGGGAAGTGCATCTCTAAGGCTGTCCCTGACTCAGCCAGGGAAGTGCATCTCTAAGGCTGTCCCTGACTCAGCCAGGGAAGTGCATCTCAAGCTGTCCCTGACTCAGCCAGGGAAGTGCATCTCTAAGGCTGTCCCTGACTCAGCCAGGGAAGTGCATCTCTAAGGCTGTCCCTGACTCAGCCAGGGAAGTGCATCTCTAAGGCTGTCCCTGACTCAGCCAGGGAAGTGCATCTCAAGCTGTCCCTGACTCAGCCAGGGAAGTGCATCTCTAAGGCTGTCCCTGACTCAGCCAGGGAAGTGCATCTCAAGCTGTTCCTGACTCAGCCAGGGAAGTGCATCTCTAAGGCTGTCCCTGACTCAGCCAGGGAAGTGCATCTCTAAGGCTGTCCCTGACTCAGCCAGGGAAGTGCATCTCTAAGGCTGTCCCTGACTCAGCCAGGGAAGTGCATCTCTAAGGCTGTCCCTGACTCAGCCAGGGAAGTGCATCTCAAGCTGTCCCTGACTCAGCCAGGGAAGTGCATCTCAAGCTGTTCCTGACTCAGCCAGGGAAGTGCATCTCAAGCTGTCCCTGACTCAGCCAGGGAAGTGCATCTCAAGCTGTCCCTGACTCAGCCAGGGAAGTGCATCTCAAGCTGTCCCTGACTCAGCCAGGGAAGTGCATCTTAAGCTGTTCCTGACTCAGCCAGGGAAGTGCATCTCAAGCTGTCCCTGACTCAGCCAGGGAAGTGCATCTCAAGCTGTCCCTGACTCAGCCAGGGAAGTGCATCTTAAGCTGTTCCTGACTCAGCCAGGGAAGTGCATCTCTAAGGCTGTTCCTGACTCAGCCAGGGAAGTGCATCTCTAAGGCTGTTCCTGACTCAGCCAGGGAAGTGCATCTTAAGCTGTTCCTGACTCAGCCAGGGAAGTGCATCTCAAGCTGTTCCTGACTCAGCCAGGGAAGTGCATCTCAAGCTGTCCCTGACTCAGCCAGGGAAGTGCATCTCAAGCTGTTCCTGACTCAGCCAGGGAAGTGCATCTCTAAGGCTGTCCCAAGTTTCTTCTCCAGGGAGTGGTGGATACAAAGCTTGCAGAGATTTTTTTGAAGGAGGCAACCCCAGATCTTCCCTGGTTCTGTTGGATGCAGCCCAATCCACCTTAAGAAATAAAAGCACAGGACTTGCCTGCTCTTCAGGACAGTTTCTGGATCTCCTTAAGGGAAAGAGAATGCCTTTTCACTGGGATGTTTGCAAGACAGAAGGCCAGCAACTGCCAGGGAGAAAGAAGAGCGACTGATGGCCTCCACCTGGCCTTGTGTCAAGTGTTTGACCTTGTCCCCATGCCATCCTGCTCAGCAGGTTGGAAAAGCATGGACCTGAGGGGTGGCCACTGGCTGGGTAAGGAATTGGCTGAAGAGCTGCACTCAGTTGTGGTCAAGAGCTCAGTGTCCAAATGGAGAGCAGTGCCAGGTGGTGTCCCTCAGGGCTCTGCACTGTGCTGTTCCCCATCTTTGTCAGCAACATTGGCAGGGCCACTGAGGAGCCCTCAGCAGGTCTGCAGATGACTCCCAGCTCTGTGGTGTGGCTGAAACACTGCAGGGAAGGGATCCATGCACAGGGACTTGGACAGGCTCAGAGGGTGGCCCAAGGCAACCTCATGAAGATCAACAAGGCCAAGGGCAAGGTGCTGCAGCTGGGGCAGGGCAATCCCAAGCACAAATCCAGGCTGGGTGAGGAGTGGTTGAGCATCCTGGAGGAGAAGGCCTTGGGGCTGTCAGGTGGTGCCAAACTCCCCAGGAGCCAGCAGTGGTCCCTGGCAGCCCAGCAGGCAGCTGTGTGCTGAGCTGCAGCCAGGGCAGGGAGAGCAGCAGCACAGGGAGGGGATTCTGCCCCTCTGTTCAGCCCCCACCTGCAGCACAGTTCTGGGGCCCCCAGCACAAAACCCCAGCTGAACCCTGGGGGTCTCCAGAGGAGATGATCAGGGCTGTCTGTATTTGAGACACTCAGAGAAGTCAGCAATTAGTCAAAGGAATACTTCCCAGGATTAAATCTGCTTCCTCTTTGCCTCCCTGTATTCCTCCACACTCATCAGATGCTGTGCTGAACTCCAGAGACCAGATCTGCTCCCCTCTGGAAAGTGCTTGAGCCTTCCATGTTCGGGGTACAGCACCCACCCCAACTGCCAGACCTGCTCAAAACTCTCTCCCCAGCTCTCTGATCCCCCTTGAAGCACTCAAAGGCCACCACAAGGTCTTCTCCTCTCCAGGCTGAACCACCCCAACTCCCAGCCTGGCCTCACAGCAGAGGGCTTCCAGCCCTGCCAGCACTGCTGTGGCCTCCTCTGGCCCTGCTCCACCAGGTCCCTGTCTGTGCTGAGGGCTCCAGAGCTGCCCCAGCACTGCAGGGGGGTCTGAGCAGAGCACAGCAGAGGGCAGAATCCCCTCCCTGCCCCTGCTGCCCACACTGCCCAGGGCAGGGCTGGATCTGGGATGGGAGTGCCCAGTGCCAGCTCATCTCCAGCTCTTCACAGGCTCAGGCTGGCCATGAGGACCAATTTCTTCCCCAAAAGATCTGTCAAGTCCTGGCCCTGGCTGCACAGGGCAGTGGTGGAGTCCCCATCTCTGAAGGGATTTAAAAGCCACAGGAGAGGTGGTGCTGAGGGCCATGGGTTAGCAGTGACCTGGCAGTGCTGGGTTCATGGTTGGATTCCATGGTCTGAAAGGTCTCTTCCAGCCCAACAGTTGTGTGGTTCTGCATGGTGAAGCCTCACAGCAGCAAGCAGCGAGGTGCACAGGGCACCAAGCATGCCCATGGTGGGGGAAGCTTTGCTAAGCTATTGCTCAGGGTGATACAAAATGGACACAGCTGGGAGGGGTTCTTAGTGCTTTTAGATGGCTGAAAATCAATCACCTGCAAAGTGCCTGCACTGTTTTAAGCTCAGCACTAACTCTTAAGGATCCCTTTCATCCTTTCATCTTCTCTATGGCAGCCTTTGCCCATAAAAGCCCAAATCCCCACTCAGAGTGACAAAGGCAAAGGCTCAGCTGTCTGGCAGGACGTTTATCCCTCCCTCCATCTTCATTAAGGACTCCAAGCCCTGCTAGGATGGCAGCTGCAGCTCAGGAGGATCCCTTCTGCAAACACAGCAAACAGTGCCTTCAGTTGCCCACCCCAAAGAGCTGCCCTGAGCTCCAGCCAGCCTGCTGCAGGGTGGCTTTGGGGCAGGATTGTTCCACAGCTGCTCGCCACGCGCTCTGCTGAGCTTTAACCTCACCTCCACCTAATGGTTAAGCCCAGAGGCCAGGCAAACCCAGCTGCTGCCTGCCTCTGCTTCCCTGCTCTGCCTCACTGTGGGTCAGAGAATGTGGGTTGGAAGGGACCTCAGAGATCAGCTACTCCAATCTCCCTGTCACAGGCATGGATGCCTCTTCACAGGATGGTAGGGTTTGGAAGGGACCTCCAGAGATCTTCCAGTCCAAGCCCCTGCCAGAGCAGGAGCAGAGAACCCAGCACAGGTCACACAGGAACACATCCAGATGGGGCTGGAAAGGCTCCAGAGAAGGAGACTCCACAACCTCTCTGGGCAGCCTGCTCCAGGGCTCTGGGACCTCACAGTGCAGAAGTTCCTCCTCCTGGTGAGGTAGAACCTCCTGTGCTGCAGTTTCCATCCATTGCCCCTTGGCCTATCCCAGGGCACAGTGAGCAGAGGCTGTCCCTGTCCCTTCCTTCCTGACCCCCAGCCCTCATCTATTGATAGACATTGATCAGATCCCTCTCAGTCTTCTCCTCTCCAGCCTGAACAGCCCCAGGCCTCTCAGCCTCTCCTCCCCAGGCAGTGCTCCAGGCCCTTCAGCATCCTTGGAGCCCTCCCTTGGACCTCTCTCCAGCAGATCCTGTCCCTCCTGAACTAAGGAGCCAACCAGACTCAGCTGCTCAAGGCTTCATCCAACCTGGCCTTGAACACCTCCAGGGAGGAAGCATCCACAACCTCCCTGGATAACCTATTCCAGAGTCTCACCACCCTTGTCCAGCTCTGGAGCCCTCAGCACAGGCAAGGAACCTGTTGGAGCAGGGCCAGAGGAGGCCACAGCAGTGCTGGCAGGGCTGGAAGCCCTCTGCTGGGAGGCCAGGCTGGGAGAGTTGGGCTTGGTCAGCCTGGAGAAGAGAAGGCTCCAGGGAGACCTTGTGGTGGCCTTTGAGTGCTTCAAGGGGGATCAGAGAGCTGGGGGCAGTCTCTGAGCAGGGCCTGATGGGACAGGACAAGGGGGAATGGTTTGAAATGCAAGAGGGAGACTCAGAGAGAAGGAAGAAATGTTTGCCCCTGAGGGTGGTGAGAGCCTGGCCCAGGCTGCCCAGAGAGGTAGTAGATGCTCCATCCCTGGCACCACTGCAGGGCAGGTCGTCTGGGGCTCTGAGCAACCTGCTCTAGCTGCAGCTGTCCCTGCTGGCTGCAGGGGCTTGGACTGGATGAGCTTTAAAGGTCTCTTCCAACCTAAAGCATTCCATGATGCTATGATTCTCTCTCCCTATAGCAAGAGTATGAGGAAACAAGGCACAGAGATGGCACTGGAGAAGAGAAGGCTGAGAGGAAATCTGATCACAACTTACAAATCACTACAGGGTGGGTGTTCAAGAACAAGGGACCAGGCTGGGATGAGAAGCAGCAGATATGAACTGGAACCCAGGAGAAACTTCTTGGGGTGTGAGGCTGCTGGAGGCCTGGAGCAGGCTGCCCAGAGAGGTTGTGGAGTCTCCTCCTCTGGAGGGCTTCCAAGCCCACCTGGCTGTGTTTCTGTGTGACCTGCCCTGGGTGACCCTGCCCTGGCAGGTGGCTGGACTCAACCTTCAGAGGTCCCTTCAACCCCTACCATTCTGTGGTGCTGTGATGTCCAGGCTCATACAGGAAAACAAAGCAGAGGCAGAAGCAAGCAGCAACCACCTGCACTGACTCCAGAACTAACTCTCTTGCTTTAGGTTTCTACCCATCAATAACCACTGGAGGCATCAAAAGTAAAAGCAGCACAAAGTAATCTCATTTCCTCTGTCTCTCCACTGGATCTAGTGGCAGTAAGTATTTCTGTACTATAAAAAGCAATTTCTCTGCTATAAATAAGAAGAGAAAGCCTCTCCCTTGTCAAGACACTGAGGACACATTCAGAAGATGTCATCTGCTTTATCTGCTGCCTGAGGACACAATGTGCTGGAATTCCCAGAGCTCACTAGGACACCATCAGGTGTCATTGAGCAGGTAAGAGATGGCCCTGCTCCTTGGCCAGCAAACAAAACTGCTCTCAGCAGAGCTGTTGAGTGGGCAGCACTCACCTTTGTGCTGGGGACAGCCACAGGGATGGCAGAAACACTTCAAAAGCCAACATGTGGCAACCATTCCCACCAGGGCTGGGTGCAGTCCCTGTCCTACAAAGAGTCCTTGTTCCCAAGCTCTTGGTTCCCCACCAAGGGTGACCAGCACAGCATCAACCTGGTATGACACCAACACCAAAGCCCAGCATGTAAATCAGGTTTGAGTTCCCTAGCCACAAAGAGAACCATCAAAAGGCTCTCAATAAAGGGCCCTGACACCCAAATCTGTATTTTGAGTGGGAGAAGCGAAGGGAGGGAAGAAACAAAATCCCTACCAGAGCATTAGCTTCTCATTGCAGGACTGTTAAAACACAGGGGCAGGTTTGCTGGGGGTAGAAAACATCCAGGGAGGCCTCAGAGCAGACTTCTAGTACCTGAAGCGGCTCCAGGAGAGCTGGGGAGGGACTTTGGACGAGGGCTGGGGGTGACAGGATGAGGCACACTGACATTGAGCTGGGAGAGGGGAGATTGAGACTGGAGATGAGGAAGAAATTCTTTGCAGTCAGGGTGGTGAAGACTCTGGCACAGGCTGCCCAGGGAGGCTGTGGATGTCCCTGGCCTGGAGGTGCTCAAGGCCAGGCCGGATGAGACCTTGAGCAGCCTGGGCTGGTGGGAGGGGTCCCTGCCCATGGCAGGGGGGTTGGAACTGGATGACCTTTAAGGTCCCTTCCAACCCAACCCATTCCATGACTCTGTGATTCCCCCCCTGGAAAGAACCTTGCTGGTGATCCCCAGTGGGCACAAACAGGCAGCTCTGCAGAGCCCTGCTTTAATATCTGCCTTCATTCTGGTGCAGACAGCTCAGGCCAGAAATGACCAATTTTTTTGTCACTCACCCATAACAAACTGGACTTTGGGGATACCAAAATGTTTGCTGCAGAGAGCAAATCCTGCACAATAATGATGGCATTGAAGGCAGCTGCTGACAGAGCCAACCTGGATACTGCAGGCAGGCTGTGCAGTGAAAATGTTGAATAATTCAGCAATCAGAGCAAGGGTTGAACAAGGCCCTGTTTGATGCAGAGCCTGCAACTGTCAGCTCTCCCCAGCAGAAGAATAACAGCTTTCTGCCAGCCCTGCTGGAAAGCATTTGGTGCATGAGCCTTGCTCTATGACTCCTTTGTGCCACTGCTGCCAGCAGAGGCCTGCACAAATTCTTCCCTCGTTAGACATCATCTGGACAATCTCTGTCCCACTCTAACCTCTCCCTGCAGAGTTGGAAGGGCAAGAATGAGAGGGCAAAACCCCCTGGAACACAGAATACAGAATGCACCAGGTTGGAAAAGACCTTTGAGATCATCCAGTCCAACCTCACCCAGCACTAAACCATGGCACTGAGTGCCTCATCCAGGCTCTTTTTAAACACCTCCAATGATGATGACTCCACCACCTCCCTGGGCAGCCCTCCAGACTCTGAGCTGTGCACAGAGAATCCTGGAATGGGTTGGGTTGGAAGGGACCTCCAAAGGTCATTTGGTCCAACCCCTCTGCAGTCAGCAGGGACATCCTCCACTAGAGCAGGCTGCTCACAGCCTTGTCCAGCCTGAGCTTGAAGATCTCCAGGGATCATGGGTTAAAAATGAGCAGGAGGGAGTAGTGAGCAGAGGAAGCAGCTTGCCCTCTCCCCTTCAGATAAAGCCATTTGTCAGGGATAAAGCCTCTAAGGACACCACCTAATTGCTTGATAACAGGATTGGATGTTAGGAAATTAGATTGGATGTTAGGAAAATGTTGTTCATTATGAGGGTGGTGAGAGACTGGCACCGGGAGGTGGTGGAAGCCTCCTGCCTGGAGGTGTTTGCAGCCAGGCTGGAGGTGGCTGTGAGCAACCTGCTGTGGTGTGAGGTGTCCCTGCCCATGGCAGGGGGTTGGGGCTGGCTGAGCCCTGAGCTCCCTTCCAGCTCTGACAGTTCTGTGGTTCTGTGGAAAGGGAATATTGTCAATTTTTACCTCCCATTAACCCTGTTCCAAGTAGGAATGGTGGAAAAAAAGGGAATATACTCCATTTTTACATCCCATTAACACTGTTCCAAGAAGGAATGAGGAGACAAAAAAAGGAATATAGTCAATTTTTACCTCCTATCAATCTTGCTCTAAGTAGGAACGAGGGAATACAAGGGAATATACTCAATTTTTACCTCCCATTAACACTGTTCCAGGTAGGAATAACAGAAGAGAAGGGAATACACTCCTGAAATTCAAAGCAATCCCAGGTGCTGTCCTGAGGTTTGTAAGCCAAGCACCACCTCATGGCAATGCAACCAGCACAGCCAGCTCTACAAAGGGCCAGCTGCTGTTTGCTTTCCAAAGCAATCCCAGCAGTGAGCTCCTTTCTTACACCCCAACAGAGAGGCTGCAGGTGGACACCAGCTGGGAAGGACATGGATCTGTTGGAAATGGTCTACCATGACCAAAGGGCTGCAGAACCTCCCCTGTGGGGGCAGGCTGGGAGAGTTGGGGCTGCTGAGCCTGGAGATGAGAAGGCTCCAGGGAGACCTTAGAGCAGCCTTGCAGTATCTGAAGGGAGCTACAGGAGAGCTGGGGAGGGACTTTTGGCAAGAGCTGGGAGTGCCAGGACAAGGGGAATGGATTAGAACTAGAGCAGGGTAGGTTTAGCTGGACATTGTGAAGAGCTTTTTGACTACAAAGGTGGTGGAACACCAGAATAGATTGCCCAGAGAAGCTGTGGACACCTCATCCCTGGAGGTGTTCAGGGCCAGGCTGGATGAGGCCTTGAGCAACCTGGGCTGGTGGGAGGGGTCCCTGCCTGTGGAAGGGGGTGGGAACTAGAAGATATCTGAAGTCCCTTCCAACTCAAGCCATTCTATGAATTCTGGGCTCCTCAGTTTCAGAAGGCCATTGAGAGACTTGAAGGTGTCCAGAGAAGGGCAAGGAGGCTGGGGAGGGGTCTGGAGCACAGCCCTGGCAGGAGAGGCTGAGGGAGCTGGGCTTGCTTAGCCTGCAGAAGAGGAGGCTCAGGGGAGACCTTCTTGCTCTCTGCAACTCCCTGCAGGGAGGTTGGAGCCAGCTGGGGGTTGGGCTCTTCTCCCAGGCAAGCAGCCCCAGAACAAGAGGACACAGTCTCCAGCTGTGCCAGGGGAGGTTTAGGCTGCAGGTGAGGAGAAAGTTCTTCTCAGAAAGAACTGCAGTGCTGTCCAGGGAAGTGGTGGGAGTCCCCATCCCTGGAGGTGTTCAAGAAGTGATTGGATGTGGCACTTGGAGCCATGGTTTAGCTGTCAGGAAGTGTTAGGTAATAGGTTGGACTTTCCAACCTGGCTGATTCTGTGATTCTATGCATGCTGGCAGCAGCTCCCCCCTGCCACCAGCAGCCTGTCACACAGCACTAAAAATTGCCTTTGCTTTTCTTTGTTTCTTTCTTTTTTTACAGCAATTGAGAAATCCCCACTGGGACCTTGGAAGATTTGCCTGTAAACAGCTGCTGAGAAAATCTGTCTGGTTTTAGACATTGCTATGGCAGCACTTCTGTGACAAAGGAAAAGTTGAGAGCATTGCAGCTGATAACACCAGGGGCAGACTCCTCATCTGATACCTGCCTGGGGACTTTGGGCCTTACCTGAGCCAGGCAGAGATTTGCTGCCTCTGCAGTTTGGCTGAGAACTGGGTGGTAGGGGAGGGGACCCAAAAGAGTAAGATGATGATTCCATCAGCTGCACTCCAAGCTCCCCAGCATGGTTTGTGTTTCACTTGGCACTGAGCACAGGAGGATGCTCGTAGGGCTGCAGCGGGCAGGGCAGCAAGGTGAGGAGACATTCCAAACCTGCCTGGGCATTGTGATCCTGGGCAACCTGCTGTGGTGTCCTGCTTGAGCAGGGAGGTTGGACCTGATGGGATCCAGAGATCCCTTCCAACCCACACCATGCTGGGATTTCCATAAGGGTTTGTAGTGACAGGCAGAGGGACTATGGCTTTGAGCTGGGAGAGGGCAGATTGAGACTGGAGATGAGGAAGAAATTCTTTCCAGTGAGGCTGGGGAGACTCTGGCACAGGTTGCCCAGGGAGGCTGTGGATCCTCCTCCCTGGAGTTCTTCAAGGCCAGACTGGAGGCCTTGAGCAAGCTGGGCTGGAGGAAGGGATCCCTGCCCATGGCAGGGAAGTTGGAACTGGATGACCTTAAGGTCCCTTCCAACCCAAGCCGTTCTATGACTCTGTCTCATGTCAAATGCACTGTAGAGGGACACTCCTGCTCTCAGCACTCACATCTAAGCACAGTGGCTGCTACTTGCAGCTGCTGGCTGCTCTCACCACCTTCAGCTGGCACTAACAGCTTGCTCTGAGAGCTGTCCCCAAAGGTACAACAAGGCTCACACGACACAGAACACAAACAGCCCCCACAGATGGCCTGAGGCTACTCCACAAAGGGAAATTAGGAACCCAGCAAAGCTGCAGGTTGAAAGAAACCAAACCGTTCAGACCCTTCACTGTGCTCCCGCTGCGCTCGGGCGTGCGAGCGGGAGAGCCGCAGCACTCCCAGGCATGGGGCTCTGCAGCACACACTGCAGCCAAAGATGCTCACAGACTCCTAGAATGGCTTCAGCTGGGTGGGATCCCAGAGATACCTACTTCAACTTCAACCTCCCTGCCATGGGCAGGAACACCTCTCAATTAGCCTTGGCAACCAAACTGTTTGGGTTGGAAAAGAACTCTGAGGTCATCCAACCTGCGACCCAACCCCACCATGGGCACACATTCCTTGAACACCTCCAGGGACAGGGACTCCACCACCTCCCAAGGCAGCCTGTTCCAATCCCTGGCAATTCTTGCACTCCAAACTAACCCTCCCCTGGCACAATTTCAGGCCAGTTCTTCTCCTTCTATCACCTGAGAGTAGGGAGAAGATACCAACCCCCACTGCAACATTCCATTTGGCTCCAATTCCACACTCAAAAATTCTCCTCCCTTGAATCACACAACTGCTGAGGCTGCAAGACACCTTGGAGGTCACCCAGCCCAGCTGCTCACCCAGAGCTCACAGTCCCCCCACTGCTGCTGAGCCACTGCCACTGAACCACAGCCCTCAGCACCACACCCACACAGCTTTGAAATACCTCTAGGGATGGAGACTCCACCACCTCCCTGGGCAGCCTCTTCCAGGCCTTGACATCCCTTGCAGGGAAGAAATTGTTCCTAATGTCCAACCTTGGCACAACTTGAGGCCAGTTCCTCTTGTCCTCTCACTTGCTGCATGTGAGAAGAGCCCAACCCCCACCTGGCTCCAGCCTCCTCTCAGGGAGCTGCAGAGAGCAATGAGGTCTCCCTCAGCCTCCTCTTCTCCACACCAAACACCCCCAGGTCCTTCAGCTGCTCCTCCCCAGCCCTGTTCTCCAGACCCTTCCCCAGCTTCATTGCCCTTCTCTGGCCCTGTTCCAGCTCCTCAATGTCCTTCTGGGAGTGAGGAGCCCAAAACTGAACCCAGCTCTCAAGCTGTGGCCTCCCCAGTGCCCAGTACAGGGCACTATCCCTGCCCTGCTCCTGCTGGCCACACCACTGCTGACCCAGGCCGGGCTGCTGGGGGCCTTCTTGGCCAGCTGCTGGCTCATCTTCAGGCAGCCATCAATCAACACCCCCAAGCAGCTCTCCAACCACTCTGCTCCATGCCTGTAACGCTGCCTGGGATTGTGGTGGCCCAGGTCCAGCACTCAACACCTGACTGCACTGACTCTCATCCCATTGGCATCGCCCTGCCCAGAACTCCCTGCAGAGTCTTCCTGCCCTCCTCACCTGCTCACTCTGCTTGGGGTCTCCAAACTTACTGGGGCTGCACTCAACCCCCTCACATCCATGGTGGAGTCCCCATCCCTGGAGGTGTTTAGGAAGAGCCTGGTGTGGCCTCCCCAGTGCTGAGTCCAGGGGAACAATCCCTGCCCTGCTCCTGCTGGCCACAGCTGATGTGCAAGCAGGGAAAGACCGAAGAGGTTAAGAGCTGTAAGCAAAGCCTTCCCTGCTGTGCTCTGCTCCCTGGAGCAGCAGTGGCAGCACACAGAGGCAGGTGGCTGCCTGTTTACAGCTAAGCCTGAGCTGAACAGAATTCATTTTAAACAGGCAGAGGGACAAGGTGGTGATGGAAGGTGGTGTCTGGAGAAGAACAACAAAAGGGGGTGGGCAGAGAGGAGGGAAATCACACAAGTGTGGCACCTAAACGTAGGAAGAAGTGACAAAGGTGTTCCCAGCACAAATCCAAGGGATGCCACAGAATGCCAGGAGCTTGTAGGGACCTCGAAAGCTCATCCAGCCAGAGCAGGATCACCCAGGGCAGGCCACACAGGAACACATCCAGGTGGGTCTTGAATATCTGCAGGGAGGGAGACTCCACAGCCCCCCTGGGCAGCCTGTGCCAGTGTTCAGGGATCAGGAGGTCAAACCTGCAGATGGGTGGCAGGGAAATGCCACTCCTCAGAGCAGCTCTGCCCTGGACAGCCCTTGGCCAGGACATCTCAGGGAGGGGAGCAGAAGCAGCAGCCTGTGTGGTTTCTCTTGGAGCTGTGATTTGGGGCTGGTTGGGGTTGGTGTTGGCAGAGTATCAGCAGCTCTTCATTCCCCTCACTTTCTCCTGTGGAGACCTGGAGGCAGGTGGGGACACCCCCCAGCAGCCCTCCAGCTGCCAGAACGCAAAGCAATGCGAAGTGCTGCTCCAAAAGCCACAGGAAGCACAGAGATGGCTCACAAGTCTCAGATCTTTCACCCTAAAATCAGCTGCAGAGCTTGCAAAAGGCACAGGAAGAGGCTCAGGGCATCCCTTCCTGTCCCTAATGCCAACGTGCTCCATTGCCAGGGCAAAGCACTGTCACCAGCAGGGTGCCGGTGCTGCTGTCCTCCATCCTAGAGTGAAGGAAACTTAAGCTCCAGGTTTTGAAACAGAGGGGGAACAACAAGGGTCTTGATAACCAGGGAGCTTCAGACTGCACCCTCCTGGAACTGTCTGCACCCTGTCTCCACACTTGACAGTGGAAAGGAACAGCAGGTCGGGAGAGGATAGCAGAGAGATGTAGCTCATGGACAGCCGGCCTGCAGACATGGAGTCAGAGAGTCATGGCAGGGGTTGGGTTTGAAGGGACCTTCAAGATCATCCAGATCCAACCCCCACCGTGGGCAGGGACACCTCCCACCAGCCCAGGCTGCTCAAGGCCTCATCCAGCCTGGCCCTGAACACCTCCAGGGAGGGGACACCCATGACCTCACTGGGCAACCTGTGCCAGTGTCTCCCCACCCTCATCTTCTGTCTCAATCTCCCCACTTCCAGCTCAAAGCTATCCCCCCTCATCCCGTCACTCCCAGTCCTTGTCAAAAGTCCCTCCCCAGCTCTCCTGGAGCCCCTTCCGGTACTGCAAGGCAGCTGTAAGGTCTCCCTGCATCCTTCTCTTCTCCAGGCTGAACAGCCCCAACTCTCCCAGCCTGTCCCCATAGAGGAGGTTCTCCAGCCCCGTGATCACCTTCATGGCTCACTTGGTTGCTTCCCAGGGCAAAGCCCATCCCAAATGACTTTAATCATTTGCTAACTGCAGATTAAATCAGCTCAGCTCACTCTACCTGATGGGAAAACAGAATGAAACCAAACTTGCTGGCTCTGCAGAATGAAGCTATTCACTTCTCCTCAGCTGAGGAGACCACCAGCAGTGGCCACTGCTCCAACTGATTCCCAGGCTTCTGCTGGAGGCTGAAGCTGACCCAAGCCCTCAAACTCATCACATAGATAGTTTTTATCTACAACTGCCGAAGAACTCTTTCAAAACAGGAAATAAATCCCCCCAAATCCATCACTTTCATGAGTCAAAGCACTTCTTAGCTGAAGAGAACTGTAGTGACAGGACAAGGGGCAATGGCTTGAAGCTTGAGGAGGGGAGATTGCGACTGGAGATGAGGAAGAAATTCCTGGCAGTGAGGGTGGGGAGACTCTGGCACAGGTTGCCCATGGAGATTGTAGCCACTGCTGTGGCCTCCTCTGGCCCTGCTCCACCAGGCCCCTGCCTGTGCTGAGGGCTCCAGAGCTGCCCCAGCACTGCAGGGGGGTCTGAGCAGAGAACAGAATCCCCTCCCTGCCCCTGCTGCCCACACTGCTGGGGATCAGCCCAGGGCAGGGCTGGCTCTGGGCTGGCAGCACTTAGAGCTGGCTCATGTCCAGCTTTGCACTCCCAGACCCCCAAGTCCTTCTCAAACAACAACTCCTGGCACAGTTGCTCCACCTTGCAGTCTGTCTTTACAGAGCTAGGTGAAGCCCAACACTGCATCTCCAAACAGCTGCTGCTGCAACTGAGAATTCTCTGTGATTGGCAATGGCTTTGAGCTGGAGGAGGGCAGACTGAGACTGGAGGTGAGGAGGAAATTCTTTGCAGTCAGAGTGGGGAGACTCTGGCACAGGCTGCCCAGGGAGGCTGTGGATGTCCCCTGTCTGGAGGTGTTGAAGGCCAGGCTGGATGAGGCCTTGAGCTGCCTGGGCTGGTGGGAGGTATCCCTGCCCATGGCAGGGGGCTGGAGCTGGCTGATGTTGAAGGTCCCTTCCAACCCAACCCATTCTGTGATTCTGTGAATCCGTGCAGCCCTCAAGCCGCCTCTGTCTGCCCCAGCTTCCAAGCACAATGGCATGGCTGAAGCTGCTGCTCACATCACCTGCAGACAGACTTAAAGGAACCAGAATGGACTTTGGCAACCCAGAAGGCAAACTGCATTCTGGGCTGCATCAAAAGCAGCATGGCTAGGAGGCCCAGAGAGGTGATTCTGTCCCTCAACTCTGCTCTGCTGAGACCCCAACTGGAGTGCTGTGTGCAGCCTGAGGCCATTCCCTCTTGTTCTGGCACTAATTACCTGGGAGAAGAGACCAGCAGCAGCCTCTCCACAACCTCCTTGCAGGTAGCTGTAGGCAGCCATGAGGCCTCCCCTCAGCCTCCTCTGTTTCACACCAACCATCCCCAGCTCCTTCAGCTGCTCTCCAGCAGATTTCTTCTCCAGGCCCTTCCCAGCTTCCTTGCCCTCCTCTGCCCTGGCTCCAGCACCTCCACAGCTCTCTTGGACTGAGGTGCCCAGAGCTGAATGCAGTGCTCCAGGTGTGGCCTCCCCAGAGCTGAGCCCCAGGGGACAATCCCCTCCCTGCTGCTGGACTCAGCATTGCTGATCCCAGCCAGGATCTATTCTGGAGCTCATTTCTTTGTCTAGAAAGACTGAAAGCTGTTGGGGTTGTGCTGGCTGTGCTGGGAGCTGCTCTCCAGCTGAGGGTGAAGATCCCTGCTCAGTGATGACCACAGAACCATCCTCCTGACACCCACCCTTCAGGGACTGCCAAGCATTGGGAAGAGTCCTAGAATGGGTTGGGTTGGAAGGGACCTTCAACATCAGCCAGCTCCAAGCCTCCTGCCATGGGCAGGGACACCTCCCACCAGCCCAGGCTGCTCAAGGCCTCATCCAGCCTGGCCTCCAACACCTCCAGGCAGGAGGCAGCCACAGCCTCCCTGGGCAGCCTATGCCAGGGGCTTCCCACCCTCACTGCAAAGAATTTCTTCCTCATCTCCAGTCTCAATCTTCCCTCTCCCAGCTCAAAGCCACTGCCCCTCATCCTGGCACTGCAAGCCCTTGTCAAAGTCCCTAAATGCTCTCTAAAGGTCACTGGTAACCCAAGAAAGGCTTCTTGATTTCCATATTCAAACTGGGACATCACCAGCACAGACCAGTTCTAAGAAACACTGGAGTGAAATCAAAGTCTCAATGAATCTGCCAGAAAGCTGCTTGCTGGACATCACTTTTTGAAGCAGGCAGGAGGGTGCAGGCAGGAACACCTCCTCTCACTGCTGCTCCTGTTGCAATTCAGTAGCAGCTTTCAGCAGAGAACCCCAGAGTGGTGCCATAAACTGGCAGCCACCTCCTTGGGGCTTGTGATTCCTTGCCCCCTTTCTATGGTTACCATGCAGCTACCACAGGATCACACAGGATCACAGAAACATTCAGGTTGGAAAAGACCCTCAGGATCACCAAGTCCAACCCAGAGCCCTACTGTACAAAGTTCACCCTTAAACCATATCCCCAGGCACCACATCCAAATGACAGTTCCATGGCTGGTGACTGCATCACCTCCCTGGGCAGCACATTCCAATCCCTGACCACTCTTACTGGGAAAATATTTTTCCTAATGTCCAGTCTAAACCTACCCAGTTGTAGCTTCAGGCCCAGAGAGATGATTCCATCCCTGCACTCTGCTCTGCTGGAGTGCTGTGTGCAGCTTGAGGCCATTCCCTCCTCTTCTGCCACCAATTACCTGGGAGAAGAGACCAGCACCAACCTCTCCACAACCTCCTTTCAGGTAGTTGTAGAGAGCAATGAGGTCTCCCCTCAGCCTCCTCTTTTCCAAACTAAACAGCCCCACAGAACAGAGAGGTTGTGGAGTCTCCTCCTCTGGAGCCTTTCCAGCCCCATCTGGATGTGTTCCTGTGTGACCTGTGCTGGGTTCTCTGCTCCTGCTCTGGCAGGTGGGGATATCCAGAGGTCCCTTCCGACCCCTAATAACCTGGGAGCCTGGGAGCCTCGGTAGATGTGGAGGAGGCTTGGAGGAACCTTGGCTGATGTAGAGAAAGTTTGGAGGAATGAAGGGGTGAGCTCCCAGTGTGGTTTGGGGTGGGTGGGGGTGCCCCTGTGACCTAGGCTAGCACGCACAGGAATGCATTCAGTTGGGTTTTAAATGTGTCCAGAGCAGGAGACTCCACAACCTCTCTGGGCAGCCTGCTCCAGGGCTCTGGGACCTCACAGTGCAGAAGTTCCTCCTCCTGGTGAGGTGGAACCTCCTGTGCTGCAGTTTGTATCCATTGCCCCTTGGCCTATCCCAGGGCACAGTGAGCAGAGCCTCTCCCCTCCCTCCTGACCCTCTTGACATTAACAAATGTTTATAAAGAAGGATTAAATGCCCTCTCAGTCTTCTCTCCTCCAGACTACAAAGCGATCCCGCTCAGGCAGGGCAGCCTGCTGCAGTGCTCCTTCTCATCTTACCTCCAGCACCGGTCCCGCTCCGAGGATAATCTGCTCCACTCCGCTGGCAAAGCCTTTCTGGCTGAGGGCGGTGAGGTGGTGGATGAGGAAGTTGGTGCTCTGGGTCTTGCCCGAGCCGCTCTCGCCGGAGATGACGATGCACTGGTTCCTGCGGCGCTGCAGCATGGCGTGGTACGCCACGTCCGCCACCGCGTAGATGTGGGGCTCCAGCTTGCCCAGCTGGTGGTTGTCGTACATCTTGACGTACTTGGGGTTGTAGATGGGCAGGAACTTGAAGGGGTTGACGACGATGAGGATGCTGCCCACGTAGGTGTAGATCTTCTCCTGCTTGAAGCGGTGGCGGAGGTTCTCCAGCAGCGTTTTCTCGTTGAGGTCGGGCAGGCCGCAGAGGTCGTCGTAGTCCCTGTGGGGAGGCTGGGGCAGGAGGCCTCGCTCCACCATGCGGCGCCGCTCCTCCGTCACGCGCAGCCAGGACTGCAGGCTGCCGTAGTGGATGGAGCCGTCCAGGTTCTTCTCGCGCAGCAGGAAGCGGTAATCCTCGCCGCTGCTGCGGTTCTCCAGGGCCAGGCGGGGCCACAGCATCATGCGCTGCACCGGGCAGTCCGAGGGGTTGAGGATCCATTCCTCCCCCCCGAACTCCTTCACCTCGGCCAGCACGTAGCACTTGGTCTTGTCCAGCCGCAGCCTGTCGATGAGCGCCTCGATGACCTCGGCGGCGGTGGAGCTCTTGCGGGCGGCGACGGGGCAGTATATGGTGCCCTCGGCGATGCTGCCGGGGTAGATGTGCAGCGTGAAGTCGCTGTCCTCCAAGCGTCGCCTGCCTCCCGCATCATTCACGCTCATATTGGAGCCCTTCCCAGCAGTGCCCGCGCTGCATAGGCGGGGCCGGCCCCCAGCCCCTCAGGTCGTCATGCTGGCAGCGCTGCAGAAAGCACAACAAGCACAGGTCAGGGGTTGTATCTCGGGCAGGGGTCCTCCAGGCACCACTGGTGGGCACCGTGACTCACAGAAGGGCTGATGTGGGAAGGAACCTCAGAGATCTACCACAAGCCCCTGACACCACGGGCAGGGACGCCTCTAAGCTAGACTGGGCTGCTCAAGGCCTCATCCAGCCTGGCCTTGAATGCCTCCAGGGCAGCCACAACCAACCTGGGCAACCTGTCCCAGAGTCTCACCACCCTCATGTTGAAGAACTTCTTCCTCAGATCCACGCTAAACCTACTCTCCCTCAGCTTCAAACCATTGCCCCCAAGGTGTGATGGCCATGGTGGGGTTGTGTTGCTGGTTGGGCTGGATGGTCTCAGAGGGCTTTGCCAACCCAAACAATTCTGGGATTCAATAAATCCTGCATCAGGCTGCCCTGCCCCACCGGCCCCAACGCCTGCCTTACTCCTCAGCAGATGCTTACTCTGCCTGAACTTGGTACAACAGCAAACATCTGGCTCCTCTGCCTCCAACAGCTTGAATCCAGCAGAACTCTGAGCCCAGCATGAATCATAGCATGCATGAGGCTGGAAGGGACCTCAGACATCGTCTACTCCAACCACCCCCACACCAGGGGCAGGGACACCTCTCAGCCTGACTTGGTCGCCCAAGGCCTCATCCCCAACCTGGCCTTCAACACCTCCAGGGAGGAGGCAGCCACAGCCTCCCTGGGCAACCCATTCCAGAGTCTCACCACCCTCAGACTGAAGAACTTCTTCCTCACATCCACTCTAGATGTTAGGAGAAAGTTCTACACAGAGAGAGTGATTGCCCATTGGAATGGGCTGCCTGGGGAGGTGGTGGAGTCGCCATCACTGGAGGTTTTCAGGAGGAGACTTGATGGGGTGCTTGGTGCCGTGGGTTAGTTGTTTGGGTGGTGTTGGATTGGTTGATGGGTTGGACGCGATGATCTTGAAGGTCTCCTCCAACCTGGTTTATTCTATGTATTCTATGTATTCTAAACCTACTCTCCCTCACCTTCAAACCATTTCCTCCTTGTTCTATTGCTGCAGACCCACAGAGACACTGAAAGCCCTGGGAAGTGGCAACACAGACAGAGCCAAGTCCACCAGCAAACCACCCAACCACCAGAAGCTTCCACTACTAGGAAATGGAGGGAGGCCTGAAAGCAGAGAGGTGCTAATTGGAGCCTTATAAATCACAGGAGTTGCTTTTAACAACAGCATAGATGTGGCTGGGAGGGTTCTGGGAGGTCAAAGAAACCTTAATGAAGATAATTGCTTGTGGTCTCCCAACCAGCAATGCACAAGAGCCTGGCTCTGCTCAACATCAAACAGGCCTCCTTGTGCTGAGGAACATCTTCCTAAGATCCATTCTAATCCTCACCAGTGCTTAAGAGGGTGCTCACAGCCTGGATCTGGGCAATATAGTGGCAGGTGACATCAAAACACATGGTATGCACATCCTAATGTTAAATGGAACACTGAGCTTCTCCTGCTTCACAGAAACAAGACCTCACAACCATGACAGCTCCCTGATGGCATCCACAAAACACTCAAGGAGGGTTAGGCTGGAGATGAAGAGAAATTTCTTTGCTGCAAGGGTGGTCAGGGATTGGAAGAGCCAGGGAGGTGGTGGAGTCCCCATCCCTGGAGGTGTTCACAAAGTCTGTGGCCATGGCACTTGGGGCTGTGGTTTGATGGCCATGGTGGGGATGGGTTGATGGTTGGACTAGGTGAGCTCAGATGGCTTTTCCAACTCGAACAATTCTCTGATCAAAAACAGGAGATCAAAAAGCATGGCAGGTTTAGAGAGCTCCTGAGCTTCAGATGTTTGATGTCAGGGTGTCCAGAGGAAGCATTTCCCCTGGTCTCACCCTGCCTTTGCACTCCTCCCCACCAAGGACTCACATCCAAGCCCTTCAGCCCACACGCAGCCACCCTCCTCTCCATCCAGGCAGGGCTGGGATCTGGAGAACCCTTTGGTTTCCTCCAGCCCTTCTGGAGAGCTCCACCCCCCAGCAACTATTTCAGGTTGCATTGTTTCTCTCTCCAATATTTCATTCAGCAGATCAGCGCCAGCCACGCGCTGCTCCAGGCCCAGCCATTAATGTGTCACAGTGAAATACGCCTGGCAGGGCTCCCCGGCGCTGCTGGGGAGCAGCACATAGATTATCCACTGGGAAGGGCTCCAGCTGCTCTCCTATAGCTTCAGTCAAGGCACACAGATGCACCAGGGATGATGTCAGTCAAGTGCTGGCTTGGGCTTGCTTTGTCTGCCTCTAAGAGTCCAACCTCAGCTTTTCTTTCAGAAGGGAAGGAAAAAATCCAAACCCAACCCACCCCCACCAAGCTTCAGCTGGGTAATTCCTCATGGAGATCCTTACTTCCAAGCTTAGGACAAGAGGGATGGCTGAACTTAGTGGAGTTACCAGAGTGTATCAAAGGCTGCTGACTCACGAGAGCACTGCAAACAGGCCTTGCAGTTGGTTACCTTCCCTTCTACCTCCTCCCTCCTGTCAAACATCTAAAACACCTTGAAAGGAGCTTTGGAGTGAAGTGGGGGTTGGTCTCTTTCCCTTAGTCAAGAGGAAATGGCCTGAAATTGTGCCAGGAGAGCGCTAGGTTGGAGAGGAGGAAAAATTTCTATGCTGCAAAAGTAGTGAGGGATTGGCAGAGGCTGCCCAGGGAGGCGGTGGAGTCCCATCCCTGCAGGTGTTCACAAAACACTTGAGCATGGCACTTGGGACCATGGTTTGGTGGCCATGGTGGGGTTGTGTTGCTGGTTGGGCTGGATGGTCTCAGAGGGCTTTGCCAACCCAAACAATTCTGGGATTCAATAAATCCTGCATCATCCTTACTCCTCAGCAGATGCTTACTCTGCCTGAACTTGGTACAACAGCAAACATCTGGCTCCTCTGCCTCCAAACAGCTTGAATCCAGCAGAACTCTGAGCCCAGCATGAATCATAGCATGCATGAGGCTGGAAGGGACCTCAGACATCGTCTACTCCAACCACCCCCACACCAGGGGCAGGGACACCTCTCAGCCTGACTTGGTCGCCCAAGGCCTCATCCCCAACCTGGCCTTCAACACCTCCAGGGAGGAGGCAGCCACAGCCTCCCTGGGCAACCCATTCCAGAGTCTCACCACCCTCAGACTGAAGAACTTCTTCCTCACATCCACTCTAAACCTACTCTCCCTCACCTTCAAACCATTTCCTCCTTGTTCTATTGCTGCAGACCCACAGAGACACTGAAAGCCCTGGGAAGTGGCAACACAGACAGAGCCAAGTCCACCAGCAAACCACCCAACCACCAGAAGCTTCCACTACTAGGAAATGGAGGGAGGCCTGAAAGCAGAGAGGTGCTAATTGGAGCCTTATAAATCACAGGAGTTGCTTTTAACAACAGCATAGATGTGGCTGGGAGGGTTCTGGGAGGTCAAAGAAACCTTAATGAAGATAATTGCTTGTGGTCTCCCAACCAGCAATGCACAAGAGCCTGGCTCTGCTCAACATCAAACAGGCCTCCTGCAGACAGGCAGGTCCCAAGTATTTGGGAGAAAACACCACAATGAAAGACAGACAATTAGCTAATTAGCAGATGTCCAGGGGAAAGGCTCTCCTGAGTACAATTGTTCAAGCAGGCTGCCCTAGGAGCTCTTCCATACCTTTGAAAATTAGCAATGTTCATTGCATTTGGACACCAAAAATGAGCCAGGAACTGGAAAAGAACAAAATGGAAGCAGAGCTTGCAACCTGGGAAGCCTTGCTCTGCACTCATCTCATTTAGTTTTCATTAAGACAAAGTGCAAGGACTTGCACCTAGGTCGGGGCATCCCTTGGTATCAATCCAGGCTGGGGATGATGAGATTGAGAGCAGCTCTGCAGAGAAGGACTTGGGGGTGCAGCAGGGTGAGAAGCTGGACAGGAGCCAGCAATGGGCACTGGCAGCACAGAAGGCCAAGGACAGCCTGGGCTGCATCCAAATCAGTGTGGCCAGAGCTGGAGAGAGAGGATCCTGCCCCTCTGCTCTGCTCTGGGGAGACCTCACCTGCAGTCCTGGGTCCTGCTCTGGAGACTTCAACACAAGAGGGACATGGACATGATGGAGAGGGCCCAGAAGAGGGTCATGAAAATGATCAGAGGACTGGAGAACCTCTGCTATAATGAAAGGCTGAGGGAGCTGTGGGAGTTCAGCCTCGAGAAGAGAAGGCTCCAGGGAGACCTCAGAGCAGCCTTCCACTACCTGAAGGGGCTCCAAGCAGGCTGCAGAGGGACTGTTCCCAAAGGCCTGCAGGGACAGGACCAGGGACAATGGTTTGAAATGAGAGCAGAGCAGATTGAGATTGGATGTGAGGAACAAGTTCTGCAGCAGGAGGCTGCTGGAACACTGCAGCAGGTTGCCCAGGGAGGTGGCTGAGGCCCCAGCCCTGGAGATACTCAAGGTGAGGCTGGACAGGGCTCTGGGCACCCTGATCTAGTGGAGGATGTCCCTGCTGAGTGCAGGGCCTGGGACTGGGTGAGCTTTGGAGGTCCCTTCCAACCCCACCATTCTGTGATTCTGTGACATCACAGAGGGTTTCTTTCTAGGCTGGCCATCTGCAGCAGGTTGAGTGCATGGCGATGTGGAGAGGTCCAGGGCTGCTTAGGAGTGAATCACCAGCTGAAGCCACCACATGATCCCAAGGGAACATAAAGCAGCAGCTCAGTAGCCAAGCTGCAACAGCACACAGAACTGCTGGGCAGAATGAGGCCATTTGTGATTCTATGATTCTGAGCTGCTTTGAGTTGACATTTCAATGAGAAGACAGAAGGAGTGACTGGACAGCTAATCACTTCTGTGGGCTCATGGAAAAGCAAAGCTCCCGCCTCACTGAGCAGGGATGCCTGTCTCTAAGTGGTGATGTGGCTTTGCCACCAAGCCATCATTTAGCTGCTTCACTGTCCTCAAAAAAAGATAAGAGGGACATTAAGGGCCTGAAGAATGTCCAGAGAAGGGCAACAGAGCTGGGGAAGGGTCTGGAGAACAGGAATGGTGAGGAGCAGCTGAGGGAGCTGGGGGTGTTTGGTGTGGAGCAGACTGAGGGGAGGCCTCACTGCTCTCTACAGTGCTCTGAAAGAAGATGGAGCCAGGTGGGAGGTGGTCTTTTCTCCCAGGTAAAAATCAAGAAGAAATGGTCTCAAGGGGAGGCTTAGTTTGAACAATAGGAACAATTTCTTCACTGACAGAGTGGTTAAAGGCTGGAGCAGGCTGCCAGGGGCAGTGCTGGAGTCATCGCCTTGGAAGCCTTTGGCAAATGTGCAGAGTGGTGCTGAGGGACATGGTTTAGTGGTGGCCTTGGTGGTGTTGGCTTAAGGGTTGGACTCGATGACCTCTGAGGTCTTTTCCAGCCTTAATGATCCAGTGACTCAGTTGTGTGCTGGCTTGGGCCAGGATGGAGGCAGAAGCAAGGGCATGCTGATCCCACGGGAGGCGAAAACCCAGACCTCAGAGGTCAAAATCCTTGCAAACAACCATGAGCACTGCAGCCAAGATCTCAGGACTAAGGGCTGGCTGGGAAGGGAAGGGCTGGCTGGGAAGGGAAGGGCTGCTGACAGTTTAAGGTGGTAGATTTTTCAGCCTTCTCTTTCCTTGACTCCTCTCCATTTCCTACATTTGAAGATTCTTACTCAAACTGCCCCTGCTGCCCGGTTTGACTCTGACTTCCCCTGACAATGTAAAAGCCACAATCTCCACACAGCCATGAGGGTACAGACTGTGTCCCCTCTGTCACAAACCTGATTCCTTATTCCAAGGTGCTCAACCAGAGAGAGAAAAACATCACACTGATACCATGAACGTCACCCAGGCTTGGAGCACACAGCCCACTTGCAGAGTGCTTTCTTCTCGTGCTATGTCACCTCCTACCCAGAATCATCGCTTCAGTTGGGTTGGGAAAGGTTTCCAAGCTCATCCAGTCCAGCCACCAGCCCAACCCCACCATGGTCCCATGGCCATGGTTTCTTGAACACCTCTAGGGATAGGGACTCCATCACCTCCCTGGGCAGCCTGTTCTAGCCCCTGACCACTCTTTCTGGTTGCTCTCTACAACTCCCTGAAAGGAAGCTGGATTGGAGGGAGGTAGGGGTTGGTCCCCTCTCCCTACTATCAGATGACATAGCAAGAGAACCTGGCCTGAAATTGTGCCAGGAGAAGGTTAGGTTGGAGAGAGGAAAAATGTCTTTGCTGCAAGAGTGGTCAGGGATAAAGAACAGGCTGCCCAGGGAGGTGGTGGAGTCCCCATCCCTGGGGGTGTTCAAAAAAGGCTTGGATGTGGTACTTGGAGCCATGGTTTAGTTGTCAGGAGGTGTTGGGTGATAGGTTGGACTTGATGAGCTCTGAGGTCTTTTCCAACCTTATTGATTCTGTGATTCTATGCAATGTGTGGCCATGGCACCTGGGCACATGGTTTGACGGCCACAGAATCACAGAACTGGCAGGGCTGGAAGGGACCCCAAGGCTCAGCCAGCTCCAACCCCCTGCCATGGGCAGGGACACCTCACACCACAGCAGGTTGCTCACAGCCACCTCCAGCCTGGCTGCAAACACCTCCAGGCAGGAGGCTTCCACCACCTCCCTGGGCAGCCTCTCATCACCCTCCTGGGGAACAACTTCTTCCTCACAGCCAACCTGAATCTACAACACCATGGTGGGGTTGGGTTGATGTTTGGACTGGATGATCTTGGAGGCCTTTTCCAGGTGAACAATTCTATGCTTCCCTGATCTGAGGACGCTCCAATTACCTTTGGGAACGCACCCAGGCTGGATCTGTTCAGCCATTCCAGGCTGGAGCTGTTCAGCCATTCCAAGCTGGATCTGTTCAGCCATTCCAGGCTGGAGCTGTTCAGCCATTCCAAGCTGGATCTGTTCAGCCATTCCAGGCTGGAGCTGTTCAGCCATTCCAAGCTGGATCTGTTCAGCCATTCCAAGCTGGATCTGTTCAGCCATTCCAGGCTGGAGCTGTTCAGCCATTCCAAGCTGGATCTGTTCAGCCATTCCAGGCTGGAGCTGTTCAGCCATTCCAAGCTGGATCTGTTCAGCCATTCCAGGCTGGAGCTGTTCAGCCATTCCAAGCTGGATCTGTTCAGCCATTCCAGGCTGGAGCTGTTCAGCCATTCCAAGCTGGATCTGTTCAGCCATTCCAGGCTGGAGCTGTTCAGCCATTCCAGGCTGGAGCTGTTCAGCCATTCCAAGCTGGAGCTGTTCAGCCATTCCAAGTTGGATCTGTTCAGCCATTCCAGGCTGGAGCTGTTCAGCCATTCCAAGCTGGATCTGTTCAGCCATTCCAGGCTGGAGCTGTTCAGCCATTCCAAGCTGGATCTGTTCAGCCATTCCAAGCTGAAGCTGTTCAGCCATTCCAGGCTGGAGCTGTTCAGCCATTCCAGGCTGGAGCTGTTCAGCCATTCCAGGCTGGAGCTGTTCAGCCATTCCAAGCTGGATCTGTTCAGCCATTCCAAGCTGAAGCTGTTCAGCCATTCCAGGCTGGAGCTGTTCAGCCATTCCAAGCTGGAGCTGTTCAGCCATTCCAAGCTGGAGCTGTTCAGCCATTCCATTTCTTGTTTTTCCACTCAGAAAAATCAATCTCAGTATTTTCACTTCCAGGGACAGGGTGAGCAACACATGGCACCAACCCAACACAAACTGTCCACTGGAAGCAGCAGCACCCCTCATAAATAATCTGTGACAGTTAGAGCCTGCAAGCACTGGCAGAGATTGCCAAGAATTGGATGATTTGGTGAGGGGGGGAAGAGAGATTAGTGTCAGCAGTGAGGCTGCTGCAGGGGCACTTCTGGAAGCAGAGTTCACTTGGGTTTATTCTGACATCCCAGAACCCCGACACAGCAAAACTTTCTGCCTCTTCCCAGTCCTCAGGAGATCCCAACAGGCTCAGCTGCTCAAAAGATCTTGGATTTCTCCAGCCAGAGGCACAACAAACTGCAGCCTGCATGGAGCTGGAATTCCTGACAGAGACAGACTTCCCCAATCTGATAAAGAGTCAGCCAAAGCAAACAGCCCTCACTGCACCAGGGCTCTGCACAGCTCTCTCCTGCAGCAGCAAGCTGCCTCCTGCAGCTGCCACCCAAATGATAACCCTGGGACACCAAAACCAGTGCCAGGCTCACACAGTCATGATGGAACTGCCATGTCCTAGGCAGGCAGAAGAGCCCAGGCAGATGCTCAGCATCCTGGTTCTTATCAGAGAATTCCAGACTGGTTTGGGTTGGAAGGGACCTCCAGAGGTCATCCAGTCCAAACCCCCTGCAGTCAGCAGGGACATCTGTATCTAGAGCAGGTTGCTCCAGCAGGGACATCTGCAGCTGGAGCAGGTTGCTCAGACTCCCAGACAACCTGACCTGCAATGGTGCCAGGGGTGGGGCATCTGCCACCTCCCTGGGCAACCTGGGCCAGGCTCTCCCCACCCTCAGTGTGAAGGTTTCACAGTTCACACACAGTCACAATTCCAATTTACTTCTTCCAAAGCTCTGGTGAGCTTGGATAGAGAAAAAAATCCCTATCAGAACTCCAAGATTGCCCATAGAGAATCATGGAATGGTTGGAAGGGACCCTGGAGATCATTTACTCCAAGCCCCCTGCCATAGGCAGGGACACCTCTCAACTAGACTTAAGACATAAACCTCTGAGTAGATAAGTTTGGGCTGAAGCACTTAAGCAAGGCAGCAACAGAGTGAGACAACCTAAATGAGAACAGAAAATGACCACAAGAGCCAAGACACCTCTGCAGATGCTCAGCAGCAAGAGCATTTCCTGCTGGCCTGGGGAGGCACAGTGCCAATACACAACTGAAAGGGAGGGTGGGGAGACTCAGGCACAGGTTGCCCAGGGAGGCTGTGGATGCCCCTTGCCTGGAGACGTTTAAGGCCAGGCTGCATGAGGCTTGAGCAGCTTGGGCTGGTGGAAGGTGTCCCTGTCCATGGCAGGGGGTTGGAGCTGGGTGATGTTGAAGATCCCTTCCAACCTAAGCCATTGTGAGAATCGATGAAACAACAGGCCCCTGCGAGAGCGAGGACAAGCAACGGCTGCAGCACCCCTGCTACACCTTTTGCTGCTCCAGTGCTTTCCCTCCTCTCTGATGAACATTTTCCATTCGGCTCCAATTCCACACTCAAAAATTCTCCTCCCTTGAATCACACAACTGCTGAGGCTGCAAGACACCTTGGAGGTCACCCAGCCCAGCTGCTCACCCAGAGCTCACAGTCCCCCCACTGCTGCTGAGCCACTGCCACTGAACCACAGCCCTCAGCACCACACCCACACAGCTTTGAAATACCTCTAGGGATGGAGACTCCACCACCTCCCTGGGCAGCCTCTTCCAGGCCTTGACATCCCTTGCAGGGAAGAAATTGTTCCTAATGTCCAACCTTGGCACAACTTGAGGCCAGTTCCTCTTGTCCTCTCACTTGCTGCATGTGAGAAGAGCCCAACCCCCACCTGGCTCCAGCCTCCTCTCAGGGAGCTGCAGAGAGCAATGAGGTCTCCCTCAGCCTCCTCTTCTCCACACCAAACACCCCCAGGTCCTTCAGCTGCTCCTCCCCAGCCCTGTTCTCCAGACCCTTCCCCAGCTTCATTGCCCTTCTCTGGCCCTGTTCCAGCTCCTCAATGTCCTTCTGGGAGTGAGGAGCCCAAAACTGAACCCAGCTCTCAAGCTGTGGCCTCCCCAGTGCCCAGTACAGGGCACTATCCCTGCCCTGCTCCTGCTGGCCACACCACTGCTGACCCAGGCCGGGCTGCTGGGGGCCTTCTTGGCCAGCTGCTGGCTCATCTTCAGGCAGCCATCAATCAACACCCCCAAGCAGCTCTCCAACCACTCTGCTCCATGCCTGTAACGCTGCCTGGGATTGTGGTGGCCCAGGTCCAGCACTCAACACCTGACTGCACTGACTCTCATCCCATTGGCATCGCCCTGCCCAGAACTCCCTGCAGAGTCTTCCTGCCCTCCTCACCTGCTCACTCTGCTTGGGGTCTCCAAACTTACTGGGGCTGCACTCAACCCCCTCACATCCATGGTGGAGTCCCCATCCCTGGAGGTGTTTAGGCAGAGCCTGGATGAGGCACTTGGTGCCATGGTTGAGTTGATCAGATGGTGCTGGGGGATAGGTTGGACTGGATGATCACAAAGGCCTTTTCCAACCTGGTTAATTCTATTCTATTCTGTTCAAACCATCTTGCTTGGAGCTCAGAGCAAATGAGGCTGAACCTACAACTCTGGTGGCCCTTCACTTCCTGCAAACCCAAATGATGTTGTACATAAACCTCCTCCGTGTCCACAGTCCAAGTTGTGTTCATTCATTGGGGTTTGCTCCTACTGACAAGAGATAATGAAAGGAGAAATGTGCTTGGCCAGTGTCAACCATCATGACCTCTGGGGTGGGGGTAGGGGGAAGTACTTCTGCAGGCAGAAGTGAATCATAGAATCAATAAGGATGGAAAAGACCTCAGAGATCCTCAAGTCCAACCTATGGCTCCAAGGGCCACATCCAGTTCCCTCTTGAACACCTCCAGGCATGGGGACTCCACCACCTCCCTGGGCAGCACATCCCAAGGGCCAATTCCTCTTGCTGGGAAGAACTTTCTCCTCACCTCCAGCCTAAACCTCCCCTGGCACAGCTTGAGACTGTGTCCTCTTGTTCTGGGGCTGGGTGCCTCACTGTCACACCTCCCCAGCCAGCCTTGCCTGCTCAGTCTCCAAGGAGGACTCCCAGAATATAAAAAACTTCGTACAGCCCAGCATGGGGAAGTTGGAAGCACCTCTGGAGCTCACCCAGTCCAACCCACCGCAGCCTGCCCGGGAACACAGTGGCCAGGGGGGTTGGAATCTCTCCACAAAAGGAGACTCCACAACCTCTCTGGGCAGCCTGCTCCAGGCCTCCAGCACCCTCACAATACAGAAGGCTCTCCTCATGCTGAGATGGAACCTTCTGGGTTCCAGTTGGTGGCTGTTGGCCTTGTTCTTTGCCCTGCCCCCTGGGCACCACCGACAAGAGTCTGGCCCCAGCCTCTTACAGAGAGTGGGTAGATTCAGCTTGGATGTTAGGAAGTTGTTGCCCAGGAGGGTGGTGAGAGCCTGGCACAGGCTGCCCAGGGAGGTGGTGGAAGCCTCCTGCCTGGAGGTGTTTGCAGCCAGGCTGGAGGTGGCTGTGAGCAACCTGCTGTGGTGTGAGGTGTCCCTGCCCATGGCAGGGGGTTGGAGCTGGCTGAGCCTTGAGCTCCCTTCCAGCCCTGACAGCTCTGTGGTTCTAACATCCTGTGACTGTGATTCTCGCCCCCCACCCTTTAGCTCTTGCTGAGCATTGCTCAGATCCCTTCTGGGGCTGCTCTTCTCCAGGCTCTCAGCCTTTGCTCCTCCCAGAGATGCTCCAGGCCCCTCAGCAGCTTTTTCCTCTGGAGGTCCTTTCTTCTCTTCAGAGCTGCTCCCTGTTTGCCATCTAACATTTCTTGCTCTTTAAGAAGCCCAGCAAGTGACAACCCCTTCAAGAGGCTGCAATAACCTCATGTCTTGAGGGTTTGCTATTCCCCTGCAGTCTGACAACCACTGAATGGTTCCCAGTGGAAGGTGGATGAGGAATCTTCTCCTCATTCATCACACTCTTGCTGATGCAGCCCCTGTGGACATCTATCAGCCTTCTCCCAGAGCTTTCAGCTGAGACAAGATGAAAATGGAAACAAAAGGAACTCCAATAAAATAAACTCCAAATCACTCCCTGATGCTCTTTGCCAAAGGTTCTGATGACCAAGGAACTGAAGCAGGATGTGAAGAACACCACCATCACTTACTCCTTCCTGTAAGGTCAAAGCATCTTCTGTGCAGGGAATGAATCAGCATCCGAGGAATGACTCAGGGCTGTCCACTGCACAGAGCTGCTGCCTGTGGGATTCTGCCTCCCCACCTGGAGATGCCACCACAGGCATGGATGAGGGGAGGGGAAAAAAAGGACAGACCAAAAAAGGGACTCCAGGAAGGCTTGGTGAGGTCTTGTGATTGAGGCAACTCGTGGCAGAAGTGATTTCCACTCCCCCCTCTGCTGCAGACATAAAAAGTGGTGGAAACAAAAACCTGGACTGCTCCTCTTGGAGCTTCAGATCAGAGTCACTGCCTCTGGATGTCTGCAAGTGCTGTCCCCTCCCCAGGTGTGCACTCCGAGAGCAGCAGTGCTGTGCAAGGCTCAGAAGTTAATTCTCTCTCTGTCCTGGAGCTTTACAGGTGATAAAGTTGCATTGAAGGGCAACCAAGCTGGAGAGGGGTCTGGAGAAGAGGGCTGGGGAGGAGCAGCTGAGGGAGCTGGGGGCGTTCAGTTTGGAGAAGAAGAGCCTGAGGGGAGACCTCGTTGCTCTCTCCAGCTCCCTGAGAGGAGGCTGCAGTGAGGTGGGGTTGGGCTCTGCTCCCTATCTCCGGTGACAGGAGGAGAGGCAATGGCCTGGAATTGTGCCAGGGGAGGGATAGGATGGAGAGAAGGAAAAAATTCTTTGCTGCAGGAGTGGTCAGGGATTGGAAGAAGCTGCCCAGGGAGGTGGTGGAGTCCCCAGCCCTGGAGGTGTTCAAGAAATGTGTGGCCATGGCACTTGGGAAGATGGTGTTAAGTGTTGAGGAGTGGTGATGGAGCTGCTGCCATGTCTGAAGGTAAGGAGAGGCAGTCAAGGATGGACAAGGGCTGAGAGAGTTGGGGTTGTTGAGCATGGAGAAGAGAAGGCTCTGGGGAGACCTTCTGGTGGCCTCTCAGTACTTCAAGGGGCCAAGCTGCTCAGGGAGGCTGGGGATGTCCCCTCCCTGCAGGTGTGTGGCTGTGGCCCTTAGAGCCAGGGTTTGATGGCCATGGTGGGGTTGGGTTGCTGGTTGGACTGGATGAGTCTGTTCCAGCCCAAAGAGTTCTGTGGTTCTGTAATGGGTTGGGGCAGATCCCCTCCCCACCACAGGCAGAAATAACGACTCAGGCAAACGGATTGCAAAAGTGATGAAAGTTTAAATAGAAAGCAGTGAATGTTACAGAAAACCCAAAGCGCAGTGACAAAGAAAGATCCCATCCCCACCTGAGGGTGCATCCAAAACCCCCAGGGCTCCTTCTTCCCCCTCCCTCTGCTGCGCTAGTCTCAGCTGGCCAGGCCTGAGACTGCCCATCCCCCTGTGGCCTTGGGCCCAATCAGGCCCATGGCCGGGAGATCTCTCCCCCAGTTACCAAGTCTCGGAGAGGGAAGGAAAGAGGAAGTGCCAGACCCCGCACTGGATCTTATAGTGGTGCAAAGAATTATGGTAGGAAATACACAATTTCCTGTGTCCATCCCTCTGGGCTGGACTTCTGGACACGGGAAGTGAATGCACCAGGGGGGCACCCAGCTCAAACTGCAACAGGTTCATCAGCATCCTGAGTGATTCCTTCTCCTGGAGGGGCCACAGTGGCATTGGGTGGATGGTTGGACTGGATGACCTTAGAGGACTTTTCCAACCCAAACCATTCTAAGTTTCTAAGAAATTACTTTGGACTAAGCCAGAATGCAGGAAATGCATCCTAGCCTTCAGAAGAAGAGGCTGAGGGGAGACCTCACCACCCTCCACAACTGCCCCAGAGGAGGCTGGAGCCAGGTGGGAGTTGGTCTCTTCTCACATGCAACAAGTGACAGGACGAGAGGAAACAGGAGGAAGAAATTCTTGCCCCTGAGGGTGGGGAGGCACTGGAACAGGTTGTCCAGGAAAATTGTGGAGGCTCCAAGCCTGCAAGTGTTCCAGGCCAGGTTGGATGAGGCCTTGAGCAACCTGGGCTGGTGGAAGATGTCCCTGCCCATGGCAGAAGGGTTGGAACTGGATGATCTTGAAGGTCCCAGCCAATTCTATGAATCTGGCCAGTAACTGATAGCAAGAAAGGGGATGACTTCCAAGCCCTCTCACAGCAAACCTCTTGGCAAACCATCCACCACAAACAAAATTCTCTTGTGTTCCCACCAGGATTTTATTCCATCCCCCCCAAAATTCTCAGCTGCCTGCTGCTGGTGCCCACTTAACACAAAACTCTGAGCCCCCTCTTCTGCCCAAGAGCTGTTTCCAGCTGTCCTGCTGATGGGATAGCCATTCCCCAAGGTCAAAACAAGCAAACTCTGGCTGCTCAGGAGCCCAAAACCATCCTGTGCCATTTTTAGGTAAAGCCTTCTCATATCCCAGAGTTCAGAGAGTCAATTCTCCAGCTCCTCTGCTCTGCCCTGCACTCTCCAAGCGATGCAGCACTCGGCTTCTCAGGGATCCTGACCAGCAACAGTCCCTTTTGGAGGTCCACACTCTTCCAGCGCCACAGGCACCCACCCCTGAAGCTGCCAGCTGAGCTCCAGCTCTGATTTCCCAAACACAATGTCCAAGGCTTCCACACAAGCCCATCTCTGCTCTTTGCAGACCCTCAGCTAACTGCACAAAGCGCGCGAGCTGCGTCCCACTTCTGCCTGCACCTCCTTCCCCTTTTCCAGCTGCAGATGACATCATTTCCCCCAGAGAAGCATCTCTGCTTCGAGAAATGAAAGTCAGCCCTCAGCAGCAATAATTGCAGCCTCATCAGGGTGAAAAGGAGCTGCCCAGCACGAGATTCAAGTTCATGTTCAGAGACGATGGCACATCAGCCATCTCCAAGTCCAGCACCCAGAAGAGCCTGGAGCATCTCTGCTGGCCCCTGAAAGGAGGTGGGGGTTGGGCTCTTCTCCATTGTCTCAGGTGATAGAATGAGAGGAAATGGCCTGGAACTATGCCAGGGGAGGGCTAGGTTAGAGAAGAGGAACAATTTCTTTGCTGCAAGAGTGGTCAGGGACTGGGATGTGCTGCCCAGGGAGGTGGGGGAGTCCCCAGCCCTGGAGGTGTTCCAGAAACGACGCCTGGGGACATGGTTTAATTGTCATAGTGCTGTTAGGTTGAAGGTTGGACTTACTGATCTTAGAGGTCTGTTCCAACCAAAACACTTCTGTGATCCACCTATAAACATGAGGAGCTGCGTCTGTGCAGCCAGACCACCCAGGACTACTTCCACTCCTTTCACCTGAGCAGTCCATAATGCTACCAAGTGAGGGCTCCTTTTCCATGCAGAACCATGCCAAAGCTGGCACTGCTGACCTCAAAGTGTCCTCCTGCTCCCTGGGCTCTGCAGGTTCTGGATACCTGATCCTGTCAGCCACGGACTGCAAGCTGATGCAGAGCTGGTGGCAACCAATCCAACCCTCTGCACAGCTTGGCAGCTCCAAAGGAAGGATCTTAAAGCACTGGGGATGTGTCATCAGAGGGGAAACAGCAGCAGAATCATGGAATGCTTTAGGTTGGAAAGGACATCAAAAGGCCATCGAGTCCAACTGCAGCCAGCAGGGACAGCTGCAGCTAAAGCAGGTTGCTCAGAGCCCCAGACAACCTGCCCTGCAGTGGTGCCAGGGATGGGGCAGCTCCCAGATCTCTGGGCAGCCTGGGCCAGGCTCTCACCACCCTCAGGGGCAAACATATCTTCCTTCTCTCCAGTCTGAGTCTCCCTCTTGCAGTTCAAACCCTCAACCCTTGTCCTGTCCCATCAGGCCCTGCTCAGAGACTGCCCCCAGCTCTCTGATCCCTCTTGAAGCACTCAAAGGCCACCACAAGGTCTCCCTGAAGCCTTCTCTTCTCCAGGCTGAACCACCCCAACTCCCAGCCTGGCTCCCAGCAGAGGGCTTCCAGCCCTGCCAGCACTGCTGTGGCCTCCCCTGGCTCTGCTCCACCAGGTCCCTGCCTGTGCTGAGGGCTCCAGAGCTGCCCCAGCACTGCAGGGGGGTCTGAGCAGAGCACAGCAGAGGGCAGAATCCCCTCCCTCCACCCAGTATTAATTCTGTGCTCCACATCTCCTGAGCTACCTTACAAAAAAAAGAGAACCAAACAAAACACAACCACCCCAAACAAACCAGATACTGCCCAGGATGGATCATGTTTGAAACAGCACTTCCAGCAGCTGTTTTGTGTGCAGGGTGAAGGGAAAGAGAAGAGGGAGGAAAAAAGAAGAAAAGGGAAGGAAAAGAAGGAAGGCTCAGGAAAAGAAGTCATCTTTTTGTTCTCCAAGGGCCATGTTTATCCAAACCATTCACCCCACATGTTAGGACAATTTCCAAGCAAAGGCACAAGGAGGATGCTGCAGTGAAACTCAGCACAAACCAAGCTCCCCAGTCTCCAAGTGCCAGAACACAAGAAGAGCTGGAGAGCAGGACTGTTCTGAATGCACCAGGACACGACAGCAAAGCCAAAGCTCTTCTTACAATGCAAGAAACACTAAAAAACCTCCACCCCTGAAACAGAGATGAAAGCAGCACCAAACCCAGCCCTGTCAGCCACCTAAACAGACAGGACTGCAGCTCGTGCAAACATCCATCCCAAAGAGAGAAGCAGAACTGAAAGAGGGGCAGCTCTCCAAGTCTTTAATAATGGATGGCAGCAAAGCATTGCCAGGCTGCAATCTCACTAATTAATCCTGAGCACCTCAAAGCAAAGGGACAGCCTTGTCTGAAGAAAAGGCCTTGGGGGTGCTGGGGGAGGAGAAGCTCAGCAGGAGCCAGCAGGGAGCACTTGCAGCCCAGAGAGCCAAGCAGAGCCTGGGCTGCAGCAAGAGAAGTGTGGCCAGCAGGGCAGGGAGGGGATTCTGCCCCTCTGCTCCACTCTGCTGAGACCACAGCTGGAGCTCTGGGGCCAGCTCTGGAGCCTCTGTGCCAGGAAGGATCTGGAGGGGCTGGAAGGTATCCAGAGCAGGGCCATGAGGATGAGCAGAGGGCTGAAGCTGCTCTGCTGTGAGCACAGACTGAGGGAGTTGGGGCTGTGCAGGCTGGAGAGGAGAAGGCTCCCAGGAGACCTCATTGTGGCCTTCCAGGATCTGCAGGGGGCTCCAAGAAAGCTGGGGAGGGACTTTGGAGGGTGTCAGGGAGGGATAGGACTGGGGGGGATGGAGCAAAACTAGAAGTGGGGAGATTGAGATTGGCTGTGAGGAAGAAGTTGTTCCCCAGGAGGGTGGTGAGAGCCTGGCACAGGCTGCCCAGGGAGGTGGTGGAAGCCTCCTGCCTGGAGGTGTTTGCAGCCAGGCTGGAGGTGGCTGTGAGCAACCTGCTGTGGTGTGAGGTGTCCCTGCCCATGGCAGGGGGTTGGAGCTGGCTGAGCCTTGGGGTCCCTTCCAAACCCTAACAATTCTATGAAACCCCACCAGCATTGTATGAGGGGATGGAGCAAACCCTCAGCCAGTTTGCTGATGGTACCCAACTGGGAGGAGTGGCTGCCACCCCCTCAGGCTGTGCTGCCCTCCAGCCAGACCTGGGCAGGCTGCAGAGCTGGGCTGAGGAACCTCATGAAGCTAAACAAGGGCAAGTGTAGGGTCCTGCACCTGAGGAGCAACCCCCTGCACCAGGCCAGGTGAGGGGGGACCTGCTGGGAAGCAGCTCTGTGGAGAAGGAGCTGGGAGTGCTGGTGGGCAGCAGCTGTACTGGGGTTGCAGCAGCAAAGTATTAAAACACCTCAGAGATAATTCCACAGCTGAAGTAAAAACATGAGGGGCAGAGATGCTCTTTTAAGCCAGGGCTGCTGCAGGGCTGCTGCTTTGACACCTGGCACTGAGGTGAGAGCCTCTGCCCTCGTTGCAGCCAGCAGGTAATTGCACTTAGCCTGACACAGGCTGCCAAGTGCAGCAAAGACAAACCTCTCTTCCACCTCCTAGCTTCATCTTCCTTGCAACTGGCTATGAATCTAAAGCCTCCCTCAGGATGTTTTGAACACTTCCAAGGTGATTCTTCAAGGACCAAGATCTGAGCTGCAGCTGCAGGGTGATTCCCAGAGAAGGCATCAGGCCCTCTGATCTTTTCCTTTCCACCACCTGCCCACCTCTCTCTCCCAGCTGCTCTTTCCCACGTTCAAGGGGAAGCAGAGATCACAGAATGGTTTAGACTGGAAGGGACCTCAGAAATCATCTACTCCAAACCCCCCTGACATGGGCAGGACACCTCTCAACTAGACTTGGCTGCTCAAGGTCTCATCCAGCCTGGCCTGGAACACCTCCAGGGAGGAGGCAGCCATAACCTGTTCCAGAGTCTCACCAGCCTTATACTGAAGAACTTCTTCCTAGGCTCTGGTCTGACCCTGCTCTCCCTCAGCTTCAAACCATTCCCCCTTGGCCTGGCTCCAGACACCCTCAAGAACAGTCCCTCTGCAGCCTCCCTGTAGGCTCCCTTCAGGTACTAGAAGGCTGCTCCAAGGTCTCCCTGGAGTCATCTCTTCTCCAGGCTGAACCCCCCCAGCTCCCTCAGCCTGTCCTCACAGCAGAGCTGCTCTAGCCCTTGGACCACCCTTGTGGCCTCCTCTGGCCTCACTCCAAGAGCAGACCTCCCCAAGCTCATACCCTGAAGAGGACAGCGAGCTGCTAAGGCTCAGCAGCAGGCTGGCAGGCCCCTGGAAGGGGCCAGGTCACAGTGAAGGTCAGCCCAGTGTTATCTGGAGGAACTGAAATGCAATGCTGAGCACAGGTCAGCAGCTCAGATGACACAGCTGGCTCCTTTCTGCCTTGCATGGCCATGAAGGACAGCTGAGCTGGGGACTCCAGGCAGTCCACAACACCCAGGTCTGAACGGCTTCCCACAAGCCCATCACCACCTAGGGAACACAGGGCACTGTCTGTGGTGCTAGCACCTGAGCACAGTTCAACACTGGGCAGAACAGAAAGCACAGCTGGCACTTCAAAACAGGATGCAGGAACACAAACTTCTTCCTGAAGTCACCAGCTGGAAGATCTCAATCCTCCTCCTTGGGTCATAGAATGGGTTGGGTTGGAAGGGACCTCAAAGATCATCTACTCCAACCCCTGCCATGGGCAGGGACACCTCTCACCAGCCCACGTTGCTCAAGGCCTCATCCAAGCTGCCCTTAAACACCTCCAGGGAATGGGCATCCACAACCAACCTGGGCACCCTGTGCCAGTGTCTCTCACTCTCATTCTAAAGAATTTCTTCCCCATCTGCAGTCTCAGTCTCCCCTCTTCCAGCTCAGAGCCATTTGCCCACATCCTGTCATTCCCAGCCCTTGTCAGTCCTTCCCCAACTCTCCTGGAGCCCCTTCAGGTACTGCAAGGCTGCTCTAAGGTCTCCCTGGAGCCTTCTCTTCTCCAGGCTGAGCAGCCCCAACTCTCCCAGCCTGGCCCCACAGGGCAGGCTCTGCAGCCTCTGATCATCTCCGTGGCCACCACTGGGCCTGCTGCAACAGTTTGAAGTCCTTCTTGTGCTGAGGGCAGCACAATTGGAGTGGGTCAGACCAAGATGACCTTTGAGGATCCCTTCCAACCCAAAGCAATCTGTGAATCTGTGAACTGGAAGCAGTACTCAAATGTGTCCAGGGAAGGGCAAGGAGGCTGGGGAGGGGTCTGGGACACAGCCCTGGGAGGAGAGGCTGAGGGAGCTGGGCTTGCTTAGCCTGCAGAAGAGGAGGCTCAGGGGAGACCTTCTTGCTCTCTGCAACTCCCTGCAGGGAGGTTGGAGCCAGCTGGGGCTGGGGCTTGGGCTCTTCTGCCAGGCAAGCAGCCCCAGAACAAGAGGATACAACCTCAAGCTGCACCAGGGGAGGTTTAGGCTGGAGGTGGGGAAGAAATTCTTCCCAGAAAGAGAGATTGGCCCTTGGGATGTGCTGCCCAGGGAGGTAGTGGAGTCCCCATCCCTGGAGGTGTTGAGGAAGAGCCTGGCTGAGGCCCTTGGTGCCATGGTTGAGTCGATCAGATGGTGTTGGGTGATAGGTTGGACTTGGTGAGCTCTGAGGTCTTTTCCAACCTGGTGAATTCTGTTAATTCTGTTACCCCAGGTGGGGTCCCACCAGAGCAGAGCAGAGGGGGCAGAATCACCTCTCTGATCCTGGCTGCTCACCAGACCCCAGTGCAAAGCACCTCCCAAGGTCCTCCCTGAGAGAGTTCAACCATTCACTTCTCCCAGCTTATTTCTTAATTTTTTCAGTCCCATTCAGCAACATCTCAAACACTGCACTGAAATATTTCCACCCTTCTGCCTGCATCTCTTGGCTGCATGGGCTTTTTGTGACACTCCAAGGACCTCTTTCCAAGCACTCCCCCATCCAAGGGAAACAGGACGGTGCACAACCACCCCTCTGTTTCCCAGGGGGGTGAGGCGGGGGTCTGCAAACCGTTTGAGCTGAGCACTTGGAGATTAGCACCAATCACTGAGCTGGCACAAAGCCAGCACCACTCTCCCCAGCAGAAAAAACAAGAGGCTGGGGGAAATCCAATCATGAGCCTCTAAAAAGGCCAAGCCCACCAAATGAGCTCAATTCTCTCACTGGAGGCGAAGCAAGGTCATGGTGGAAGAGGGAAGGAGGGGGAGATGAAGAGGAGAACCACCACCCAAACTCCCAACCCCTCACAACATTTCAGCTCTTGGTTCAGGCAGTTCTTTCTGCAGCCCATTTCACCAGCAGGATTAGAAATGTCAGGAGCTGCCTGGCAGCTGCCCAGGGCCATAGCACAGGAGCAGCCATCGTGTGTCAGCCTACAGCAGCCAGGGCTCCATCCCAGAGCAGATGCTGCCTCTCAGCTCTCATCAGGCACAGGGAGACACAGCCCTGTCCAATGCACTCAGAGCTCCAGAGCTGAGCTGTCAGCATGAGAGCAGGCAGGAGGAGCAGAGAGGGATAGGACTGGATGGTTGGAATGTGCTGCCCAGAGGGGTGGTGGAGTCCCCATCCCTGGAGGTGTTCAAGAGGGGATTGGATGTGGCACTTGGAGCCAGGGTTTAGTTGTCAGGAGGTGTTGGGTGAGAGTTGGACTTGATGATCTCTGAGGTCTTTTCCAACCTTATTGATTCTATGACTCTATGAAAAGGCCTTTCAGATCACCCAGGGCAGGTGCAGGTGGTGGTGCTGTCACTGCTGCAAAACTCAAACCAAGCCAAGGAAAGATCAAAAATGTCCTAACAAGGGAATGAGGAGAAACACTGACCCTGCAGAGGACTTGAGGGCTCTGCCCCTCTGCTCAGACCCCCCTGCAGTGCTGGGGCAGCTCTGGAGCCCTCAGCACAGACAGGGACCTGGTGGAGCAGGGCCAGAGGAGGCCACAGCAGTGCTGGCAGGGCTGGAAGCCCTCTGCTGGGAGCCAGGCTGGGAGTTGGGGTGGTTCAGCCTGGAGGAGAGAAGGCTCCAGGGAGACCTTGTGGTGGCCTTTGAGTGCTTCAAGAGGGATCAGAGAGCTGGGGGCAGTCTCTGAGCAGGGCCTGATGGGGATGGTTTGAACTGCAAGAGGGAGACTCAGACTGAAGATGAGGAAGAAATTGTGCTGAGGGTGGTGAGAGCCTGGCCCAGGCTGCCCAGAGTGCTCATCCCTAGCACCACTGCAGGGCAGGTTGTCTGGGGCTCTGAGCAACCTGCTCTAGCTGCAGCTGCCCCTGCTGGCTGCAGTCCCTGCTGGCTGCAGTTGGACTCGATGGCCTTTACAGGTCCTTCCCAACCCAAACCAGTCTGTGGCTCTATGATTCATGGTAGCTGACTGGCTGCAGACTAATCAAGGAGCATTGCTCAGAGAGGACCAGAAGAGATCTCCTCCTTTCCTTACTGTCAAACATTTACACACTGCCTGAGGGGGAGTGTTTGAGAGACAAGATGATGTGAAAAGTTCTTTCTGTTCCTGATGCTGCCAGCCTCCTCTGTGGGCCCCTAGAAAATGCTGTCCTTGAGAGACCAAGTTCACCTGTCCAAGGGGATCACACACCTGAGGTTTAGCAGACTACAGGACAGAAAAATTGTCTCCTATCTTAGCCTGCCCTTTTCTGCCTCAGCCCTAACCATTTGTAACCAATTTAGGGGTGTCATCCTTATCTGGACCTTGGCTGCAGCAGAAAGCAACCAAGTTTCCTGGACCTTTAAAGGCATCCCTGGGGTTTTCATGCTGGATTTGGGGTCTGACTAACACAAGGGAATCCCTTTGTTGCATTCTTGGTTGTGCTCATTGAGTTGACACTCGAGCCTCAGGGACTTCCCACTCTTCTTCAGTCCTTCCAATCTACTGTGGATCACACAAACACAGAATGGGAGGGGTTGGAATGGACCTCTGAAGATCATCAAATCCAACCCCTCCCTGCCAAGCCAGTTTCACCTAGAGGAGGTCACCCTTGGTGTCCTTTGCTAGGACAGGCTAAGGTTCTGCATGATTTATGCCTGAATCTGTTCTTTAGGACACTCATGGTGAATTTAGGGAGGTTTTGTCACATTAGCAGGAAAGCCTTGGAGAATGTGGAGCATGTGGGGAGCAGGTGCTTGAGGAACTGGTACTGGTACTTGGAGTACTGGTTGACAGCAGCTGAACAGGAGCCAGCAGTGTGCCCAGGGGGCCAAGAAGACCAAGGGCATCCTGGCCTGGATCTGGAAGAGTGTGGCCAGCAGGAGCAGGGAGGTCATTGTGCCCTGGACTCAGCACTGCTTAGGCCACCCCTGAAGTCCTGTGTCCAGCTCTGGGCTCCTCAGTTTCAGAAGGCCATTGAGAGACTTGAAGGTGTCCAGAGAAGGGCAAGGAGGCTGGGGAGGGGTCTGGAGCACAGCCCTGGCAGGAGAGGCTGAGGGAGCTGGGCTTGCTTAGCCTAGAGAGGAGGAGGCTCAGAGGAGACCTTCTTGCTCTCTGCAACTCCCTGCAGGGAGGTTGGAGCCAGCTGGGGGTTGGGCTCTTCTGCCAGGCAGGCAAGCAGCCCCAGAACAAGAGGACACAGTCTGCAGCTGTGCCAGGGGAGGTTGAGGCTGGAGGGGAGGAGAAAGTTCTTCCCAGCAAGAGGAATTGGCCCTTGGGCTGTGCTGCCCAGGGAGGTGGTGGAGTCCCCATCCCTGGAGGTGTTGCAGAGGGGCTTGGATGTGGCCCTTGGAGCCATGGTTGAGCTGTCAGGAGGTGTTGGGTGACAGCTTGATGAGCTCTGAGGTCTTTTCCAACCTAGCTGATTGTCCCTGAGCCTTCTCTTCTCCAGGCTGAACAACTAATCCCAGCTCCCTCAGCCACTCCTCAAGACCTGCTCTGCAGACTCTCCAGCAGCCACTGGAGCTCAGTGCTGAAGCTGACAAAGTCACCAGCAGCTGGATGGTACTGATCATGCTGAAACCTCAAACATCTGCAGCAGCTCTGTTCCAAGTGGTTTGTGTTAGAGGTGCAGAGGTTGTCTTTAAGGAGAGTCTCCATGTCTGGAGACATTCAAAACCCACCTGAACATACACAGAATATACATAGAATACATAGAATATACATAGAACAAACCAGGTTGGAAGAGACCTTCAAGATCATCGCGTCCAACCCATCAACCAATCCAACACCGCCCAAACAACTAACCCACGGCACCAAGCACCCCATCAAGTCTCCTCCCGAAACGCTCCAGTGATGGTGACTCCACCACCTCCCCAGGCAGCCCATCATATCACATATCACAGGATGGGAGGGGTTGGAAGGCACCTCCAGAGATTACAGAGTTCAACCCCCTGCCAGAGCAGGGTCACCCAGGGCAGGTCACACAGGAACACAGCCAGGGGGGGGTTTGGAGATCTCCAGAGCAGGAGACTCCACAACCTCTCTGGGCAGCCTGCTCCAGGCCTCCAGCACCTTCACAGTCAAGAAGTTTCTCATCATGTTGAGATGGAACCTCCTGGGTTCCAGCTTGTGCCCACTGTTTCTTGTCCTACGTCTGGGCACCACCAAACAGAGCCTGGCACCTTCCCACTGACCCCCAGCCCTCAGCTATTGATAGACATTGATCAGATCCCCTCTCAGCCTTCTCCTCTCCAGAATGAAGAGCCTGAGGGCTTTCTTCAGAGCAGAGATGTACAAACCCACCAATCATCCAGGTGGCTCTCTTGTTGGACTTTCTCCAGCAGATCCCTGTTCCTGTGCAACCTTCTCTAGGTGACCCTGCCTTGGCAGGGAAGGGTGGACTCAATGATCTCCAGAGCTCCCTTCCAACCCCTACCAGTCTGTGTAGAGATGTGGCTGAAGTTTGAAGGAAAACAAATTGTTTGGATGGGTTTGGTACCTTAGGCTGCAAAATGTCCTCTGTCTTGCACACATATCCTTGGAGTCTGACCTTTTGAATTAGAATTGGATTATTTGATGATGAATGGAGCCTGACAGAATTCAAGCTGGAATGCCAGGGTAGGATTTCTAATTGCTTAGAGAAGCTGGTGTTGGTTTGCAGCCGCTGGGAGCAGCTTTGCTCCAGCCAGTCCACTACTGTCTGCAAAGTTATTGAAGATGAAACTTCCACACAGCAGGTTTCAGAACTGTGGCTGGGATCTAAGTGACCCAGGATAAAGGGAGGGAGGTTTCCAAGGAGTTCAAGATAAAAATCAGGGAATCCCTTCAGTCACAGCACTTTGCAAGCTACAGATGCAGGAGAGACCTTCCTTGTGAAAACCTGAGAGCCCTGGGGCTGAGAGCCTGGAGCAGAGCAGCCCCAGAGGGGAGCTGAGCAATGCTCAGCAAGGGCCAAAGGGTGGGGGGCACAGGGATGGAGCCAGACTCTTGTCAGTGGTGCAGGGATAAGACAAGGGTCAAGGGGCACAAACTGGAACCCAGGAGGTTCTATCTGAACAACAGGAAAAACTTATTTGGTGTGAGGGTGCTGGAGGCCTGGAGCAGGCTGCCCAGAGAGGTTGTGGAGTCTCCTCTGGAGAGATTCCAACCCCACAGTCTCAAAAGGTTGGAAGAGACCCCAAGGATCATCGAGTCCAACCTGGCACCACAGACCTCATGACTAAACCATGGCACCAAGGGCCACATCCAATCCCCTCTTCAACACCTCCAGGGATGGGGACTCCACCACCTCCCTGGGCAGCACAGCCCAATGACTAATGACTCGCTCAGTGAAGAACTTTCTCCTCACATCCAGCCTAAATCTCCCCTGGCACAGCTGGAGACTGTGTCCTCTTGTTCTGGTGCTGCTTGCCTGGCAGAAGAGCCCAAGCCCCAGCCCCAGCTGGCTCCAACCTCCCTGCAGGGAGTTGCAGAGAGCAAGAAGGTCTCCCCTGAGCCTCCTCTTCTGCAGGCTAAGCAAGCCCAGCTCCCTCAGCCTCTCCTGCCAGGGCTGTGCTCCAGACCCCTCCCCAGCCTCCTTGCCCTTCTCTGGACACCTTCAAGTCTCTCAATGGCCTTCTGAAACTGAGGGGCCCAGAACTGGACACAGGACTCAAGGTGTGGCCTAACCAATGCAGAGTCCAGGGGCACAATGACTTCCCTGCTGCTGCTGGCCACACTTCCTAATGCAGGCCAGGATGCCCTTGGCCTTCTTGGCCCCCTGGGCACACTGCTGGCTCATGTTTAGGCAGCTGTGATCCCGGGCAGGCTGCTGTGGGTGCCCTGCTTTAGCAGTGGGGCTGGACTGGATGAGCTCCAGGGCTTCCTTCCAACCCCCCCCACATGCTAGGATGCTGTGTGATTCTGTGAAATATCAGGGGGTTAAATAAATCTAACAAACACTTCCAGAGCAGCTGCATGATCTCCTTGTGCCCACATCCAAGGTGTCATTCCTGGCAGCTGGGCTTGCTTAGCCTGCAGAAGAGGAGGCTCAGGGGAGACCTCATTGCTCTTTGCAACTCCCTGCAGGGAGGTTGGAGCCAGCTGGGGCTTGGGCTCTGCTGCCAGGCAGGCAAGCAGCACCAGAACAAGAGGACACAGTCTCAAGCTGTGCCAGGGGAGGTTTAGGCTGGAGGTGAGGAGAAAGTTCTTCCCAGCAAGAGGAATTGGCCCTTGGGCTGTGCTGCTCAGGGAGGTGGTGGAGTCCCCATCCCTGAAGATGTTCAAGAGCGGATTGGATGTGGCCCTTGGATCCATGGTTTAGTTGTCAGGAGGTGTTGGGTGATGGGTTGGACTTGATGAGCTCTGAGGTCTTTTCCAATCTGGTTGATTCTATGGATCCATATGGTGAAATGAAACATCTCCTGCCCATGCCCCCTGCAGAGCGCCTCAGGGAGCACAGGGCCTGGAAACCAAAGTGCCTTAAAGGGATTGGCTTGGCTCCGTGATGAGAGCAGAAGGCAGCGTGCAGCAAAATCCATCCAGTGCAGCATCACACCACCCCAGCACATTCATCACCCAGCTCAAGCCATGACAGGAGGAAATGAGCTAAGTAAACCCAGGCCTGAAGTCTCATTTGCCGGAGCGCATCTGTTTGGCCGGTGTCGCCCCGAGCCTCGCCGCCGGGGGCATCTCCCATGCGAAAGATGCAGGATCGTCAATCACAAAGGCTTCCCTGAGAAGCAGCCACGGCAAACAGCCTGCTCCTTTGGTGCTACACAGCAGGAACCCGGATCCCAGCAGGTCCCTGCCGCGGCCGCTCCGCGCCAGGGACGGCAGCAGGGCTCAGCCTGGCCCCGCGGTGCTTTACTGGGGTTTGGGGTGCAAGAGTGGCAGCAGTGCAAGTCAAACCAGCTGGCTTTGCACTGACACAGATGAGGAGCACTGGAATCAAGCCACCTAAATGCAGGGGAACAGCACGTTCCTGCAGAGCACAGGGCATCCTCCTGCCCCGGGAGCCTCTGGCCCGCGCTGGGTGCACAGGAGGAAAGGCCAAGGTGAGGTCGGCTCAGCGCGAAAACTGCCAGGGATGGATGGCAAACACTTGGCACGTTCCCGGTGCCAACAGGACAAGCCACTGGCCAAAACTCTGCCTGCACATGTCCACTGTGGCACTGACTTTGGATCAGGCAGGTAGAAATGGGGCTGAGTCCTCAGGGAGTCAAGTGGAGCTCTGGGGCAGCTCCAAAGGGAAACATGCATCAGCTTACCACGGAGTCAGAGAAGAGCTAGGGTTGGAAGGGATGTAAAAACTGAGTACATTCCATTTCTTTTTCCATCACTCCTGCTTGGAACAGTGTTACTGGGATGTAAAAACTGACAATATTCCCTTTTCACAGAACCACAGAGCTGTCAGGGTCCTCAAGGCTCAGCCAGCCCCAACCCCCTGCCATGGGCAGGGACACCTCACACCACAGCAGGTTGCTCACAGCCACCTCCAGCCTGGCTGCAAACACCTCCAGGCAGGAGGCTGCCACCACCTCCCTGGGCAGCCTGTGCCAGGCTCTCACCACCCTCCTGGGGAAGAACATCTTCCAGCTTCTCCATGACTCTGGTCACCAGCTCAGCCAAGAGGGATGATACAAGCAGAAGATTTACTAAACCAAGGGCAACCAGATGATGTTAGGAAGTTTTACTCCCATGAGTCCTGCTGGCAAACATCCACAGGAGGATGAATGAGAAGAAATCAAGCAAGATACAGCCACACAGAAAATGCCAGGCTTGCTGTACAGAGAGTTTCTGACCCACCCATGCTGAATGGAGGCTGCAGGGAGACCTGAGAGCTGCATTTCAGTATGTGAAGGGGACCTATAGGAAGGCTGGGCAGGGGCTGTTTTGGAAGGGCCTGTGGGGACAAGATGAGGGGCAGTGGCTTGAAGCTGGAGCAGGGCAGATTTAAGTTGGACGTCAGGAGGAAGTTCTGCACAGTGAGGCTGGTGAGACCCTGGAACAGGCTGCCCAGGGGTGTGGTGGAGGCCCCATCCCTGCAGACATTCAAGATCAGACTGGATGTGGCCCTGGGCAGCCTGCTCCAGTTGGAGAGGTGCCTGCTGAGTGCAGGGGGCTTGGCTTTGAGGGTCCTCTCCAACCCAGGGCAATCTGGGCCCCTGAGAATTTGTAACTAACTCCACTGAAGACACCCAAGTCAGAGGAGTGCTTTGTGTGTCACACAACTTGACTCCAACACACTGATTCCATCAGACTACCTCTGCTGCATCAGCCCCTCATCTCCTTTGGCACCTCTTTGTCTCCCCAGGGTCTTGCAGGTCCCTCCACTCTGCCCCACAACTAGAACAAAGCCACACAAGCAATGATTAAATCAGGTGAACATCAAAGCCACCAGAGGGGGGGGGAGAAGGGGGGGGAGAAGGGGGGGGAGAAGGGGGGGGAGAAGGGGGGGGAGAAGGGGGGGGAGAAGGGGGGGGAGAAGGGGGGGGAGAAGGGGGGGGAGAAGGGGGGGGAGAAGGGGGGGGAGAAGGGGGGGGAGAAGGGGGGGGAGAAGGGGGGGGAGAAGGGGGGGGAGAAGGGGGGGGAGAAGGGGGGGGAGAAGGGGGGGGAGAAGGGGGGGGAGAAGGGGGGGGAGAAGGGGGGGGAGAAGGGGGGGGAGAAGGGGGGGGAGAAGGGGGGGGAGAAGGGGGGGGAGAAGGGGGGGGAGAAGGGGGGGGAGAAGGGGGGGGAGAAGGGGGGGGAGAAGGGGGGGGAGAAGGGGGGGGAGAAGGGGGGGGAGAAGGGGGGGGAGAAGGGGGGGGAGAAGGGGGGGGAGAAGGGGGGGGAGAAGGGGGGGGAGAAGGGGGGGGAGAAGGGGGGGGAGAAGGGGGGGGGAGAAGGGGGGGGAGAAGGGGGGGGAGAAGGGGGGGGAGAAGCAATGGGTGACACTAGGAGGCATTAATTAAAGATTAGAAGGTTAGAAAATGAGTTTGCAGAGAAATATGATGGAAGTCATCTCCTACAGCACAGAATCATTTAGGCTGCAAAAGACCTTTAAGATCATCAAGTCCAACCACTAATCCAACACTACTAAGTTCACTGCCCTCAGCACCACATTTCCAGGGCTTTCCAATCCCTCTGGGGATGGGAACTCCACCACTGCCCTGGGCAGGCTGTTCCCAGCCTTGACAATCCTTTCATGGAAGAAGTTTGCTGCTAACCCATGGCCCTCAGCACCACATCTCTGTGTCTTTGAAACACCTCCAGGGATGGGGATTCAACCACCTCCCCAGGCAGCCTGTGCCAGCCTTTGAGAAGTTTTTTTACTGAAGAGGTTTATTCTAATATCCAACCTAAAGATCCCCTGGTGCAGCTTGAGGCCATCCTATGAGGACAGACTGAGGGAGTTGGGGCTGTGCAGGCTGGAGAGGAGAAGGCTCCCAGGAGACCTCATTGTGGCCTTCCAGGATCTGAAGGGGGCTCCAAGAAAGCTGGGGAGGGACTTTGGAGGGTGTCAGGGAGGGATAGGACTGGGGGGGATGGAGCAAAACCAGAAGTGGGGAGATTGAGATTGGCTGTGAGGAAGAAGTTGCTCCCCAGGAGGGTGGTGAGAGCCTGGCACAGGTTGCCCAGGGAGGTGGTGGAAGCCTCCTGCCTGGAGGTGTTTGCAGCCAGGCTGGAGGTGGCTGTGAGCAACCTGCTGTGGTGTGAGGTGTCCCTGCCCATGGCAGGGGGTTGGAGCTGGCTGAGCCTTGAGGTCACTTCCAGCCCTGACAGCTCTGTGATTCTATGATTTCCTCTCATCCTATCACTTCACAGTCTCACAGTCTCACAGCATCACCAAGGTTGGAAGAGACCCCAAGGATCATCGAGTCCAACCTGTCACCACAAACCCCAGGACTAGCCCATGGCACCCAGTGCCACATCCAATCCCCTTTTGAACACCTCCAGGGACGGTGACTCCACCACCTCCCTGGGCAGCACATCCCAATGACGAACGACTCGCTCGGTGAAGAAGTTTCTCCTCACCTCCAGCCTAAACCTCCCCTGGCACAGCTTGAGACTGTGTCCTCTTGTTCTGGTACTGCTTGCCTGGGAGAAGAGACCAACCCCTTCCTGGCTACAACCACCTTTCAGGAAGCTGCAGAGAGCAATGAGGTCTCCCCTGAGCCTCCTCTTCTGCAGGCTAAGCAGCCCCAGCTCCCTCAGCCTCTCCTGCCAGGGCTGTGCTCCAGACCCCTCCCCAGCCTCCTTGCCCTTCTCTGGACACCTTCAAGTGTCTCGATCTCCTTCTGAAACTGAGGGGCCCAGAACTGGACCCAGGCCTCAAGGTGTGGCCTAACCAATGCAGAAACTTGTCACATGGGGGAAGGACCAACCCTACCTCACTCCAACCTCCATGCAGGGAGTTGTAGAGAGGCAGAAGGTCTCTCCTCAGCTCCTTTTCTCCAGGCTGAACAATCCCAGATCCCCCAGTTCCTCCTCACCAGTCTTGTTTGGACCTGCTCCAGCACCTTGATGCCTTTCCTGTCATGAGGGGCCCAAAACTGAAGAGCATTGAAGGTGCAATGAATATCACATTGATCATGACACGATGAAGACTTTCAAAGCTCTCTCCAGATTCACCCAGGGCACAGCCATTTCATGGGTGCCTTGCTATGCTTTGCAAGAGTTCATACTGGGCGTCTCTCCAAGTGGTGTCCTGCTCTCATTGTGCAAAGGATTCCCCCAGAACACAAAGCTGTGAAAAGAATTTTGCACAAGGACAGGGAGCAGCTTCTCTCTGCAGCTTTGGCCATCTCTACCCCAGGGCTACCTCTCCAAGCAGCTGCAGGATCACAGGCTCACAGATTGCACTGGGTTGGAAGGGACCCTTCAAAGCTCATCTTGTTCAAGCCCCCTGCATTCAGCAGGGACACCTCCAACTAGAGCAGGCTGCCCAGGGCCACATCAATTCCAGCCTTGAATGTTTCCAGGGATGGAAACTCAATCACATCCCTGGCAGCCTGTTCCAGGGTCTCACCAGCCTCACTGTGCAGAACTTCCTCCTGACGTCCAACTTAAATCTGCCCTGCTCCAGTTTCAAACCACTGCTTCTCATCCTATCACTCCAAGCCCTTCTGAACAGTCCCTCCCCTGCCTTCCTGTAGGTCCTCTTCAGGTACTGAAAGGCTGCTCTAAGGTCTCCCTGAAGCACTCTCCAGGCTGAACAGCCCCAACTCTCTCAGCTTGTCTTCACAGCAGAGGTTCTCTAGCCCTCTGAGCATCTTTGTGGCCTCTTCTGGACCCTCTCCATCAGGTCCATCAGGGGGGCCCAGAGCTGACACAGCACTGCAGGTGAGGTCTCACTAGGGCAAAGCAGAGTGGCAGCAGAGCAGAGATCACCCCTGGAAGCAATTTTCTCTCCCCACTTTCCCCTCCAGAAAAGCCAAAATATCCATGCCACAACCACCAGGACTCTGCAGAGTCATCAAGACACTTCAGAAGTACCTCACCTAAGGTGATTTTTATCCTCTCTTGTGCCTACACTTTCCAAGCCTGAACAGCCACCAGCCTCACACCACCAACCACTGTCTGGTTGGTTTATGGTTAGGCTGGAGATGAGGAATAATTTCCTTGCTGCCAGAGTGGTCAGGGATTGGCAGAGGCTGCCCAGGGAGGTGGTGGAGTCCCCACCCTGGAGGTGCTCAAGAAACCTGCAGCCATGGCACTTGGGGCCATGGTGATGTTGGGTTGATGGTTGGGATGGATGATCTCAGAGTCCTTTTCCAGCCCAAAGAACTGTGTGACTCTATGATTCTGCTACTGATATCAGATCTCCCTCAAGCTTTGAGTGCAGCTTGGCTCACTCATTACATTCATAGGATCACAGAATGTTAGGGGGTGGAAGGGACCTTCAGAGATCCTCAAGTCCACCTCCTCTGCCAGATCAGGATCACACAGGGCAGGTCAGTGGCAGGAGATGCTGGACCTCTGGGAGCTCTGGAGCAGGCCAGTCGAGTGGCTTTGTTTCCAAGAGCACCAATGTGCTTCTGGCCCCTGTCACCACCCTCTCCTGGGCAGGGCACTGCCCGGCTAGGCGCTGGAGGCTGCAGGCTGCGGCAGGAGCTGCCCACGCACGACAGATTCCTTAGGCATTTGCTGCCTGCAGGCTGTAGGCAGCAGCAGCAATCCCATCCATGGGGACAACACTCCACTGCTGTGGAAGGGAAGAAGCCATGCAGCTGAAGGTGGCTGTGCTGAGGGGCAGGAGTGGCTGCTCTCTGCAGCAGGGGGACTCGGGGCAGGCCGATAAGCCTGGTTTCGGTGTGTAAATAACCTGTGCTTAAGCTCAGCCACTTTTATCTCTCAGTGAAAGATGAAGCCCTTGGTGGCAGTGCCTGAATATTTGCCTACTGGCTTATCAAGCAGGAGCCTTATTACAAAGGCTAATTCCAGCAGAGATTAGATTTCACCTATGAGGAAGGGACAATAGCAGCAGGTTTTTCCCCAGCAGCAGTAAATGAGATTAATGGAGTGCTGTTGGCTGCCAGTTTTCACCTCCACAATGCCTTCAACAACAAAAAACCCCACCACCCACCACCCTGGTACCTCCAAACCAACCTTCCCAAACACTCCAGAGTATTTCACCTCCACTCCTTGGCCAACAGCAACTACAAATAGCCTGCAGGAAGTCAGGGACTTCCTGAAAAGAGGCTCAACCAGGAATCATAGGAAACAGAGACAACTCCAGCTCCCTGTAACATCTTGACTAGGCTGAGCACACTGCAGGAGAGGAGGGGGAAAAGTCCTGCTGGTAGCACTGAGCATGGTCAGAAACCTAAAGCTATGCAAAATTAACTAAGGATATTAAAATCATTAGCACAGACCTAACTAATGAGCTCTGCCAGCACACCTGCCTGCAGAGAGCCTCCTGCCCTGCTTCACTGTGGGCTTCACAGCTAACCACCTAAGGGTGAGCAGGGCTGGAGGACCTCCCCTGTGGGGACAGGCTGGCAGAGTTGGGGTTGGTCAGCCTGGAGAAGAGAAGGCTTCAGGAAGGCCTTCTGGTGGCATTTCAGTGCTTAAGGGGGATTCCAAGAGAGCTGAGGACAGACTTTTGAGCAGGGCCTGCTGTGACAGGACAAGGGGGGATGGTTTGAACTGAGAGAGACTCAGACTGGAGAGAAGGCAGAAATGTTTGATGCTGAGGGTGGTGAGAGCCTGGCCCAGGCTGCCCAGAGAGCTGGGAGCTGCCCTAGCCCTGGAACCATTCTGAGTCAGGTTGTCTGGGGCTCTGAGCAACCTGCTCTGGTTGGGGATGTCCCTGCTGGCTGCAGGACCCAGTGGTCTTTAAATGTCCCTTCCAACCCAAAGCAGCCTGGGATTCTCTGAGATTTCACTTGCTCACAGTTGTGCTGACAGATCACAGACACACAAGAACTCGACTCAGCACTCAGTGGGAACCAAGGCAGAGTGAAAAGGAAGCTTTGATGACTTTGCAAAATAGAAAAAAAAGTAGGAACCTGGCTTTAAAAATGTCCTTAAGTGCCACTAGATGTTGTGCAACAGAGAGGAGAGGAGGCAATGAACAGGCTGACACATCAACAGCAGCTGAAAGAAATAAGATGCTGCTTCAAGAGACTTGCTAAGGATTGTAGCAGCCCTTCAGAACTGCAGCTGCAGAGGAAGGAGGTGACCTGCAAACCACAGCAGCTCCATGCTGCAGGCTCTGTCACGCAAGAGAAACGGGGCCCTGATGTGGTGTGGCAGCACAAGAGGCACCACAGTCACTAAGTAAGCAGTGAGGGGGCTAAATCCGATGGAGACAGGGGAAAAAAGGTGAAACTGCCTCCTTGAGTGCTTCCATCAGCGGGGGGAGCAGCTCAGGAGAAAGGGAACAGCCCTTGCCCCGAGCTGCCAGGATGCTGCAGTGAACAGAATTCTTGTTCCAGCACCACACTGCTCTTCCCCTGCCTGCTGACACATCCTGGCTCAGTCAGCTTTGCATCTTTATCTGTACCTCTAAGGCTCTTCCTCCTGAAGAACTTAAGATCACTATCAAGAGGCTGACTGCTCTGCCAGCTCAGGATGCAGATCTCTATCAGGTAGAAGCTGGAACCCAGGAGGTTCCACCTCAAGATGAGGAGAAACACCTTTCCTGCGAGGGTATTGCAGCCCTGGAGCAGGCTGCTCCATAGGGGCAGAGGAAGCTCCATCTGAACATGAGAAGGAACTTCCTGACTTTGAGGGTGGCAGAGCCCTGGAGCAGACTGCCCAGAGGGGTTGTGGAGTCTCCTTCTCTGGAGACTTTCATGACCTGTCTGGCTGTGTTCCTGTGTGACCTTAGCCAGGTGACCCTGCTCGGGCAGGGGGGCTGGACTGGATGATCTCCAGAGGTCCCTTCCAACCCCTCCACTCTGTGATGTCCAAGCCACCAAGAAAACACCATACAGCATGCTCATGACTTTCCAAGGCTCTCCCAGAATGGTAGGGCTTGGAAGAGATCTCTGAACATCATCAAGGCCACAGCAGGATCACCTAGGCCAGGTCACACAGGAACATGTCTAGGTGGTTTTGAGTGCCTCCAGAGATGGAGACTCCACCACGTCTCTGGGCAGCCTGCTCCAGTGCTCTCCACTTCCTGTCCTGTCACTGGGCACTAGAAGAGCCTGGCCTCCCATTCCTGGCACCCACCCCTCAGATATTTGCAAGCATTCACAAGCTCTCCTCTCAGCCTCCTCTTCCCCAGGCTCACCAGCCCCAGCCCCCTCAGCCTCTCCTCACAGGGCAGATGTTCCAGTGCCCTCAGTGACTTGGTGGCCCTGCACCTCTCCTGTCACACATTTGAAAGAGGCAGGCTCTAAATGCTCACACATCCTTTCCATGTTCTCTCCAGCTTTTCTCTCCCTTACACGACATCTACAGCACAGAACTGTCAGGGTTCGAAGGGACCTCAAGGATCAGCCACTTCCAACCCCCCTGCCGTGGGCAGGGACACCTCACACTAGTCCAGGCTGCTCTCAGCCACATCCTCAGAAATAGCCCTGAGCCAAGGCTGCAGGTATGTCAAGACCTTAGCAGGTTTGGTTGCCCTCCTTGGTAGACCCTATGGAACCATCTCAGATGTTGGAGTCATCTGCAGCTTCTGAGAGAGGCCTGTGGCTGAAACTGGGGCACAGAGGCAGCACAAGAAACAAGCAGAAAAAGCCTAAAAATACTAGAGAATACTATAAAGCATTTATAAACCAGCACTGGACAGCCACAAAGCATTAGAGAGGGGCTTCAGCTGCAAACCAGCCCTAAACACAAGAGCAGAACTCACAACCAGATGGCTCTGGAGCCAAGCCAGTGATGACACATCCTGCATATTGATCAGAGAATGGTTTGGGGTGGAAGGGACCTCCAAAGCTCATCCAGCCCAGCGCCCCTGCAGTCAGCAGGGACATCAGAGGACACAGTCTCAAGCTGCACCAGGAGAGGTTTAGGCTGGATGTTAGGAAGAAGATGATCCTCGAGGTCTCTTCCAACCTTAGTGATACTGCGACACTGCGCGACACTGGGCGACACCGGGCGACACTGCGCGACACTGGGCGACACCAGGCGACACTGCGCGACACTGGGCGACACCGGGCGACACTGCGCGACACTGGGCGACACCGGGCGACACTGCGCGACACTGGCCGATACTGGGCCGACACCGGGCCGACACTGGCCCGACACCGGGCCGACACCGCGAAGTTCTTCCCAGAGAGATTGGCCCTTGGGCTGTGCTGCCCAGGGAGGTGGTGGAGTCACCATCCCTGGAGGTGTTTAGGAAGAGCCTGGATGAGGCCCTTGGTGCCATGGCTGAGTTGATCAGATGGTGCTGGGTGATAGGTTGGATCTTAAAGGTCGTTTCCAACCTGGTTAATTCTGTTCTATTCCACCCTCCATGAGATCAGGCTGCCCAGAGCCCTGCTGAGCATCAGGTTTACTAAAGCCTGCAGGGACAGGACCAAGGACAATGGCTTCAAGCCAGAGAAGAGCAGATTGAGATTGGATATCAGGGACAGGTTTTTAGTGAGGGTGGTGGATCACTGGAAGAGGTTGCCCAGGGAAGTGGCTGAGGCTCCTTCCTTGGAGATATTCAAGGTGAGGCTCAATGAGGCCCTGGGCAGCCTGATCTAGTTGAGGATGTCCCTGCTGACTGCAGAGGGGCTCGGACTGGATGACCTTTGGAGGTCCCTTCCCACCTAGACCATTCTATGATCACCTTGAATATCTCCAGGGAAGGAGCCTCAGCCACCTCCCTGGGCAACCTTCCAGTGTTCCACCACCCTCATGGTAAAGAACTTGTTCCTAACCATCCTCAGGAGTGGTTCCTCCACCCTCCTAGGTCGAGCTGTCCTTCCAAGCTGGCAGCACCATCCTAAACCTCTCCTGGTGGAACTTCTTGCTCCAAGTAAGTAAAGTTTATGAAAGAAATTTTCCTTTTTCAAAGGCTTGATCCCAACCTGGTGTAAGAGAAGCACTTAAATTGTTAGTTTTACCAGCAGGACAAAGGAGAGGAGGGCAGAAGACTGATGGCATCACAGCCCAGAGCAAAGTCCACCTCTGCTGATACCCTCAGGAAACAGAAAAGTAAAAATTCTCTTCCCAGCCTCAGAGTTTCCCAAGTGACACAGGGAGAGTCTACATGACAGCTCTGGGGGAGACACTGAGAAGAGAAAGAACTTCCTGCTGATTGTATCACTGACCTCCAAGGGCACAGAACCACAGCACGGCAGGGGCTGAAGGGACCTTCACAGACCACCCAGTCCAACCCCCCTGCCAGAGCAGGATCCCCCAGAGCAGGTCACACAGGAACACATCCAGGTGGGGTTGGAATGTCTCCAGAGAACAAGACTCCACAACCTCTCCAGGCAGCCTGCTCCAGGGCTCAGCACCCTCACAGCGACAAAAGTTTTCCCTCCTGTCCCTGTGGCACCTCCTCTGCTCCAGCTTGCTCCCAGAGCCCCTTGGCCTGTCCTTGGACATCCCTGAGCTGTGTCCTCCTGACACTGCCCTGCATATCTTTATCACTAGCAAGGAGGGCAGCTCTCAGGGTCCTCTGCTCCAAGCTCAAGAGCCCCCAGCCCCCTGTCCTCAGCAGGTCCTCTGGACCAGCACAGAGCTTGCTCACAGCAGCAAGAAGAAACTCTTCTCACTCTCAGGCTGAATTAATGGAGTTTATCACCAATTCCCTTGAGAGCCAGGCACATCTCACCGCCTGCTGCACACCAAGAGATGCCAGGACCTGAAAAACAGCCCCTGCTGAAGGGAAGCCCTGGTTCAGCCCAGGTCTGAAGACATGGGCTGTTCCTTTGATGCCCTGCCAGAAGTGGCCTCCAGCAAGGAAGCCTGGGCTGAGCCAGCCCCTGGCGGAGGGAACTTGCCAATCTGGCTTGAAAAGCACAGATGAGACTTGGGGCTTCTTCTGCCTGCCCTGCACAGCGACTCTGGGTAATTGCAGGGTGCCAGGCAGGCTGCTCAGCCAAGGAGGAGCATAAAAACAGGGCAGGAAGGGGCAGGCTCTGCCAAGCAAGGCTTTCTGCCTAAGAGCAGAACAACTGAGGCAAGGAGGTGTTAAAGGACCGAGCAGATCAGCTGGTAAGAGCACCGCAAAAGCTTCCCTTGGCACTGACTCCACTGCATTTCTGCTGCCACTTTACTGCTTCCCACACCTGCAGAGCTCCAAGCCAAGAGCTCACACTGCTTCTGCATTCCCTCTTTAAACACTGTGTCCTCTAATCTGACTTAGCTCGTACATAAATCCGGCCAAAAAGGCAAAACACAACAAGACCCAAACCCTGCTTTCAAACCCAGCAGCCAGCCTCCAGAAAATGCAACACAGCCCCAGCTTGCTCTCCAGCTAGGGATAAAACACAGCCAATTTTGGTCCATTTGATATTTACCTAACATGGAGGGGGGCAAAGCAGTCTTTTTTATCCTTATGAACTGGAACATCTGAAAGACTTGAAATTATTCACTGCAAATTCGTTTCTCTCAGCAGCTGGGGCAGGGCCTTTCTTTGCTTCCTTTACTGTCACAACCTATCCCCTGTGACAGATTCCCAGATTGCAGTGGCTTGGAAGGGACCTTTCAAAGGTCATCTTGGCCAACCCCCTGCTGCACTCAGCAGGGTCATCTCCAACTAGATCAGGCTGCCCAGGGCCACATCAAGTCTGATCTTGAATGTCTCCAGGGTGGGGCCTCAACCACCTCCTTGGGCAACCTGTTCCAGGGTCTCCCCACTCTCACTGTGCATGACTTCCTCCTGATGTCCAACCTAAATCTCCCCTGCTCCAGTTTCAAACCTTGTTTGCCCCTTGTCCTGTCACGCCAAGCCCTTCTAAAAAGCTGCTCCCCAGCCTTCCTGTAGCGCCCTTCAGATACTGAAGCACAGCTCTCAGGTCCCCTGGAGCCTTCTCTCCTCCAGGCTGAACAGCCCCAACTCTCCCAGCCTGTCACAACCTATCCCCTGCTCAACCCAGGAGGGGTTGGACTAAATGACCTCGAAAGGTCAACCTAAAGCATTCTGTAACTCGATTACTATTCCAAAACTTACTAGAGAGGGAAAACCAGCAGTAAATTCTTTGCCTTTTCAACTCAGTTTGGTAAATGCTGCTACCAAAGCCACTCATTTCAACATATTCCTTCCTTAAATCAAACCCAAACTGCAAAGTATCTGCAGCAGCTGCTGCCCGTGCTCTGCCCCAGAGGGTTTGAGATCTCACTCCAGGCCTCTTTATCAGGTTGGGTGGTGTTTTTTTTAATCCACCCAGCCCAACCACTAATTTAAAAGGAAACTGTGCTGGATGCTCTAATTGACCCTGTTCTCTTCCTTCCCCCAGTTTGCCTCTATAATTAGCCTTCCCAACTCGGCCCAGCAAAGGGAATCGGAACCACCATCGTTCCGAGCCACTCCCTGCAAGACCACAGCCACTGCCTCCAGATTGTTTGTGCCAAAGAGCAAAGAAAAAAGAAATCATTTTAAAAAGAAGAAAAGAAAAAGAAAGGAAAAAAAAAAGAATGAGAGATGCTGCAGCATTAACTGCTTCAGGCCCAAAAGCAACTGGCAAACCCCAGAAAGCAAAGCCAGAGGCAGCTTGCTCTCGGTGCCCTTGCCGCTGTCAGGCAGGCTCTAGGGAACAACGCAGCTCGCTCCCAAAGGAGGTTTCCACCTGCAGTGCTGACCCCTGGGTGACAGGAGCAAAATGGTTGTTTTGCTCCCAAATTACAGCCGGCTCTGCCCACGCTGAGCCCTCCAGATGAGGCCTTGGGCTGCGCACGCGCGGAAGGCAGAGAATTCCATCCTGCGCTGAGGCACCGGCAGGACCCACAGCTTGTTCCTTGAGAAGTTCCAAGGCATGTTGGGAATGAGGAAAGCAACTGCATGGAGGGGGAAGGAAAGGAAAGAAAAGGTCTTATCAGCATGCAAATGCCACCAGAGAAAAGTGACTTCCCTCCATGCCTCTACAATAGGTGACGGCTGGGAGCAGGTGACCGCAGCTGGGGTTATTTTTAGGCACTTGGATAAAGAGAGTAGAAAACAAACAAGATAACCTCAGAATGGCAACACTCCAGACCCTCCCAAAGTTTAGGGCAGGATTTGCTGAAGCAGCAGGTCCTCAGCAATGCCAGCAGTAACTCACTGAAAGCCTGCAGGTCTCACCTGGTCCTCCTTGCCACCGGGGCATCCTCCACCTCCACCTTCACAGAAGGACAATGCCACAGCCTGGCACAAAGATCCAAATCTAACCCAGGGGGATGCTTTTGTTGGTTAGAAGCTTTGCTTCCTTCCACTTTACTCCTCTCATCTCTCAAGCTCCAAAAGCACCCATTTCAAGAGCCCCTCGAAGGTGCCCACCAGCAGATCTACAAAGCACTCAGTCCCTAACTCACTGTTTTCTGCTCAATTTTCACCACTTGACTTTGCAGCTTTAAAATTAACCAACTATGACAGGCCAGTCCCATCCTGGGCTGATCCCCAGCAGCAGGGGCAGCAGGTGGAGAAGGGAGATGATTCTGCCCCTCTGCTCAGCTCTGCTCAGACCCTTCCTGCAGTGCTGGAGTCCTCAGCACAGACAGGGGCCCGTTGGAGCAGGGCCAAAGGAGGCCACAAAGATGATCAGAGGGCTGGAAGCCTTCTGCTGTGAGGCTCCAGCAGACCTTCTGGTGGCCCTTTAAACACTAAAGGGACCTACAGGCGAGCAGGGCTGGAGAATCTCCCCTATGGGGACAGGCTGGGAGAGCTGGGGCTGTTCAGCCTGGGGAAGGCTCCAGGGAGACCTCCTGGTGGCCCTTTAGCACTAAAGGGACCTCCAAGAAAGCTGGGGATAGACTTTGGAGCAGAGCCTGCCGTGAGGGGACAAGGGGAGATGGTTTGAACTAAAAGAGGGAGACTCAGACTGGAGATAAGGAGGAAATTTTTGATGCTGAGGGTGGTGAGAGCCTGTCCCAGGTTGCCTCATCCCTGGCTCCATTGCAGGTCAGACTAGTTGGGGCTTTGAGCAGCCTGCTCTAGTTGCAGATGTCCCTGCTCAGTGTAGGGGGGTTGGACTGGAGAACCTTTAAAGGTTCCCTTCCAACCCAACCCAGCTCATGATTCTCTGAGATTGCACCCCACAAAGCTTTTTGTGTTGCATGGAGCTAGAAAACCAAACTGTTGCATTTCATTCCCATCCGAGACTCAAGCTGTCCTCTTCAAATCCATCAGCAGCTACTTACTAAACATCAACCTGACATTTCAGAGCTGCAGCTCCCTGAAGCACACAAATCCACACCCCCTCCCCATTTCCATACCCATCAGGAATTTCAACGTTTCTCCATTTAGACAATTCAAGTGCAGCTGCCTCCCAGCTTCTGCACCTCCCACCAGCAGCTTCTGAACCTTCAATGATCCTTCACCTAAGGAAAATTGTTCACGTTTTTTGCATGCTTGTCCCCTCCACCCCCTTAAGAGCATACCTGAAACAAAAGTATGTAATTAGTGCTTCCAGAAAAGCCAACCCACAGATGAAAACGAGAAGTGTTGATCCAGTCCTACAAAAACCAAACCAAGAACCTTTCTCGCTGCAGGTAGTCCAGAAGTTAGAAATGAGGCAAAAAACTTCACCTGTAACATTTTGGATCCATGTCTGCAGTGGGCTTTTTTGGTTGAATGAAGTGACAGCTCTCTCAAGGGCTTCATTTTTACCCAAAATAAACACAAGAGGATTGCAATCTCCCCTTGTTGGCATCTTGAAAGTCTCTTTCTCTGGAGACATTCAGGCCCCACCTGGATGTGTGACCTCTGCTAGATTCTAAGTCCTGCTGTAGCAGGGGGGTTGGCCTCAATGGTCTCCAGAGGTCCCTTCCAACCCCTAAAATCCTATGATCTGCCATCCCCACCACACAGCCTGAATCACACACACAAATCAGACACTGAGCTACTTTCAGGCGGAGCTTTGCAGCTGGGAACAGCTCTGGTTTAGCTGCAGAGCTCTTGCGCCGGGGCCGGGCTCCAGCCACAACAACTGCACAGAACCACTCCCCCAGCTTCTCGCTCCTCGAGTTTCACATCTTCCCGAAGCGAGCGAAAAGCAGAGCGGTGTTCAAGTGGGACAGCTGCACTGCAGGGAAGCAAAGCAGAGGAGGAAAGCCCTTAATGCCGCTCCAAACTCCAGCCAGCAAATACCTCAGGCAGGACTCACACCTGCCCTCCACAACGACACAGCACCGGCAAACAGCCAGGCAGGGCTGGGCTGTTCCCCTCCCGTGGCACTTTGCAGGTCTTACTACTGTCCAGCAAAGGCCTTTAGGTGGGAGGATGGATTCTGAACAGCACAGCCATGGGCTTCAGTGCTCACTTGTCTCCCTGTTCCACCACCCTCACTCCATTTAGGGCAGGGGCTTTGTTGTGGGGGTTTAAACGTGGTTTTCTCGCCTCCTATTTATTGTATCGCTCGCTGCAGATGAATGACAACAGCTCGAAGAGAGGCATTCAGAGGATACAAATGAAGGGAGAAGAATAGGAACAGAACATCTAACACAGCTGAACTCAAACAATTCATTTATAGGCAAGCCTGCAGCTCCCCTCCTGTCATTGAAAAGGGAATTAAGCCTGGCATGGCACACGTGAGTCCCTGGCCCTTCCACAGAGTGCTTTGGCTCAGAGAGGACCTCAAAGATCATCCGGCTCCAACCTCCTGCCATGGGCAGGGACACCTCCCACCAGCCCGGGTTGCCCAAGACCTCACCCAACCTGGCCTGGAACAACTCCACAGCCTCCCTGGGCAATCTGTTCCAGTGTCTCACCACCCACACTGCAAGGAATTTCTTCCTCATCTCCAGTCTCAATCTCCCCACTTCCAGCTCAAAGCCACTGCCCCTCAATCCTATAACTCCAAGCCCTTGTTCAAAAGTCTTTCCCCAGCTCTCCTGGAGCCCCTTCAGGTACTGCAAGGCTGCTCTAAGGTCTCCCTGGAGCCTTCTCTTCTCCAGGCTGAACAGCCCCAACTCTCCCAGCCTGTCCCCACAGGGGAGGTTCTCCAGCCCTCTGATCATCTTAGTTGCCTCCTCTGGACCTCCTCTGGACCTTCCAACCCAAACCACTCTGCTGCTAAGTCACTTTTCTTGGCAGTTTATTTCTTAGGGGTGCCACTTCAGCCTCAGAGAAAGAAATATTACTGCTAATAAATTCCCTGAATCACCAGAGAGTGCAGCAAAACCAGAGATGCATTTGGAGAAGTGAAACCAGGCTTAGGAAGAGGTCCTGTGCTTTGCTGGGTCAAGAGGGGCTTGGCAGTCACCAGAGTCAAGGCAGGTTAGGCAGTGAGCAGGAAAATGCTGAAGTTTTGTTCCTAAAGCCAGCCCTGCAGGCTCCTCTGTTGCTTTTGGTTAGCCTCATTCTGCTCATAGCTGAGGAATACTCTTAAAGGATTCCTCCTGATCTGCTGCAGGCAGCTCAAACCTGACCTCTGCTCTGCATTGTCTTCCTATCTCCTCACTTACCTTCCAGGCACGGTGAAGTGCCTCCAGACAAGATTATCCCAGGTGATGGCCACAGCCAAGCAGTCTGCTCTGCTGACATGGAACACCAGTGCCTGCCTGGGCAGATTATTCATGGCCAGGTCACCCTGGGAGGGATGAAAGGCGAAGCTGCTGCCCTGGCTGCTCACCCAGACATTTCACCTGGCTTTGGTGGCCCAAACCCAGAACACATCACCTGTCCACCACATTGCTCTCCAGTAAGGCCTCCCTGCTGCACTGCTCTGTCTTTATTTCCTGGAGCACTGTGTCCAGTTCTGGAGCCCCTAGTACAAGATAGATCTGGAGGGTGTCCAGAGCAGGGCCACGAGGAGGAGCAGAGGGCTGGAGCTTCTCTGCTGTGAGCACAGCCTGAAGGAGTTGGGGTTGTGCAGGCTGGAGAGGAGAAGGCTCCCAGGAGACCTTCTGATGGACTTCCAGGATCTGAAGGGGGCTCCAAGAAAGCTGGGGAGGGGCTTTGGAGGGTGTCAGGGAATGACAGGACTAGGGGGGATGGAAAGAAACTAGAAATGGGGCGATTCAGATTGGATGTTAGGAAGAAGTTGCTCCCCAGGAGGGTGGTGAGAGCCTGGCACAGGCTGCCCGGGGAGGTGGTGGAAGCCTCCTGCCTGGAGGTGTTTGCAGCCAGGCTGGAGGTGGCTGTGAGCAACCTGCTGTAGTGTGAGGTGTCCCTGCCCATGGCAGGGGGTTGGGGCTGGCTGAGCCTTGAGGTCCTTTCCAGCCCTGACATCTCTGTGATTCTGTGATGAAAAGCAGCAGGACAAACAGCAGCTCTGCTTTTAAACAGCACCTGGCCAAGTCCCTCCTTGCAGCAGGAGCTGCTGAGCCATCCTTACCACCACCACCAGCAGCTGAACCCACAGAACCATCCCCAGTTTCCTGAGCAGGTGGTGAGTCAAGGAGCAGAGCAAACCCCTCCAGTGCTTCCAACTGTCAAAGGAAGGCCCAGAAGGGTTGTTTACCAAGACAACTTCACCCTGCCAGAGCACCTCCTGCTCTCCCAGCTCAGTCAGGGGCTGGGTGGTTTGCTGGGACCCAGCACTGGGCTGGCTCAGGATGAGCCCTGCTCCATTATTTATTTATTTTGTGCCTAATGGGCCCACATTCCTGAACAATGAAATCAGTGACTAATTCCTCCCCAGGGCGGCTGTCCTGGGCACTCAAACGAGCTGTAAACCAGCCTAACACTTCTCCTTAGACAAGTGCTTGGAAAAGCAAAAATGGCAACGTTCTGGAGGATTTGGGTTTGCTCTCTCTCTATTTATGTCAAGTATGAGAAGGCAGCAGCCCTGTCGAAGTCTTCCAAAGGCTGTCTCACAGGATCACAGAGCACAGGATGGTAGGGGCTGGAAGGGACCTCGGGAGATCCCCAAGTCCAACCCCCTGCCAGAGCAGGAGCATATAATCCAGAACAGCAAACTGACAGAAACCTTCCAAAGACTGTGTGCCACAGCATCACAGCTCACAGGATGGTAGGGGTTAGAAAGGGACCTCTGGAGAGCTTGCAGTCCAAGCCCCCTGCCAGAGCAGGAGCATAGAACCCAGCACAGCTCACACAGGAACACACCCAGATGGGGCTTGAAAGTCTCTAGAGAAGGAGACTCCACAATCCCAAAAGCATTTGCAAGGCAGACCATGGGCCACACAAAAAAGGTCACTGCCTCCTCACTGACCCTCCCCAGGAGCCTCTGCCCTAGACCAGGAGCTTTCACCCCCCTCACCAGGAGCTGCTGCAGCTTTGCCTCCCATTCCAAGACCCTGGGTGGTCTCCTCTGCAGCCAGGGCCCTGGGAGGAGATGCAGCACAGCAAACACCTCGAGGTCCTCAAGAACCATTTAAGAAAGGCTCAAAAAATGTTGGGCAACAGCTAGGAAAAGAGACCTCCAGGGATCATAGAGTCCAAGCCCCTGCCAGAGCAGAACCATAGAACCCAGCACAGGTCACACAGGAACACATCCAGATGGGGCTGGAAAGGCTCCAGAGCAGGAGACTCCACAACCTCTCTGGGCAGCCTGCTCCAGGGCTCTGGGACCTCACAGTGCAGAAGTTCCTCCCCCTGTGGAGGTGGCACCTCCTGTGCTGCAGTTTCCATCCACTGCCCCTTTTTTGCAGTTAACTCATTTTAAATTCATCCCTCAAAGCCAATCATGGAGATGCTGAGTACAATAAAAGAGCTCTTGGTGGTCTGTCAAAGTCTGGGTTGGGTTGAAAGCTCAGGTGGTTTTCAGAGTCACAGATTGCATCAGGTTGGAAGGGAACCTCAAAAGTCATCTTCTTCAAAAGCCCTGCAGTCAGCAGGGACACCCCCAACTAAATCAGGCTGCCCAGAGCCACATCATGGAATGGTTTAGGCTGGAAAGGACCTCAAAGATCACCCAGTTCCAACCCCACTGCCATGGGCAGGGACTCCTCCCACCAGCCCACATTGCTCAAGGCCTCATCCAACCTGGCCTCCAACACCTCCAGGCAGGAGGCAGCCACAGCCTCCCTGGGCAGCCTGTGCCAGAGTCTCCCCACCCTCACTGCAAAGAATTTCTTCCTCATCTCCAGCCTCAGTCTCCCCTCTCCCAGCTCAAAGCCATTTTCCTTCATTCTGGCATTCCAAGCCCTTGTTCAAAAGTCCCTCCCCAGCTCTCCTGGAGCCCCTTCAGGTACTGCAAGGCTGCTCTAAGGTCTCCCTGAAGCCTTCTCTTCTCCAGGATGAACAGTCCCAACCAAGAGATTTGTCCCCACAGGGGAGGTTCTCCAGCCCTCTGATCATCCTCTGACGCTCTCCATCAGCACCAGGTCCTTCTTGTGCTGGGAGCCCCAGAGCTGGAGGCAGCGCTGCAGGTGGGGCCTGAGCAGAGGGGCAGAATCCCCTCCCTGTGCTGCTGCTCTCCCTGCTCTGGGCTGCCAGGGACCATTCCTGGCTGCTGAAGAGTTTGTCACCAACTGACACCCCCAAGTCTGATCTTGAATGTCTCCAGCAACAAGCCCTCCACCACATCCCTGGACAACCTATTCCAGTATTTCCCCACCCCCATTGTGCAGAACCAACTCCTGATGTCCAACCTAAATCTCCCCTGCTCCTGTTCCAAACCTTTGCCCCAATATGGATTAGAGACTTCACTTCCATTAGTGCTCCACCACAACAGATCACATCCAGGATCCCTTTTAAAGGTCAAGCTTTAAGTAACAGAAGTAATACAAGACAGCCATAAAAACTGTGATTAAAAAGCAACACAGAAGCCATCAAATTGTCAGTGTCTGATAAATATAAGCAGAGACTCTACACAGCCAAGGGAGGAGTGGCTCTGTGATTCAAGGTCATTTTGGGGTGTAGCAGAACTGATTTGAGGTGCAGAGCTCATCAAATAAGCCTCAAAAATGATGTTGCCAGCCAGGTTTGCTAGGGGAGGTTTAGGCTGGAGGTGAGGAGGAAATTTTACACAGAGAGAGATTGGCCATTGGAATGGGCTGCCTGGGGAGGTGGTGGAGTCACCGTCACTGGAGGCGTTCAGGAGGAGACTTGATGGGGTGCTTGGTGCCATGGGTTAGTTGATCAGGTGTTGTTGGATGATAGGTTGGACTCGGTGATCTTGAAGGTCTCTTCCAACCTGGTTTATTCTATTCTATTCTATTTAAAAGAAGTAGCAGCAGGAGAAAAACCAGTGTTGAGATGCCCAGCAGCTCAGTTAAATGCTACATCAAGAGCAGAACCTCTTTCCACACCAGCTGGAGGATCTCTGCATGTTGCAGTTCCTGTCTCTTAAACCCTATTTTTCCTTTGCTACTGAATGCAGCACCCAAGCAGGGCAGAGCACTGCTTGGTCCTACCCCACACCTGCAGCAGCTCCTCTGAGTTGTAGGATGGAAGAAAGCCAAGATGATTTTCATAGATTGCACTGGGTTGGAAGGGACCCTCAAAGGTCATCTTGGCCAACCCCCCTGCAGTCAGCAGGGACACTTCCAACTAGAGCAGGCTGCCCAGGGCCACTCCAGTCTGATCTTGATTGTCTCCAGGGATGGAGCCTCCACCACATCCCTGGGCAATGTGTTGCAGTGCCTCCCCACTCCCACTGTGCAGAAATTCCTCCTGATGGCCAACCTAAATCTCCCCTGCTCCAGTTTCAAACCATTTCTCCTCATCCTATCCCCACAGGCCCTTCTGAACAGGCCCTCCCCAGCCTTCCTGGAGGTCTCCTCAGATACTGAACTACAGCTCTCAGGTCTCCCTGGAACCTTCTCTTCTGCAGGCAGATTAGTCTGAATTCTCTCAGCCTATCCCCACAGCAGAGGTTCACCATCCCTCTGTGATCATCTTTGTGGCCTCCTCTGGACCCACTCCACCAAGTCCATGTCTGTCTTGTTTTGGGGGCCACAGAGCTGGGCACAGCACTGCAGGTGAAGTATCACCAGAACAGAGCAGAGAGGCAGAATCAGCCCTCTCAACCTGCTGGCCACACTGCTTTGGCTGCATCCCAGGCTTCCATTGGCCTTCTGGGCTGCAAGTGCTCAATGCTGGCTCATGCACCCAGTCTGAACCACTGCAAACCTACCAACAGTGAGAGGGACCCCATCAGTGCTCCTGAGGAGGATGGAGACCTGCAACTGGAAGGGTCCAAGTGCACTCTGACTTGGATCTAGGTGCTTTATGTAGAGGCAGCACAAATATCCACACCCAAACTTGGCCATATCATGTAGCAGGCCAGCAGCAGGGTCATTTGCTGCCCCACCAGCTCACACAGCCCCTATCCTCTTTCTTTTCCACACCAGCTTCCTGTGCCAAGACTATGAATATCCCAAGGCAAGGAAAATAAAGCTCCATCCCTTTTTGCAGCTGTTGGAACATCAAGGACAGTCTGTACCCAGGGACAACACAGACCTAGCATCACCATCATCCTACCCCTGAGCATCCTCAGTGCACCATGGATTTTCCACTCTTCAGGCTCATCTCCCTTGGCAGGCAATGGGCCTGCCAGAAGACCTTGCTCCACCTGTCCACAAGGCTCAAACCATAACCTTGAAGAGGGCCAACAAGAAACACCAACAGAGCCCAGAACAGCAGCCCATGGCTTCACTTCATTGAAGGAACAGAACCATAGAATGGCTCAGGTTAGAAAGACTTCAGAGATTATCCAGTTCCAACCCCCTGCCCTGGGCAGGGACACCTCCCACCAGCCCACGTTGCTCAAGGCCTCCTCCAACCTGGCCTCCAACACCTCCAGGCAGGAGGCAGCCACAGCCTCCCTGGGCAGCCTGTGCCAGAGTCTCCCCACCCTCACTGCAAAGAATTTCTTCCTCATCTCCAGTCTCAATCTGCCTTCTCCCAGCTCCAAGCCATTTTCCTTCATCCTGGCACCCCCAGCCCTTTTTCAAAAGTCCCTCCCCAGCTCTCCTGGAGCCCCTTCAGGTACTGCAAGGCTGCTCTAAGGTCTCCCTGAAGCCTTCTCTTCTCCAGGCTCAACAGCCCTGACTCTCCCAGCCTGGCCCTACAGGGGAGGTTCTCCAGCCCTCTGATCATCTCCATGGCCTCTTCTGGACCCACTCCAACAGTTCAATGTCCTTCTTGTGTTTGGGGCACCAGAACTGGAATGCAGGTGGGTCTCACAAGAGCAGAGGGGGACAATCACCTCAGTTGTCCTGCTAGCCAAGGCATGGTGTGGACACCCAAGGGGACAGGACAACCCCTCACAAGAAAGAGATGCCTCATCCCCCTCCAAAGGGCTGCCCATCCATGCCTACAGAGGAACCACAACACAGCATTTTAAATGGCAGAAAGGAATCAATGAATAAAGGCCTCAGGTTGCACCAGGGGAGGTTTAGGTTGGATCTCAGAAGAAACTTCACTGAAAGGGTACTGAAAGACAGGCACAGGCTGCCCAGGGAGGTAGCTGAATCCCCATCCCTGGAGGTGTTTCAAAGAGGCAGAGCTGTGGTGCTAACACCACAGGTTAGCCCCAGCCTCAGTGGAGTTAAAGAAGGGTTGGACTGGAGGATCTGAAAGGGCTTTTCCAACCCAAATGATTCCATAATTACAATAATCCAGAGAAGAGTGAGGACGTGAGATGCACACACTCCAACTCTGCACTGCAGGTGTCCCAAGTCAGCAGAGAGGCTGCTTGCAGGGGGGGGCTGGGTCCCCTTCCAGCAGCTCTGGGAAGCCACACGCTGGGGAGGGGACCCAGAGAGCCCAACAGATCGTAGATAGCGGCTGGACTCGATGTTCTTAAAGGTCCTTTCCAACCAAAACAATCCCCTGATTTGCCTTTTTTCCTGTTATGATCCATGATCTGGCAAGAGACTCACGTGTCTGGTTTACAGAGCCACAGCCCTGAGCCTCAGCTCTGCCTTCACAACTGTGCTCAGGGCCCGCAGAAAAGCCTGGCCTGAGGGGAAGGGGCACTGAGGGAGCACCAGAGCCAGCTGAATTCTGACGCTCTAGAGACGGCAGCGGCGTCTCACCCTGAGCGCTGTGCCCACCCCAGCCACCCAACCTGAGAACACTGCAGCAAAGTCAAACCACAACCAGCTTCTGGAGCGGGCCCAGAGCAGGGCCACGAGGAGGAGCAGAGGGCTGGAGCTGCTCTGCTCTGGAGACAGCCTGAGGGAGTTGGGGTTGTGCAGGCTGGAGAGGAGAAGGCTCCCAGGAGACCTAGTTGTGGCCTTCCAGGATCTGCAGGGGGCTCCGAGAAAGCTGGGGAGGGACTTTGGAGGGGGTGAGGGAGGGATAGGACTGGGGGGGATGGAGCAGAACTGGAAGTGGGGAGATTCAGATTGGATGTGAGGAAGAAGTTGTTGCCCAGGAGGGTGGTGAGAGCCTGGCACAGGCTGCCCAGGGAGGTGGTGGAAGCCTCCTGCCTGGAGGTGTTTGCAGCCAGGCTGGAGGTGGCTGTGAGCAACCTGCTGTGGTGTGAGGTGTCCCTGCCCATGGCAGGGGGTTGGGGCTGGCTGAGCCTTGAGCTCCCTTCCAGCCCTGACAATTCTGTGATTCTTCCTGGAGCAGGGAAGAGCCCAGGCACAACCCCAAGCTCCATGATCCTGCTCCATGATCCCAAGGAATGCTGGAGAAAGTCTTGAATCTGCAAACTTAAGCCACCCTCCTTTAAATATTTATTGCTTGTGTTTACTTTTTAGGGAAGAGAGAAAGCCTCTTTGCTGCAAAGGAAGTTCAGCAAACGCAGGCACGCCAGGCCCAAGCACAGTAAGAGCACAGCAACACAGCGTGGTAGGACTTGGAAGGGACCTCCAGAGATCATGCAGCCCAACCCCCCTGCCAGAGCAGGGGCACCCAGGGCAGGGCACACAGGAACACAGCCAGGTGGGCCTTCAAAGTCTCCAGAGAACCTCTCTGGGCAGCCTGCTCCAGGCTTCACAGCAAGTAAGTTTCTCCTCATGTTGAGGTGGAACCTCCTGTACTCCAGTTTGTATCTGTTGCTCCTTGTCCTATCACTGGGCACCACCAAACAGAGCATGGCACCTTCCCACTGACCCCCAGCCCTCAGCTATTGATAGACATTGATCAGATCCCCTCCCAGCCTTCTCTTCTCCAGACTGAACAGCCCCAGGGCTCTCAGCCTTTCTTCACAGTAGAGATATTAAAGTCCTCCAACTATGCTCATAGCCTCCCCTGGACTCTCTCCAGCAGGTCTCTGTCCCTCTTGAGCTGGGGAGCCTGGAACTGGATGCACTATTCCAGGTGTGGTCTCAGCAGGGCAGAGCATAGGGGCAGGAGAACCTCCCCAGCCCTGCTGGCCACACGCTTCTTGAGCAGCTCTTTTCAACCTCAACACAAGAAAACCTCCCAGATTCTAAAGCTGAAACCTGCACCCTGCCCCTCCCGGGGAGCCAGGCTCCAGAACCAGGTTGGGAGCTTCATCAACACATAAGGAAGGTTTCTTTTACCTCAGGCCAGTAACAGCAACACAAATCATCTAAAAGCATCAGGGTTCAGTCTGCCTTCAGCCTTCTTGAGTATTTTGCATGCAAGAAGGACTGCAATCCCATCTGATTTATAAACCAACAGGACACAGGAATTTCTGAAATCAAGTCCTGACCAGCTGAGAAGCTCCAACAGCTCAATGACCTTCTTATCTCCCTCATAAACACATTTTGAGAGGAATTAGGGTCCAAAGCTGCACGCTTTGGAGCAAGAAGTAGAGTCTGGCAGCAACCAAAATCAACCACTCTAACTGGGTTTGGAAGCTCTCAGACCACACTGTGCTGGACTGGGAGTATTTAAGGCTTCAGGACTATCACAGTATCACAGTACAACTAAGGTTGGAAGAGACCCCAAGGATCAAGTCCAAGCTGTCACCACAGACCTCATGACTAGTCCATGACACCAAGTGCCACATCCAATCCCCCCTTGAACACCTCCAGGGATGGTGACTCCACCACCTCCCTGGGCAGCACATCCCAATGACGAACGACTCGCTCGGTGAAGAACTTTCTCCTCACCTCCAGCCTAAACCTCCCCTGGTGCAGCTTGAGACTGTGTCCTCTTGTTCTGGTGCTAGTTGCTAGAGAGAAGAGACCAACCCCTTCCTGGCTACAACCACCTTTCAGGTAGCTGTAGAGGGCAATGAGGTCACCCCTGATCCTTCTCTTCTCCAGGCTAAGCAATCCCAGCTCCCTCAGCCTCTCCTCACAGGGCTGTGCTCAAGGCCTCCCCCCAGCCTCCTTGCCCTTTCTCTGGACACCTTCAAGTGTCTCGATGTCCTTCCAAAACTGAGGGGCCCAGAACTGGACACAGGACTCAAGGTGTGGCCTAACCAATGCAGAGCACAGGGGCACAATGACCTCCCTGCTCCTGCTGGCCACACTATTCCTAATGCAGACCAGGATGCCCTTGGCCCTCTTGGCACACTGCTGGCTCATGTTCAGCCAGCTGTCAATCAGCACCCCCAGGTCCCTCTCTGTCTGGAAGCTCTCAGCCACTCTGACCCCAGCCTGTAGCTCTGCCTGGGGTTGCTGTGGCCAAAGTGCAGCGCCCGGCACTTGGACTTGTTGAATGCCATCCTGTTGGTCCTGACTATGGTCCTGAAACCCTAAATGGTTCTTGGTCCCAACACTGTAATGGTGAACTCTGCTCTTCCTCACCAGAGCTGCCAAGCTGCCCAACCAGTGGAGGGCTCAGCACCATCCTGGTGCTGTCAGTACTCCCCTGGTGACTCAGAGGCAATGTGGAGGAGCAATCTGGTTTTCCAGCCCAAGATGGATACAGCCCCTCTACCCTGCCCTGGTGAGCCCACATAGAATCATAGAATTGTTAGGGTTGGAAGGGACCTCAAGGACCATCCAGTACCAACCCCCTGCCATGGGCAGGGACACATCTAGAATACTGTTTGCAGTTCTAGGCTCCCCATTTCAAGGAGGGCAGGGACTTGCTGGAGAGGGAACAGCAGGGGGGTTACAGAGATGCTGAGGGGACTCGAACAGTGCTTGTGAGGAAAGACTGAGACAATTGGGGCTGTTTAGTCTGGAGAAGAGCAGCCTGAGGGGGATCTCATCAGTGCTGATTAAGGATTCAAGGGTGGGTGGCAGGAGGATGGGACCAGGCTTTGCGCTCTGGTGCCCAGGGACAGGGCAAAGGGGTAAAGAGCACAAACTTGAACAAAAGAAGTTTCATCTAAACACAAAGAGGAACTTCTTTAAGGGTGATGGAGCCCTGAGCAGGGTGCCCAGAGAGGCTGTAGAGTCTCTATCTCTGGAGACACTCAAAACCTGCCAGGATGTGTTCCTGTGTGGCCTCCTCTAGCTGACCCTTCCCTGGCAGGGAAGGGTTGGATTTGATGATCTTCAGAGGTCCCTTCCAAGCCCTCCCATTCTGTGATCCCATCCCTCCAGAAATCAAGCAGCACAATGAGGATGTCAGCACAGCCCTAACTCCAACCAAGCTCAGTGAGGTTGCACAGCTAACCCCAGGCTTCCGTTTCCTCAAGCACCTGCTCCCCACATGCTCCACATTCTCCAAGGCTTTCCTGCTAATGTGACAAAAACTCCCCAAATTCACCATGAGTATCCTAAACAACAGAGATTCAGGCATAAACCATGGAGAAGCTTAGCCTGTCCTAGCAAAGGACACCAAAGAGGTTTGTCAGCCTGAGTTTTACATAGACTCACAGAGCTGTCAAGGCTGGAAGGGAGCTCAGGGCTCAGCCAGCCCCAACCCCCTGCCATGGCCAGGGACACCTCACACCACAGCAGGTTGCTCACAGCCACCTCCAGCCTGGCTGCAAACACCTCCAGGCAGGAGGCTTCCACCACCTCCCTGGGCAACCTGTGCCAGGCTCTCACCACCCTCATGGAGAACAACTTCTTCCTCACAGCCAATCTCAGTCTCCCCACTTCTGGTTTTGCTCCATCCCCCCAAGTCCTATCCCTCCCTGACACCCTCCAAAGTCCCTCCCCAGCTTGCTTGGAGCCCCCTTCAGATCCTGGAAGGCCACAATGAGGTCTCCTGGGAGCCTTCTCCTCTCCAGCCTGCACAACCCCAGCTCCCTCAGGCTGTCTCCAGAGCAGAGCAGCTCCAGCCCTCTGCTCCTCCTCGTGGCCCTGCTCTGGACACCTTCCAGCACCTCCAGATCCATCTTGTAGTAGGGGCTGCAGAACTGGACACAGAGCTCCAACTGTGGTCTCAGCAGAGCACCAGTGTTGGTGACAGATATGGCAACAGCAGATGTCACATCAGCCACCTGAGACCCTTCAGTCTTAAAATGCAGCTTCCCCACTACCCCCCCCCAAAAAAAAAGACAAAATTAAAAGGTAAAAGCAGGAACTTCATCCATTGTAACTGGAGCTGCAGATGCAGGGAAGAAAACTGCCCACACCCTGCACCGCTGCCATTTATAGCTTCAAAACATAATGAAGAATTGGGGAGTTCAAATACAGCTTCGGTCAGGGTGGTTTGGGTTTTTTAGGGGCACCACCAATGGACCTTCTGACAAAGAGCTGAAGCATCTCCAAGCCCTCCCAACTGATGTATTGATTGCAATAAATAAGCAAATCTATATATGAAGTTGCATCATCACTGAAAGCCCAGGAAACAAAAGCTTATTAGCTGTCTGCCAGGGCTGCTGAATTACCTCGCCTGCCACCAGCAGCTGGGCCAGCAGCTTCCAAAACGCTCTTGAGGACGAGGGGGGAAAAAAATCCCAGCGGGGAGCATGGGGAGGAGAGCAAAGGCTGGGAAAGCCTTCCGAAAGGGAATAACGCAACAAAACCTCTCTTCATTCAAACAACAAAACGAGAAAAGGCGCCGGAATGGGCGAGTTTACCCCGGGACGCAGGGCAAATGATGACTGTCTTGTGACTGCCGGCCGAGGGGCTGAAGAGAAGATGCTCTTCAGCAAAGACGCAGCCTCTCCGAGCCCAGCCGGCGCTTGCTGGCGCCCGCGGTTAAGCTCAGCTCAGTAAGGTCGCGCTTAAGCCTTCCCCCAAGCCCATCATCGCCACCACCAACCACCACGTCCACCCACGTATTGCCAGGAGAGAGAGAGAGACACACACGTCTCATCACCAGCACAGATGAGGAGCCGAAGCTTCCCCTCTCACTTCCTAGCGCTCCCCCGGGGAAAAAAAAAAAGTCAGGAAAGGGCTGGAGCCAGCCAGCCAGCTCATCCTCTCCCTCCCGAGCGATGGACGGCAGCTTTTGGCTGCCGACGGAGCCCAGCACCGGGCTGCTTTCGCTCCCCCCCGGCCCCGCTGCCCTCCCGCCTTTGCCGCTACGTGAGGAGTTTTTTGAGAGGCCGATGGGCAGGGAGCTGCTGCGCGCCGCGGATGCGAAAGCCACGACTGCCGCTGCCGAGCTCCCGCTCCCGGCTCTGCCCTGCTCGGCTCGGTTTCAGGATATGGAAACCTACATGGAGGAGGAGAACGTGAAGGAGGAAGCTCATCTATAAGCAGAAGGGCGGCAAAACGCCCGGCTCTGAACTTACCAGCGGGGCCAACCCACGAGTCACGTCGGAGGCTTTTTGGGGGGAAGGGGGATAAAGCGAAGGCTACATTTAGGAAAATTCCAGAAAGAAATATCGACCGGGTTCAGCTGCGGGAGAGCGGCGCTCCCGGCAAGGTCCGGTGAGCCGGGGCAGCGAGCGAGCCGCTGGGGAGGCAAACCCGGCGCCCAGACCCAGAGACACCCCGGCGAGGCGCGGAGGGAAGCGTTACCGTCGTTTCACGGCGTTAACGGGGCTGGAGGCCGGCGCTGGCTGCCAGCCGGTGCCGTCACAGTGCCCATCCTTGGGGCGTCGGGGCTGGTTCCCAGCTCCGGAGGGGATGTCGCCAGCCCACAGCCCCACTGGTGACACTGGAAACGCTCAGGGCGATAAGATCTCCCCCCCCACCCCCCAGGCTGGTGTTCTGCGTCTCGCGTGTCCGACCCACCCCACAACGGCTGTAAACGGCACCGGGGGGGGGGGGGGGGCGGGGGGGCAGAACCGGCAGCCCGGCTGCCCCCTCTGCACTCCCACGTGTGGGGAAGCCCACGGCGGGCACGACCCGGCGCCCGTCGATCCGCCCCGCACCCGGCGCCCACCGCTCCCCCAGAGAGCCCGGTCGCGGGTAGGGGCCGGTGACGCGTGGGCCCAACCTCCTTCACCCACCACGGGAACGCGGGGCGTGGGGGGCCCTCCGCCAACGCAGGGACTCGCCCTCCGCCGCTGCCACCGAACAAAGGCTCTCCAACGGACTCCACGGCAGCACCGGGCAGTGCTGAGGGCTTCGCCGCACGCTGGGGGTTACGCAGCGAGCCCGCGCCCGCCGCTCCCACCTTCACACACACGCACTCCCGGAGGCCCCCACCCCGCCGCCGCCCCTTCTCACCTGGGTGTCGGGGCGCGGCGCATCCCGCGGCCGCCGCTGAGGAGCCTCCCGTGGGGCGCTGCCGAGGTCGGGGGAACGCGGGGAGGGGTGCGGGGAGGGAGGGGGCAGCTGCACCTCCCGCTCCCGTCGCCGCTCCCGTCGCCGCCGCCCGGGCGCTGCCCGACTGCCCGCGCGCGCCTCCCGCGCGCGCACTCACCGCCGCCCGCCCGCGCGCCGCCGGGAGGGGAGGGGCAAGCAGGCACGCGCACCGCCCGTTGCCCCGCCTCGAGCCCCGCCCCCCCACCCCACCCTCCCCCCACCCCACCCTCCCCCCGCGCATGCGCAGAGCCGGAGCCCGCCCTCGTCACGACGCGGCTCTGCCAGCTTTACGGCAGCGCGCAGCAACCGGCCGCTGCTGGCGCCGCGGAGCGAGCGGGCGGCGAGGCCACAGGTGAGAGGCGGCGCGAAGGGTCCGGCCAGGCCCGGATGGCCTGCCCAGGGCCACGGCGGCGTCGACAGGACCGCGGTGTTGTCGTACTCGGTGGGCGCGCCTGCTGTGGTCTGCGCCGGCCACTTCCGGGCCCGGAGGCTTCACCGCGCGTTTTGAGGGGAAAATGGTTAACAGCCTGAAAGGTGGAGCCGCGTTATCGGCACCAAGGGTTGGGCTGCCTGGGTAGGCTCGCAGCGAGTGGTGCTGCTGGCTGCTCCCGTGCCAGCCCCGGCTCCCCACTCCGGTTTTGACCCCAGTGCCGGTCCCGCCCTCTCCTCCCCTTAACTCTCATCGACTTCCGTGGAAGCAGCCGCGGGATGAGCGAGCTGTCCCCGGGGGGGCTGCTCCTGTGCTCTGGTCCCCACCGGCCAGCCACTGGGGGTCCAGCCGGGGCTGTGTCTCCACGGTGTGATGACAGCCCCGGTCCTATCCTGTGGCCGGAGTCCTGCCTGGGACTGAATCGCTGCGGCCTTTAAGCCTGTTGGGCAAACAGTGCTCCCCACCCCGCGCTTCCTACTGCTCTCGAACAATCTCCTCCTTGGCAGGTGAATCTGGTTTCCATGAGCCAAGGTCCCCCTCGCCGTTTCTGAGAGAAGCTTGGTGCCACCTCTCACCCTCAGCTCTCTGGCTTCTTTTCCCTCTTCAAACTCAATGCCTTGGCCAACCCCATCCTAGGGAGCAAATTGTGTTTGAGCAGCGTTGGGGTGGTTCCTGCAGCTTTTGGGTTGCGGAATATTGTGGCACAGAAGAGGGACCTGGAGCTGTGGAGAGCAGTTGCATGCGTTTGGTGTGGGAATGGAGAGGTTTGGCCACTTGTCTGTGTGTGCAGAAACAGGCAATGCTGTCCTCTGCTCCTGGGGCCTGTTGAAGGAGCAGTGGACCTGCCTCTGTCACACAGGAGTGAAAATTGATAGGCTGCAAAAACACTGCTTGTGTATGACCAAAAGCAGAGGCAAAGACCCTTCTGGCTGTGTTGTTTCACTTTGCTTGAGTTTCTTCTCTGGCTTTGCTAGGAGGCAGTTAAGTGCAGAGGCTCAGGTGCTTGTGGCCCAGCCCAGCTCACACTGATGAGCACAAATTAATGATCCATGTCTGCTCTTACTGCCATTAGCAACAACTGCTGTTAAGACTGCTGATACACTGGCTGAAAACTCTGTTTCCAGGAAAAGAGGAGGGGCTGGTGCTTAAATCTTTTACTCTCAAGGGTTTCAAGGACTTCAGCCAAGCTGCTGAAAAATTCTCTGCCCCTCTCAGTCCTTCAGGTAGCTTTTTGTGTTTACCACCATAGTCCTGAAATATGGGACAGGAGTTTGGTGGCACAGCACTTTAAAATATTCACTCTGGGTGTTCTTAGCACCTTTAATTTATTAAAGTAGACTTGAGCCATCTGATTCATCCTTAATTCAAGCTCCTTTTGCTCCATCACTGCCTGTTTATGCTCAGTTATTAGGGAGTTTCATTCCCTGCCTCTCAAGTGCTGCCTGCAGACTATAAGGCAACAATTACACAGAGGTCTTTAATGCTGTGAAAATAACAGGTTTGGGGGATCTTTTTGTCTAGTATTATGAAAAATAGGCTTTGCCTTGCCTCCTGGACATGAAGGACTCCCATCAGTCTATGGATCAAACCTGCACTAACAACTGTGGCTGGCTGAGTTACCACTGCATCTGGGAAAGAACAACCCTATGGACTAGGAGAGGTTGAGGACTGACCTGTTGGAGACCAGCACAGGGGAGAGGGAGCTGGGGGTACTGGTGAGTAGAAGGATACCCATGAGCCAGCAATGTGCCCTTGTGGCCAAGAAGGCCAAGGGCATTCTAGAATCATAGGGTTGGAAGGGACTTCAAGGCTCATCCAGTCCCAACCCCCTGCCATGGGCAGGGACACCTCACACCATAGCAGCTTGCTCACAGCCACCTCCAGCCTGGCTGCAAACACCTCCAGGCAGGAGGCTTCCACCACCTCCCTGGGCAGCCTGTGCCAGGCTCTCACCACCCTCCTGGGCAACAACTTCTTCCTAACAGCCAATCTCAATCTCCCCACTTCTAGTTTTGCTCCATCCCCCCCAGTCCTATCATTCCCTGACACCCTCCAAAGTCCCTCCCCAGCTCTCTTGCAGCCCCCTGCAGATCCTGGAAAGCCACAATTAGGTCTCCTGGGAGCCTTCTCCAGACTGAACAACCCCAGCTCCCTCAGTCTGTGCTCATAGCAGAGCAGCTCCAGCCCTCTGCTCATCCTTGTGGCCCTTCTCTGGACACCTTCCAGCACCTCCAGATCCAGTACTACTCCAGTTGGGGGGCATTAGAAGGGCTGTGGCGAGTAGGTCAAGAGAGGTTCTCCTCCTCTGCTCTGCCTGGTGAGGCCACATATGGAATATTCTGTGCAGTTCTGGGCCCCTCCGTTCAGGAAGAACCTCAGGGAACTGCTTGAGAGACTCCAGCACAGAGCCACAGAGCTGCTGCAGGCAGTGGAACATCTCCCTGTGAGGCCAGGCTGAGGGAGCTGGGGCTTGGAGCAGAAGAGCCTGGGGGTGCCCTCAGTGCTGGGATAAAGCTGTGCAGGGCAGTGTCAGGAGGAAGGAGCCAGGCTCTGCTCAGGGGTGGCCAAGCACAGCACAAGGGGCACTGGGGGCAGGCTGGAGCAGAGCAGGTGCCACACGAACATAAGGAAAACCTTTTTCCTGGTGAGGGTGGCAGAACACTAGAGGAGGCTGCCAGAGAGGTTGTGGAGTCTGCTGCTATGGATACATAGGAGATGGATACATTCCAGCCCCACCTGGATGTATTCCTGTGGGACCTACTCTAGGTGACCCTGCTCTGGCAGGGGGGTTGGACTGGCTGATTTTGTTTGAGGCCCCTTCCAACCCCTAATGTTGTGTGATTCAGCAACAGAGATGACTGAAGAGATGATCTCATCTCACCACAAGATGAGAGGCACTTGAGTCCTTGCCACCCCTGAGCACCATTGTCCAGCCTAAGCCTGAACTGGGCTGCTCCATCTCTGTGTGCTGCTGACATTTCACTTGAAATGCTGCTGCTGCTCTCCTCCCGGGGCAGGTAGAGATCCTTCCAGGCAGCTGAGGGATTACAGAGCCTGGGCACAAGTTCCAGTTACTCGTCTGCAAATGAAATGAGCGAGCAGGACTTGCTGGCAGCCTCCACCAAATGTTCCAGGCCTGCATCAGTACTTATCCCTGTTTTCCTGAAGGCTGCTGAGCAGTGCTGCCTGAGCCTCCAGCAGGCAAATCCCAGCTGGGCCTGAGCAGAGCTGCTCGTCCTCTGCGACTGGATTTCAGCACCCCTCAGACTCAGAGCTGCTCACATCCACATGCCTGCTGCATTCATCTGCAACTGAGAGGCAATCCCAGATAAAGACAACCTCTCTGGTGGCTTTTCACAGCCCCACTGTGCATTTTGGGGCTTTGCTGCTTACCTTAATTGCCTCTGGAACGCCTCCTGAGCCTGGGAAGGGTTTTCCTTTAAGCTGTGGTGAGTCATCCTGCAGAACTCACCAGCAGTCCCACAAATACCAGATGGCAATAAAATCAAAAGTAGTAGCTTGTGGCAGTTAAGCATTTGCTGGGACTACTCTCCCTTCCTGACTCTAGGAGGCTGCCAAGTGTCTTTTTTTTTTCCTTTTCCTTGACTGAATAAAACAAAACAAAACAAAGCACCCAAAAGCTGCTCCTGCAGCGGGGAAAATCAACAGCATCCAGCACACACACTTCCTTCCCCAGCCAGCCAGGACACACACTTCCTTCCCCAGCCTGCAGTCCCACTTGGACTTGAGGTTTCCCTCCCCTTCTACTCTGCCCTGGTGAGACCTCACCTGGAATATTGCAGCCAGTTCTGGACTCCCCAGTTCAAGAGGGACAGGGGTCTGCTGGAGAGAGTCCAAGGGAGGGCTACAAGGGCCTGGAGCACTGCCTGATGAGGAGAGGCTGAGAGCCCTGGGGCTGTTTAGTCTGGAGAGGAGACTGAGAGGAGATCTGATCAATGTCTATAAACACCTGAGGGCTGGGGATTGAGAGGCAGGGGACAGGTTCTACTCAGCTGCACCCTCTGATATGCCAAGGGGCAATGGATACAAACTGCAGCACAGGAGGTTCCACCGCACCAGGAGGAGGAACTTCTGCACTGTGAGGTCACAGAGCCCTGGAGCAGGCTGCCCAGAGAGGTTGTGGAGTCTCCTTCTCTGGAGCCTTTCCAGCCCTGTCTGGATGTGTTCCTGTGTGGCCTGTGCTATGGTTCTGCTCTGGCAGGGGGGGTGGACTTTTGGTTCTCTGGAGGTCCCTTCCAACCCCTAGCATCCTGTGAGTGGAACACTCTCTGCTGCAGCTTGTACATCTCCAGGAGAAAATGAAGCAGAAAAAAGGCCCAGAAAAGGAATATTTGGAGCATTGTACAGACACATGCAAAAAGTATTTCAGCAGTGAGCCTCTTAAACTGCTCACAGAATCCCAGCATCCCCTCTAGAGATCACCTGGTCCTGCCTCCCTGCTAAAGCAAGGGCAGCCACAGCAGACTGCCCAGGATTGCAGTGGGAAGGGAAATCACAAAAGAAGAAACAAAATCCCTACCAGAGCATCAACTTCGTATTCAGGGCTTTTATAGTACAGGACAGGTTTACTAGGGGTAGAAAACCTCCATTTTGCTTATTACGTCCTCATGGAAGCCTCTCCAGGACAGTAGCAGCCGATCTTTCATCACAAACATCCCTACACCATCGTTGCAGCATTTGACAGCCAGTGAGGAATGGAACAAAAAGCTTTCAGAAGGGCTCTTCCCTCATGCTTCCTAAAATGTGCACCTGAGGTTTCAAAGAAAAGCTAAATACAAAATCAAACCAAAGATCCACAGGTGCAAGGACTTAGTGGGAGAGTAAAAACTAACTGCTATGAACAGAGTCAGTTACATAATCCCAGCATGGGGGGGCATTGGAAGGGACCTCTGGAGTTCAGCCAGTCCAACCCCCTGCTAAAGCAGGGCACCCACAGCAGCCTGCCCAGGAGCACAGTGGCCAGGGGGGGTTGGAATCTCTCCAGAGGAGACTCCACAACCTCTCTGGGCAGCCTGCTCCAGGCCTCCACCACCCTCACTCCAAAGAAGTTTCTCCTCCTGATCAGATGGAACCTCCTGGGTTCCAGTTTGTGCCCATTGCCCCTTGTCTTGTCCCTGGGCACCACTGAAGAGAGCCTGGCCCCAGCCTCTTGCCCCCCACCCTGTAGCTCTTGCTGAGCATTGCTCAGATCCCCTCAGGGGCTGCTCTGCTCCAGGCTCAACAGCTTCAGGCCTCAGCCTTTCCTTAGCCTATACCCTCAGTGTTTCATGAGGAAGGTCCCTCCCACAGCTCCAGCTTCCAGACCCATTAGCTGTCGATCAGCACTGAGCAGATCCCCCCTCAGCCTGGTTGCTTCTAAGCTGCTCTATGAACAGCTCTTTAACCACAGCTGACTTCAGGCCTGCTGCAGAGCTGCTGGGACGTGTTGTCTTTACTTTGCACTGCTGGCTTCTGAGAACATTTGCACCACAATCTTGGACAGGGGTTTTGAGTTCACTGAGGTAGGAAGCACATCCAGATTCCATTGTGTTTGGCTCAGGATAAGTAACAATGGCTGCTCCCCTTCCTCCTTCTGGGTGACTCTTGCTGCGTGGCATCTCTGGCACCGACCAGCCACACACGGTCATTAGAGTATCTGGGCCTTGAGGAGGCCACCTCAGCCCTTCCTTCCTGCTGGCTGCAAGTCACATGTGCTGTGACCTTGCCAAGATATTTTAGAGATCAATCCCCCCTCTAATTTATGCATACCTGGCCAGGGAGGACTTCTTCACGATCCACTTCACACCGAGGAGCGCAAATCTGCTTCTTCCCGGTATGCAAACAACAGATGTCTTTCTTTTCCCCCCTCCCTTCCTATCATAATGAATAATTAGTGTCTTATCATGAGTCATATTGAAGTGATCTTATCACTATTGGCTTTCACACGGTGCTGTAAGAAACCCTGAGCTGTTTTCACGCTGCCTTTGGCACAGATGGGGAAAGGGTGAGGCCAAACCAGCTCCACGTCACCGCCGGCCCCAGCCGCCACGCTCTCAGCTTTGCGCTGGCAAGGAGGGAAGTGTCTGGTGGGGGGATGGCTGATGGTGCCTGCCAGCAGCTGAGGAGCTCAGGCTGGCAGATGTGAGAGCAAAAGCAAAAGTGGGGTGGGTAGAGCAGCTTTAAATTGAGTTTCTCTTTGGAAGGTCTCCTAAGTCCTAGTCCGGTGCCAGCAGGTGGTTTGTGGTGGTTGTTGAGCAGCAGCAACCTCTGCACAGCCTCTGTCTTCAAACACACTTTAACACCCTGGGATGCAAGGGCAGCAGCTTCTGGAAAGGAATTAAACAGCTGCTAGAACAGCCAGGACTGGCAGTGGATCCACAGGTAACCTGCTAAATGGAAAGGAGTGAGGAGAACTCTTGCCTGGAAGGCCTGTTAAAGTCCCTGGAGTGCATCCTCACATGCATGGGTGTGGAGAATCATAGAATGGTTTGGGTTGGAAGGGACCTTTAAGATCATCTAGTTCCAACCCCCTGCCATGGGCCAGGTTGTTCAAGGCCTCATCTAGCCTGGCCTCAAACACTTCCCAGGGAGGAGGCATCCACAACCTCCCTGGCCAACCTGTTCCAGTGTCTCCCCACCCTCACTGTCGGGAATTTCTTCCTAATCTCCAGTCTCAATCTCCCCTCTAAGCCATTGCTTCTCAGCCTATCACAGTAAGCCCTTATAAAAAGTCCCTCCCCAGCTTTTTTATAGGTCCCCTTCAGGTACTGAAAGGCCATCAGAAGGTCTCCCTGAGCCCCACCTTTCTCAGCCTGTCTTCACAGGTGCTCAGAAGTAGCTCAGGACTGCTGTGTGCCAATTCCATGAAGGTGGAACAAGGTCCTGCTTGAATTCCTAGGTGCAGCCTTCATTTGTGGAAAGCAGGAGCAGATTGAGAGGGAAGAAAGTAGCCAGGACAAATAGTGGAGTAACAGATTGGGAAGAGTGAGTCTGCATGACCTGTCAACTTCTCTTCACTGGTGGACATGCCCAGTGGCAGCCTGCAGAGATCTTCACCCCTCAGCATACCCAGGAGCTCTTTTGTGAGCAACATTTTGGCAGGTAAAAGCCAAGCTAAAAATCCACCAGGTGTTTTGTGCAGCATCCAGCTTTGGGGAGTGCTGAGTCCTTGGCAGCTCTCCTGGCTGGCTCGAGAGGTGTCCTACCAATTGCCACGGCAGGGATCTGCTTTCTTTGTGAGCTCCTTGTGCTTGAGCTGCTCCTTACGCATCGCCGCCGTGCTGCCTGCGCTGGTGGGCCAGCAGGTTTGCCTGGGACAGGTCATGCCTCTGGCACCCAGCTCTGGGACTCCCTGCTGGGTGAAAAGGTCCACATGGCTGTCAGGCAGCCCCAGGAAGGCTTCTTTAAGGAGAACCCATGATGCTAAGAATGACAGCAACTGTCACTGGGCAGGGGGCCGCACTGAAACACCAAATAAACTTCCAGGTCACACAAGTGAAGGAGCAGCTCAGGCCCGGAGGAGGGAGCAGCTCAGGCCCGGAGGAGGGAGCAGCACAGACCTGAAGGCCCTTTGCCCTTTGTGCCTGCAAGTGCCCAAGCAGGAACTTTGCTTTGAGGTGAAGATCCCAAGGATGAAAGGGTTATCTAGCCAGAGCCACTCACTGCTCCTGGAGCAGCAGCAAAGCCCTGCTCAACCTGTCACACACTGCAGAGGAGCTGCATGGCCTCTGTTCACATGGACCAAATGCTGGTCCATCAAATAGAATTATAGAACTGTTAGGACTGGAAGGGAGCTCAGGGCTCAGCCAGTTCCAACCCCCTGCCACAGGCAGGGACACCTCACACCACAGCAGCTTGCTCACAAACACCACCAGGCAGGAGGCTCCCTGGGCAACCTACCCATTTCTAGTTTTCCCACCACCCTGGTCCTATCACTCCCTGACACCCTCAAAAGTCCCTCCCCAGCTTTCATGTGGCCCCCTTCAGATACTGGAAGGCCACAAGAAAGTCTCCTCAGAGCCTTCTCTTCTCCAGTCTTAACAGCTCCAACTCCCTCTGTCCTCATAGGAGAGGTGCTCCAGCCCTCTGCTCATCCTCATGGCCCAAACATCTACCTGGGAAGGCTGTGCTTTTGCTTGCCCAGTCCCTCAGTGGAGTCTCCATCTCTGAAGACATTCAAAACCCACCTTGGGGTGTTTCTGGGTGACCTTCTTTAGGTGAACCTGCCTTGATCTTCAGAGGTCCCTTCCAACACCTGACATTCTGTGATTCAGGAGCATCCTGCTGTAGCCTGTTTGCTTCCTGCCACAAATCCTGCTCCTGCATGGACTCCTCTGGGGCCTGCAGCTTCCTTCAGTGCATAGCCACCTGCTGCAACATGGGATCCTCCTGGGCTGCAGGTGGAGATCTCCACTGCCATCCTTCATGGGCTGCAGAGGGACAACCTGCTTCACTATCCTCTTCTCCATGGGCTGCAGGGAACAACCTGCTTCACTATGGTCTTCTTCACAGGCTGCAGAGGCTATTTAGTCTGGAGAAGACTGAGAGGGGATCTAATAAATGTTTACAAATATCTGAGGGCTGGAGGTCAAGAGGGAGGGGAGAGGCTCTGCTCAGCTGCACCCTGGGATAGGACAAGGAGCAATGGATGGAAACTCCAGCACAGGAGGTTCCACCTCAACAGGAGGAGGAACTTCTGCACTGTGAGGTCCCAGAGCCCTGGGGCAGGCTGCCCAGAGAGGTTGTGGAGTCTCCTGCTCTGGAGCCTTTCCAGCCCCAGCTGGATGTGTTCCTGTGTGACCTGTGCTGGGTTCCATGCTCCTGCTCTGGCAGGGGCTTGGACTCTATGATCCCTAAGGTCTCTTCCAACCCCTAACCTCCTGTGAGCCTGTGCTCTGGAGTCACTTCTCTTCCACCTTCTTCACTGACTTGGTGGAGCAAGGTTGCCTCTCCCATTTTTCTCCTAGCTGCTGCCCAACATTTTTTGGCCCTTTCATAAACGGTTGCCGAGGACCTCGAGGTGTTTGCCGCACCGCATCTCCTGCCGGGCGCCACCTCACCCCTGTAACCCCTCTGTCTTTTCAGCTTTGGGAGCCTCCTTGGAGCACCATGGCCGGGACCTCGCCTAGGATGGAGGACCCTGTGGTTCTCAGCTACATGGACAGTTTGCTGAGGCAGTCAGACGTGGCCTTGCTGGACCCTCCTAACTGGATCAACGACCGCATCATCGGCTTCGCCTTCGAGTACTTCGCCAGCAAGGAGTTCGAAGCCTTCGAGCACGAGCTGTGCTTCATCAGCCCCGAGGTGGCGCAGTTCATCAAGTGCGCCGAGAGCCGCGAGGAGGTCGGCGAGTTCCTGCAGCCGCTGGACCTCCGCAGCAAGAGGCTGGTGTTCTTCCCCATCAACGACAACTCCAGCCAGCTGGCTGGGGGCACCCACTGGAGCCTGCTGGTTTACTACAGGGACAAGGAGTGCTTCGGGCACTTCGACTCCCACGGCACCTACAACGCCGCCCACGCCAGGCAGGTGGCGGAGATGGTGGAGTTCTTCGTCAGCACGAGGGCGGGCAAGCTGATCCTGGTGGAGGAGATGGTGCCCGCCCAGAGGAACAGCTACGACTGCGGCATGTACGTCATCTGCTGCGCCGAGGCCGTGTGCCGCCTCCACTACGAGGACAGGGTCAAGGCTCCGCTGCCGCTCCTCACGCCCTCCTACATCACGCAGAAGAGGGCGGAGTGGAAAGCTCTCATCGCTAAACTGGCACAGAAGTGATGGAGGTGCAGCTCCAGACCCCTCTCCTCCCCCTGCCAAAACAACCCCCAAACTTCCTCCCCGGCTGCGAGGCGGCACCCCCAGTGCCTGAGGATGATGCCCACGTGCAGGATTGTCCCAAAGAAGAAGAATGTAACCCCCTCCAGCATGGCTGCAGCCCACCACCAGACACCCTGTTCCCTCCTGGAAAAGCCTTAGTCCCCTCTGGATAATGCTGGCCTTTGAACTTCTAACCAGAACAATCACTTTGCTCTCAGAGAAACCCTCCTCTCCATGGGGAAAACTGATACTAATCACTGGGGCAAAGTGGGTGGCTGAAGGAACTTCCCCAGCAGGCAAAACACATTCCTTGGGTGCCCTCCATTGCCTACAGCATCACCATTCTGAGCCTTTCAGACCAAACTTCCCCCCAGATGCTTTCTCCTGGCTGTTCTTCCTCCATGGGTTTTGAGCAGTCTGGGATTCAGCAGCAAGGATTTCTTTTTACCCTTGCAAACCCAACACTCAGGTGTTGGATGATGTCAGAAGGTGCAGCTCCAGCAGAGTGGGGCAAAAACCAAACCAAGGTTTCTTCAGGTCCTAGGCTGGACCCCAACAGCTCTCTCGGGGTTGTGGTCCTTTTATTCCCCCACCCCCTACTTGCTGTCCTTATGGATGAAAACCTGAGCCTGAACTGCTGGAAGAGTTCATAGGAAGCTGAGAAACCCAACTGTAGGAGAAGAGACTTAATGGAGATGAGAAGTGACACTCAAGGCTTTGAAGTCTGCCTTGCTTCATGAGGATTTCTTTTCGGGTCGCCTCCACGCAGGGAGGGTTCGGCAGCACTCCCCAGCCCTTGCTGCACTTGGAGCACAGGAGGCAGTTGCTGCTTCCTCCAGCACAAAACCAGTTCTGTTACTTGAGAAGGGAGAAAAAGCCCCAAACCTAACCCAACCCAACACACCAGGGAGAACAAAAGGACAGAGTTTGAGGTCTAAAAGCCAAAGATAACTGCAGTCTCCTTGAAGCCCAAGAAGTCCTTGATGGAAAGTCTTTTCCCCCGTGCCGGCTGCTGGCTGGGAGCTCAGAGCAGATCCTCTCCTTCAAAGGACAGGCTGAGCAGTGGGGAAAACTAAAACTGCAAATGAGATGTCTTGCCAGGATAAGGAATCAGCTGGAAATTTCATGAGAAAGCCAAGGGGAGGTTGCTCAGGTGGTGTCTGGAAGAGCAGCCACACCTCAGGATCAGAGAAACCCAGGTTAAGTGTGACCCCTGGCAAAGAAAAGGATTGGGGTTGTCCCAGCACCCTTCACCCATCACAGTGCCAGCACTGAGGGGATGAGCTGCAGGAAGATCAGAGAATCAATAAGGTTGGAAAAGATCTCAAAGATCATCAGGCCAACCTGTCACCCAGGATCTTTAACTTCCTTCCAGCGGTGAGCAGCCACAGCCCAGGCTCTTCCCAAACACCCAGTGGTGGGGCGAAGCAAGGGCTGGGGTCCTTCCCCTTCTTCCCAGGCTGCCCAGAGAGCAGAGCAGCCACTGGGCCAGAGCAGCCCCCAGCAGAAGCCCTCCCTGGAAGACCCCTTCCACTGCTTGGATGGAGCTGAAAACACAGGAGAAGGTTGGGAGGGGCTCAAGCTGCTCCCCAGAGGGGATCCATTCACTTGGGACTCTGTGGGGCTTTGCCAGAGCAATGTCCCTGACACAGCCAGGTCCAGAATAAAATTCAAACCAAACCATGCACTTGTTGGCATTGTCCCATCCTTCATGGAGGTTCCTGCTGCTGCTTGGCTGCAGTGGCTACGGCTCACACACAGAGTGTGCCCTGCAGTGGAGGCTCCCTCCCTAGAAGTGTTCAAGGCCAGGCTGGATGAGGCCTTCAGCAACCTAGGCCTAGTGTGAGGTGTCCCTGCCCATGCAGGGGGAGGTTGGAACTGGATGATCTTCAAGGTCCCAACCCAAACCACTCTGTGATTCTATGAATTTATGAACCTGAGTAGAAATTGGCCACAGGGAACCAGCGAGCCTGAGGACTCCACACCTTGTGTGGCAGAGCTGTAGCCTTGCAGGTTGATTTCATAGAATCATAGAAGGGGTTGGCTGGAAGGGACCTCCAAGACCATCCAGTGATAGGACTGGGGGGGATGGAGCAAAACTAGAAGTGGGGAGATTCAGCTTGGATGTTAGGAAGAAGTTGTTCCCCAGGAGGGTGGTGAGAGCCTGGCACAGGCTGCCCAGGGAGGTGGTGGAAGCCTCCTGCCTGGAGGTGTTTGCAGCCAGGCTGGAGGTGGCTGTGAGCAACCTGCTGTGGTGTGAGGTGTCCCTGCCCATGGCAGGGGGTTGGGGCTGGCTGAGCCCTGAGCTCCCTTCCAGCCCTGACAGTTCTGTGGTTCTATGATCTTGTTCCAACCCCCTGCCATGGGCAGGGACACCTCCCACCAGCCCAGGTTGCTCACAGCCACATCCAGCCTGGCCTCGAACAGCTCCAAGGAGGAGGCAGCCACAACCTCCCTGAGCCACCTCTTTATTCATCCTGAAGACAGGATGGTGGTGTAGTAGCGGGGCTGGAACATGAGGGCAGGGGCTGTGTTGTGCAGTGAGCACCCTGTGCTCCTTGTCCCCATCCCTGAAGTCAGGGGTGTCCAAGCCAGCAAGGTGAGCACCTGAGGACGTTTCCTGCAGCTGTGGCTGGGACATGGCATTGCTGTACACAAAGCAAGGCAAATAACCTGGGGCAGGGCGGTGCCAGCAGAGCAAACACCAACAGGATGGAAAACCACCAGAGCCTTGGAACTGGCTCCTGGCAGCAGGGGCACCCCCACACCTCCCAAACCCCATTGGGATCTCACCCCTTGGATCCTCCAAACTTTCTCTACATCAGCCAAAGTTCCTCCAAACCTCCTCCACATCTACCAAGGTTCACAGGCTCACAGGATGCTAGGGGTGGGAAGGGACCCCTGGAGATCCCCAAGTCCAAGCCCCTGCCAGAGCAGGAGCAGAGAACCCAGCACAGGTCACACAGGAACACATCCAGATGGGGCTGGAAAGGCTCCAGAGAAGGAGACTCCACAACCTCTCTGGGCAGCCTGCTCCAGGGCTCTGGGACCTCACAGTGAAGAAGTTCCTCCTCCTGGTGAGGTGGAACCTCCTGTGCTGCAGTTTCCATCCACTGCCCCTTGGCCTATCCCAGGGCACAGTGAGCAGAGGCTGTCCCTGTCCCTTCCTTCCTGACCCCCAGCCCTCAGCTATTGATAGCCATTGATCAGATCCCTCTCAGCCTTCTCCTCTCCAGACTAACCACCCCCAGGGCTCTCAGCCTCTCCTCCCCAGGCAGTGCTGCAGTCCCTTCAGCATCCTTGGAGCCCTCCCTTGGACTCTCTCAAGTTGATCCCTGAAGGTTCATACAAACCTCTACATCAACCATCTGCATCCACAGCTTGGCTCGCTGTTAGCTCTGCCCAGAGCCCCAAGAGGTGCCAAGGTGGCTGTCAGCACTGTCACACACCAGTGCTTGGCACTGGCACAAGGGGCTCCACACACCTGCAGAACACCCAACCCCCACCAGGCTGGGCACATGAGGCCAAAGGAAACCCCCAAGCTTCAACCTCTAAACTTCAGTCTGGAGTCAGAATCACAGAATTCTTGAGGCTGGAAGAGACCTCTGAGCTCCTCAAGTCCATCCTGTGACCCAGCACCACCACAGCAGCTCAACCATGCCCCAAGTGCCACATCCAAGCTGCTCTTAAACACCTCCAGGGATGGCAACTCCACCACCCCCCTGGGCAGCACATCCCAGTGCCCACTCAGCCTTTCCATGAGGAAGTGCTTCCTGATAGCCAACCCAACCCACCCCTGGCACAGCTTCAGGCCATGGCCTCTTGTCCTGTCACAAGTTGCCTGGGAGCAGAGCCTGGCCCCCACCTGACTACAACTTCCCTTCAGGTAGTTGTAGAGTGTGAGAAGGTCCCCCCTGAGCCTCCTCCAGGCTGAACACCCCCAGCTCCCTCAGCCTCTCCTCACCAGACTTTCCCTCCAGTCCCTTCCCCAGTCTCATTGCTCTCCTCTGGACCTGCTCCAGCACCTCAGGATCCTTCCTGCTGTGAGGGCCCAGAGCTGCACAGGGCACTTGAGGTGAGGCCTCACCAGTGCTGGACACAAGGCAGGATTCCATCCCTGCTCCTGCTGGCCACACCGGTCCTGACCGAGGCCAGGATGCCATCGGCCTTCCATGCCCCCTGGGCACACTGCTCCAGTTTGAGGTCAAACCCACTGAGCACCAACTTGGTTTTAGAAAAACCACCACCCCTCCAAGCCCCTTCCTGAAGCCACACTGGCAAAAGTGCCCTGTGGGGCCACGTGTCAGCAAGCTGGCACCGTGCAGGTCACCCCCCGCCAGGTCACCCCAGACCCAAAGGCTGCCTGTGCCACTGGGGCTTTGAAGCAGCAGCTGCCATAGGTTGGCCACACTGCAGACCACCCACCCCCAGCACCTCAAGGTGATAAAGCCCCACACCCCCACCAAAAAAAATGGGGTGATGCTGTCCCAGTCCTCACCACCTCTGCTGTGGTTTTCAGCTGGGGTCATCTTCAGGCTTCACATAGAACCACAGAACTGTCAGGACTGGAAGGGAGCTCAAGGCTCAGCCAGCTCCAACCCCCTGCCATGGGCAGGGACACCTCACACCACAGCAGGTTGCTCACAGCCACCTCCAGCCTGGCTGCAAACACCTCCAGGCAGGAGGCTTCCACCACCTCCCTGGGCAGCCTGTGCCAGGCTCTCACCACCCTCCTGGGCAACAACTTCTTCCTCACAGCCAATCTCAATCTCCCCACTTCTAGTTTTGCTCCATCCCCCCCAGTCCTATCCCTCCCTGACACCCTCCAAAGTCCCTCCCCAGCTTGCTTGGAGCCCCCTGCAGATCCTGGAAGGCCACCAGAAGGTCTCCTCAGAGCCTTCTCCTCTCCAGCCTGCACAGCCCCAACTCCCTCAGGCTGTGCTCACAGCAGAGCAGCTCCAGCCCTCTGCTCCTCCTCCTGGCCCTGCTCTGGACACCTTCCAGCCCCTCCAGATCCTTCCTGGCACAGAGGCTCCAGAGCTGGCCCCAGAGCTCCAGCTGTGGTCTCAGCAGAGTGGAGCAGAGGGGCAGAATCCCCTCCCTGCCCTGCTGGCCACACTTCTCTTGCTGCAGCCCAGGCTCTGCTTGGCTCTCTGGGCTGCAAGTGCTCCCTGCTGGCTCCTGCTGAGCTTCTCCTCCCCCAGCACCCCCAAGGCCTTTTCTTCAGGGCTGCTCTCCAGCCAGTCCCTGCCCAGCCTATAGCAGTGCCTGGGCTTGCCCTGACCCAGCTGCAGGACCTTGCCCTTGGCCTTGTTGAACCTCCTGAGGTTGTCCTGGGCTCAGCTCTGCAGCCTGGTCAGGTGCCTCTGGACAGAAGCCTTTTCATGCACTCTGCTGCCACGGGCCAGGCACGGGGCCGAGACAGGATTTGGCTTGCAGATGCTCAGGGAGGAGCAGGAGCAGGAGCAGGAGCAGGAGCAGGAGCAGGAGCAGGAGCAGGAGCATTCCCCTGCCCAGCCCGGCAGGGGGGGGCTGCACCCCCTCCACGGGCCCCAAGCATTTCACTGCACACTGCAGCCTCTGCTGCCACCTACTGGAACAACCTCCTCACTACCTGCACCTGCAGCACCCCTGCCGCTGGCTGCCGCGGCGGAAGCCACCCTGCGCCCCGCAGCCTGGGACTGCCGCGCAGCACGGCCACGGCCGGGTGGGAAGGGACCCAAAGCACCATCGAGTCCAAACCTCCTGCAGGGGGACAACAGCCGCAAGCCAGCTGCTGCCCGGTGAGCAGGGCCAGCTCTGCTGTGCCAGCTGCTGCCCGGTGAGCAGGGCCAGCTCTGCTGTGCCAGCTGCTGCTGCCCGGTGAGCAGGGCCAGCTCTGCTGTGCCAGCTGCTGCTGCCCGGTGAGCAGGGCCAGCTCTGCTGTGCCAGCTGCTGCTGCCCGGTGAGCAGGGCCAGCTCTGCTGTGCCAGCTGCTGCTGCCTGGTGAGCAGGGCCAGCTCTGCTGTGCCAGCTCTGCTGTGCCAGCTGCTGCTGCCTGGTGAGCAGGGCCAGCTCTGCTGTGCCAGCTCTGCTGTGCCAGCTGCTGCTGCCTGGTGAGCAGGGCCAGCTCTGCTGTGCCAGCTCTGCTGTGCCAGCTGCTGCTGCCTGGTGAGCAGGGCCAGCTCTGCTGTGCCAGCTGCTGCTGCCTGGTGAGCAGGGCCAGCTCTGCTGTGCCAGCTGCTGCTGCCTGGTGAGCAGGGCCAGCTCTGCTGTGCCAGCTCTGCTGTGCCAGCTGCTGCTGCCTGGTGAGCAGGGCCAGCTCTGCTGTGCCAGCTGCTGCTGCCTGGTGAGCAGGGCCAGCTCTGCTGTGCCAGCTCTGCTGTGCCAGCTGCTGCTGCCCGGTGAGCAGGGCCAGCTCTGCAGTGCCAGCTGCTGCTGCCCGGTGAGCAGGGCCAGCTCTGCTGTGCCAGCTCTGCTGTGCCAGCTGCTGCTGCCTGGTGAGCAGGGCCAGCTCTGCTGTGCCAGCTGCTGCTGCCCGGTGAGCAGGGCCAGCTCTGCTGTGCCAGCTGCTGCTGCCTGGTGAGCAGGGCCAGCTCTGCTGTGCCAGCTGCTGCTGCCTGGTGAGCAGGGCCAGCTCTGCTGTGCCAGCTGCTGCTGCCCGGTGAGCAGGGCCAGCTCTGCAGTGCCAGCTGCTGCTGCCTGGTGAGCAGGGCCAGCTCTGCTGTGCCAGCTGCTGCTGCCCAGTGAGCAGGGCCAGCTCTGCTGTGCCAGCTCTGCTGTGCCAGCTGCTGCTGCCTGGTGAGCAGGGCCAGCTCTGCTGTGCCAGCTCTGCTGTGCCAGCTGCTGCTGCCCGGTGAGCAGGGCCAGCTCTGCTGTGCCAGCTGCTGCTGCCTGGTGAGCAGGGCCAGCTCTGCTGTGCCAGCTCTGCTGTGCCAGCTGCTGCCTGGTGAGCAGGGCCAGCTCTGCTGTGCCAGCTCTGCTGTGCCAGCTGCTGCCTGGTGAGCAGGGCCAGCTCTGCCTTTCAGAGCCTTTCAGCCCTTGGGCAAAGGTTTCCCTGGAATCCCAGACTGGGCTGGGTTGGAAAGGACCTTTCAAGGCCATCCAGTTCCAGCCCCCTGAGGTCAGCAGGGGCATCCTCACCTGGAGCAGGTTGCTCAGAGTCCCAAGCAAGCTGCCCTGGTGTGGTTCCAGGCATGGGGCTCCTGCCAGCTCTCTGGGCACCCTGGGCAGCGTTCCCCTGCGGGTCTGGGGCCGGTGCCAGCCGGGAGGCAGCAGCTGGGTGGAGCTGGGGCTAACGTGGCCGTGGGCAGCAGCAAGGGGTGGGCAGGAGTGGGTTCCCTTGGGGTGGGGATGGTGGGGGGTGGGGGGGGGGTCTCCCTCCTCGTGCCTCCACAGCAGGGCTTCCTGGTGTGGGAAAACAATGCTGAGCACCCTCCAGCCTCCCTCCAGCCTGTGGCACCGGGGGCAAACCAGCCCCAGGCCCCCCAGTGCTGGCCCAAAGGGAGGACAAGGCACTGCCACCCATCCCCAGATCCACACAGGGACAGCTCTGTCCCCATGCAACCCCCGTCCTGGGCCGCTGGGACTGCAGAGATTCTGGGGCACCTGGCTGGGGGCTGGCAGGCTGGCACCATCAGAGGGAGCAGACACTGGCAGCAGGCAGGGAGCTGCTAGAAAATGCTGGGTTTATTTCCATGGGAAAGTGGTTGTGAGCCCGGGCCGGCAGCAGGCTCTGCCCAGGGGTTTGGCCCCATCAGCACTTGGTAGTGCCCAAAACAAAACACAACAGGAAAGGAAACCAGAAGGAATCAGACAGGTGGTCACCTGCTGCCCCCCAGCACGCTCCTGGGGGCACAGACCCCAGGGGACAAAGCCTGGGGCGCTGGGCAGCAGGGCCAAGGGCAGGCAGGGCACGGGGGCGCTGCCCTGTGGGGCACTGGCAGGTGCCAGCTGTGGGCTCCTTCCGGGAGAGCTGAGCAGGGCTCCCGAAGCCTCGGTCCGGCAGTGCTGCCAGGGCAGGTCCCCAGCGAGGAGCTCTGGGCTGGGGGACCCTAAAGTGCTTTGCAGGGGACACACAGGCACCCCAAAGTGGCCCAGGGCTCCAGGAGAGAAGGGCTGGGAGCTGGTACGGAGCTGGGGGGCCTGGATTCCAGCCCCACTCTTGGGTGCTGGGGGAGACGGTGCCCCACAGGGCTGCTGGCCCTTCCTCCCCAGCCCCACTGACTCCTCTGCTTGGGCTCCTTCTCCAGCCACGGCCCTGGGGGTCCCGAGACAGGGTTCAGCCCAGAGCAGCACCAGCAGCTCATCCACGCTCCTGGGGGTCCCTGGTGAGCCCAGGGTCACCATTTAAGAAGAGAAACCCCAGAGTGGGCGAGAAGGAGGTGCCCATCCCAGCACCACCTCCGGAGGGGAGGCCCAGCTGCCGCGCAGCCCCGAGCCCTCGCCCAGTGCTAGGGCACGGCAGCGTCCCAGGCAGGAAGGGGGGTGCCAGCGGCACAGGGGCTTGGCACCAGTGGCCATGAGCCAGAGGGGTGGTCCCCAGCAGGGAGAGAGATGCTTGGTCCCATTTCAGCAGCCGAGGGAGGGCCAGGCCAGGTGGATGTGGTGCCAGGAGCTCTGTGCTGGAGGTCAGCAGCCTGGCACCCGGCCGCAGGCAGCGGCGAGCAGCGGTCACCTGCAAGAGGAGAGCAGGGGGAGAGGGGCTGAGCAGCTGCAGGGACACCACCCTGTGGGCACGAGGGAGACCCCCCCCAACATCCCCACCCCAAGGGAACCCACTCCTGCCCACCCCTTGCTGCTGCCCACGGCCACGTTAGCCCCAGCTCCACCCAGCTGCTGCCTCCCGGCTGGCACCGGCCCCAGACCCGCAGGGGAACGCTGCCCAGGGTGCCCAGAGAGCTGGCAGGAGCCCCATGCCTGGAACCACACCAGGGCAGCTTGCTTGGGACTCTGAGCAACCTGCTCCAGGTGAGGATGCCCCTGCTGACCTCAGGGGGCTGGAACTGGATGGCCTTGAAAGGTCCTTTCCAACCCAGCCCAGTCTGGGATTCCAGGGAAACCTTTGCCCAAGGGCTGAAAGGCTCTGAAAGGCAGAGCTGGCCCTGCTCACCAGGCAGCAGCTGGCACAGCAGAGCTGGCACAGCAGAGCTGGCCCTGCTCACCAGGCAGCAGATGGCACAGCAGAGCTGGCCCTGCTCACCAGGCAGCAGCAGCTGGCACAGCAGAGCTGGCCCTGCTCACCAGGCAGCAGCAGCTGGCACAGCAGAGCTGGCCCTGCTCACCAGGCAGCAGCTGGCACAGCAGAGCTGGCACAGCAGAGCTGGCCCTGCTCACCAGGCAGCAGCAGCTGGCACAGCAGAGCTGGCCCTGCTCACCAGGCAGCAGCAGCTGGCACAGCAGAGCTGGCACAGCAGAGCTGGCCCTGCTCACCAGGCAGCAGCAGCTGGCACAGCAGAGCTGGCCCTGCTCACCAGGCAGCAGCAGCTGGCACAGCAGAGCTGGCCCTGCTCACCAGGCAGCAGCAGCTGGCACAGCAGAGCTGGCACAGCAGAGCTGGCCCTGCTCACCAGGCAGCAGCAGCTGGCACAGCAGAGCTGGCCCTGCTCACCAGGCAGCACTCACTGGCATCATCTCCTGCACAGGGACAGCACTTTGGGCTCTGGCTGCAGCCAGCAGCAGGCACACAAGAAGGGATGAAGCATTCCTTGGACAGAGCCACAGTGCTCAGCTGCTGCCCTCAGGCTGGGAGCCCCCTGCCCAGCAGGGCCCCCGGGGGCCTCACCTCCTGTGGCCTCGGGAGAGGTAGTCCCTGTTGAGGGAGCAGAGCTGCTGCTCCAGGCGGAAGATGCGGAACGCCAGGTAGGAGGAGGACACCACCAGGAGGCAGATGCTGAGGGCAGAAGAAGCAGCACTCAGCAGCTGGGGGGCGTGGGGGGGAGGTGGAACACTCCCAGTGCAGCCCTCCCCCACCCTCTGGCCGCACTTACAGCACGATGAAGATCTTCAGGAGCTGGTAGTCTGAGGGTCTCAGCTCTGCCACACAGCTCTGCTCCACCTCCAGCTCCTCCTCGGTGTTGATTGCGCTTTCTGGAAGGCGAGCCCAGGGTCAGGGGATGCCAGGCAGCAGCACCCCCAGCAGCTGGCAGCCTTCAAGCATCCTCTGAGGGGTCACAGGGGACACTGAGGACTCCGAGCTCTCGAGCAAGACACTCCATCCCACCCCACCCCACCCCGGGGCTCCATCCCCAACTCCCACCTTCAGCCCCTCTCATCTGCCAGGCACAAAAGCCCCCCAGGAGTGTGGAGGAAGCAGCAGCACCTCCTCAGGGAGGTGTGCAGGCAGGGCACAAGCCCAGAGCCCTCACCCGAGGCCAGGGGCTCCTGAGAGGCGAAGGAGCTCTCCTTGGTGCCCAGGCTGGTGCCAGAGGCGCGGCGCAGGCACTGGTACTCGGCCTGCGGCAGGGACAGCGACAGCGAAGCAGGGGACACCTTCCTCCACTTGCCCTCGGGGACAATCACCTCCTGTGGGAACAGCCCTGGGTCAGCCTTGCCCCCAGCAGTGCTGGCACCCATGTGGGTTGTGGAGCCTGCTTCTCTGGAGCCTTTCCAGCCCCAGCTGGCTGTGTTCCTGGGTGACCTGTGCTGGGTTCTGTGCTCCTGCTCTGGCCGGGGTCGGACTCGGTGATCTCTGAAGGTCCCTCCCAGCCCCTACCATCCTGTGAGCCTGACCCTGTGAACCAGCAGCACCGAGCACATGGTGGGGCCACATTTGGACCCAAACCTTCTGGCAGCCCCACTCAGGCCCAGTACCTCCAGAATGTCCTCCTAAGGGGCAGCTGCTCCTCCACAATGGCCCCATGGGAACAGCACTGCCACTGGAAGGCCCTGCCCACGCACCCCTCACCAGTCCCAAGCACCAGCTGCTGCCACCCTCACCCTTTGAAGCTCAGTGTGGTCACCTTCAAGAGCCCCTTGAGCACCCCGAGGCTCAGCACCCTGGCTCCAGCACACCCCGGAACGATGCCAAGCCAAGCAGGGTGCCAGCTGGCAAGAAGGGCGCCCCCTGCAGAGAGTCCCCAGGGCTGGAGCTGCTGGAGAGCTACATCCCTCAGGAGGCACCAGGAGATGCTGCCAGCCTGGATTGCTCCCAATCCAACCCTTGGAAAGTGCCTTCAGCCCCTGAGATGTCACCAGACCATAGGGGACATCCCACCTGTCACCTCCTGGTCCAATGTACAGAGCCACTGGCCCACAAAGGCCACCTCAGCTGACACCTCCTGCACCCAGCCTGACGGACAGGGCCACCAGCCCATGGGAGACCCCTAGCTCAGCACCCTCATACAGCACCAACAGCTTTGTGGCAGAGTGAAGTCCAGGGACAGGGACACAGCCATGCTCCCTCAGTCACACCATGGTACAGCAGCCTCCTCCTCCAGCTTCCCAGCTGGGAGCCATCCCACCCACCCCAGGGGCTCTGGGGTGACTCAACCCCGTTCCAGCCTGTGACCCACAAAGGCAGCGGAGGGAGGGGAGCAGCTTCAGGTCCCACCAGGCTCTGGAGTTCGTCCATCTGCACAGCGACCCCTGAGACCAACCAGCTGAGCCAGCAGCCTGTGCTCAGCCACAGGCCCCCCAGACCATCCTCTTGACCCCCCCTGTGTGTGTGCCAAGCCAGGCCATGTGTGCCAAGCCAGGCCATGTGTGCCAAGCCAGGCCATGTGTGCCAAGCCAGGCCGTGAGGAGCCCACGACGGCCACGTCCCGGCGCGACCTCTGTCAGCAGCAAGGGGAGAGGACCACATCTGTGCCCTGCAGAGGGCTGCCAGCCAAACCTGAGCGTGCCAGGGGGGTGTCAGACCCACCAAGGGGGCCAGGTGGATGCTGTCCTGCCCGCAGCGCGAGGTCATGGAGGTCCTTCCCTCGCCCAGGGCCGCCCTGACCCTCACCAGCGACACGGTGTCAGGCTCCTCCCTCAGCTCCTTCAGGCTCAAGCTCTTCTTACTGGAAACCTGCAGGGGAAGAGCAAAAGAGCTGCCCTGGGGCCACCTCCCCCTGCTGCACACCCCAGGCAGAAGGTTCTGGCAAGTCTCTGAAAAGCAGCCTGGCTTGGACCCGATGATCTCCGGAGGTCCCTTCCAACCTACTGCGGAAACCTGGGGGCACAGGGCTGTGGGGCAGGGAGAAGAGCATCACCCCTATGGCCCAGGGCTTGTCCTGCTGGAAAGCAGCTCCATGGACAAAGATCTTGGGAGTCCCAGTGCACAGCAAGTTCTGCATGGGACAGCAATGTGCCCTGGGGTCAGGAGAGCCAAGGGGAGCCTGGGGTGCAGCAAGGGAAGTGTGGCCAGCAGGGCTGGGGAGGTTCTGCTGCCCCTCTGCTCTGCCCTGCTGAGACCACAGCTGCAATCCTGTGTCCAGTTTGGGGCTCCCCAGTTCCAGAGAGACAGAGACCTGCTGGAGAGAGTCCAAGGGAGGCTATGAGGATGACTGGCGGACTTGAACATCTCTGGCATGAAGAAAGTCTGAGAGCCCTGGGGCTGATTAGTCTGGAGAGGAGAAGGCTGAGAAGGATCTGATCAATGTCTATCAATAGCTGAGGGGAGGGTGTCAGGAGGAAGGTGCCAGGCTCTGCTTGGTGGTGCCCAGTGACAGGACAAGGAACAAGGGGCACAAGCTGAAACCCAGGAGGTTCCACCTCAATATGTGGAGAAACTTCTTGACTGTGAGGGTGCTGGAGGCCTGAAGCAGGCTGCAGAGAGAAACTTGGAGTCTCCTTCTCTGGAGCTTTTCAAGCCTCACCTGGCTGTGTTCCTGTATGCCCTGCCCTGGGTGGTCCTGCTCTGGCAGGGGGCTTGGACTGGATGATCTCTGGAGGTCCCTTCCTACCCCTACCACTCTGTGACCCCAGCAGAGAACAGAGCACCACATCGCTCTGTCCCCACCCCACACCCCTCCAGGGCTGTGGCTGGCCAAGGGATCCTGTGCCAGCCCTGACTGCCTGCAGAGGGGCTGAGAAGGGCAATGTTTGGGCACAGCCCAGCAGGTTTCAAAGAGTAAATTTCCCTTCACTTCAGCAAGGGGGCTGAGTCGCCCCAGCAGCTGCACAGCCAGCAGGCAGCCTGCTGGGCAGCACCACTTCCCACCTGCTTCACATGCAGGGAGAAGAGGTCCCCACAAGCCTCCTCTCCAGCTGCAGGCCTGATGGCTGTCTTCTCCACCCCCCCTTTAGGCTTTGAAATTCAAATTCTTTTTCTTTGGACCATTCCCCCAGCCCTTCAAGCCCTGGATGTGGGGAGTGGCACAACTTGTCCCACTACAAATCATTCAGGCCCACACCTTGGGAGCCAGCAGGAACTCCCAGCTCTGCCTCCCCCAGCCCAGCTCTGCCTCCCCCAGCCCAGCTCTGCCTCCCCCAGCCCAGCTCTGCCTCCCCCAGCCCAGCTCTGCCTCCCCCAGCCCAGCTCTGCCTCCCTGCTCTGGGACCCAGAAAAGGCCAGCAGCAGCTCAGCACCCGGGGCACAGCTCCTGCCCCTCTTCCCCCACCCCTTGCTGCAGAGTGAGGAGGCTGGGAGGAGGCAGCAGGGCACTGTGGGGGCGGTGGGGAGCAGCCCAGAGCCCTGGAGGCCGCGGTGAGGAGCCCTGTGGGACGCTGTGGGATGTGGGGTGGGAGGTACCTGCAGGTGTGTGCAGACTCTCCTCAGGACATCATAGACACTGTCACGGGAGATGAGGGACACAAAGATGTACTGCAAGAGAAGGAGAGAGGCTGCTGCTGGCACAGAGGTGTGTCCCCCCCGTCCTGAGTCTGCTTCTCCACAGGCAGGGGACAGGCAGAGACGTCCTGCCCTTGAATGCCCCTTCCTTCAGGAGCCACTGAAGGTCCCCTGCCAGCACCTCCCTGCAGAGCTTCCCTGCTGTTATTTTTGCTAAAACCTGGACCAGATTTTTTTTGGGGCCAGCCTCACTTGGCTCAGCCCAGAGGGATGCAGCAGCCAGCAGGGCTGGGAGCGATGGAAGACACCCCCAGGGCCTGGCAGGAGGGAGCACAGGGCAGCGCTCACCTCACCTGGCACAGAGCCACGCAGTAGGCACAGCAACCTTGCAACACCCAGAGCCTGCCCTGTGCCACCTCCTCCCTAAATCCTGCAGGGATCACTCCCTGCCAAATTCCCACAGGAAGAAAACACTTCCCAAAAGCCCACAGGAGTTAGCCCCCTCACCAAAACCAGGGATTAACCCCTGCCCAAAAGCCCACAGGAATTAACCCCTTCCCCAGAAATCTATCAGGAATAACCCACTACCAAAATCAGGAGATTAACCCTTCCCAAAATCCCCAAAGAGTTAACCTCCTTCCCAGAATCCCACAGGAATTAACCCCCTTCCCAAAATCCCACAAGAGTTGAAGGCCCAGCCCCAACCCTTCCCTGCTCTCCTTGAAGGAGCTGAAAGGTTTTTCTGTGATGCTGGCAGGGCTCTGCCAGGCTGTGCCCTGCTCCCAAGGGCAGTGCAGCAGGAGGGGCAGAGCTGTGCTGTCTGCCCTGGCCAGCGAGGGAGCAGCACTGCCTCCCTGCCAGCCCCTGCTGCTGCCCACCGTGGCAATCATCAATGCCTTGGGTTGGAAGGGATCTCAAAGCTCACCCAGTCCCACCCCACTGCCATGGGCAGGGACACCTCCCGCCAGCAGGTTGCTCAAGGCCTCATCCAGCCTGGCCTTGAACACCTCCAGGCAGGAGCAGCCACAGCCTCCCTGGGCAGCCTGTGCCAGAGTCTCCCCAGCCTCACTGCAAAGAATTTCCTCCTCCTCTCCAGTCTCAGTCTGCCCTCTCGAGCTCAAAGCCATTGTTCCTCATCTTGGCACTCCCAGCCCTTGTCAAAAGCCCCTCCTGGAGCCCCTGCAGGTGCTGGCAGGCTGCTGTGTTGCCAGCTGGCTGGGGTGAGGCTGGGCAGGGCGGTGGGCAGGGGCAGGGTCACCTTTCTGCTGGCGGTGGTGGTGATGGCCAAGCCGTTGGGCAGCAGCCGAGCTGTCTTGTGCTTCTTTATCAGCTGCACAGAGACCACTGGGATCACCACCTGCAGGACAAAGACAGCAGGAGGGGCACAACACGAGCTCAGGGAACTTCTTTCACAAGGCAGAGGTTGGACACACAGCAGAGTTACAACCCCAAGGACAGCAGCAGCCACGTGCAGATTGGCCTCCTCCCCGGAGGTGCTGAAGGCCGGGCAGCAGGGCTGGCACTGGATGACCTTTAAGGTGCTCTCCAACCCAAAGCAGACTGCTCTGTGGTTTCCCAAGGCCAGCCTGGGTTTGCCAGAGGTCACAGCACCTCCCCTCACATTAAGCTCAGCTCAGAGGTGATTTCTGCTCGATAAAGCCAGCAGGGACTGAGGAAAGCATGGTCCAGCCCATCTGCCTGAGGCCAGCACGAGAGGCCCTTCCTCTGCAGGCCCAGGGTGGGTTAAAAGCAAGGGCAGGATGCAGTATGTGGCAGTGGAAGATCACTGAACCTTCCCTCAGCCCTCTGTTGAAAGCAGCTGACATCAATAATGCAGAGCTGCAGCCCACTTCCCACACAAGTCCCTGTCAGCCACAGGACTAACAAGAGGGAAACATCAGACTGCAAGGCGAAGAACAAAAGCCAAGAGGAAGAGAGATGCAAATGTTCTCCCCCCACCTCCTCTGCCCCTAAAGCTTTGATCTTCCTTCAGCTGCCCTGGTGGCTCCCAGGAGGTTTTGCACCAGGAGATGTTCAACCAAACCAACCTTTGGGTTTCCCCAGGGGGCAACAGGAGCAGGGGGCACAGCCAGGCTGCCCTGGGGGCATCTTAGGGTGCTGGGTGGGGTAAAAGCTGTGAAGCCAAGAGGGACAAGGGCGAGCTGCCCCCCAGCCCCTTACCTTGATGTCCTTCCCGAAGAGGTTGGCGTGGAAGCAGAGCCAGTTGGGGGAGATGTAAAGCCGGCCCTGGATCAGGATGTCCCTCTGGAGCGCGCAGGAGCAGACTGCGAGGCGCAGAGAGAGGGAGGGAGGGAGGGAGGGAGGGCAGGCAGCGTGCAACCCCCTGCCCCCGCCTGCCCGCCCCTCGCCATGCCACCCACCTTTCAGCACGCTCTCCTCCGTGGGGATGTCCTTGAACAGCTTGTGGTACTGCGAGTTGTACTTGCTAGCAGCCTGAAAATCAAGCACAGCAAAGGTTCCTGCTGCTGCCTGGCCCAGGAGGAGACAGGACAGCAACCCCCCCAACCCCCACCCCCCCTGCCCGACAAGGGCCCCGCACCCGGCACTGCCGCACTGGGGTCCCACTGGGCTGGGGCCGGCGGGCACGGAGGGCTGGGGGAGGGTTGGAGGCTCCAGCACCCTGCCAGAGCTCTGCCATCCTTCCCAGGCACACATTGCCCCTAACAGCCAGGGAGGCTGCCCAGCTCCTGCCAGCAGCCTCTGCTCGCCCGGGCTCGGCTCTGCGAGTTGTTTTGCCCAGCAGTTTCTCGCCTGCCTCCTCCTCCTCCTCCTCTTCCTCCTCCTCCTGGAGCTCTCCCCCTATCCAGGGCAGGATGACAGCACTTGCTCTGTGCCCATCCAGCTATTTATATTCCTGCTGCATCTTCCAAGCCTGCTGCCAGCCGTGGCAGGAGGCTCAGGCAGGTTGGCCCCGAAACGCTTCTGGATGCCACTGTGAGGTAGCTTTCAGGCTATGCCCTCAAAAATGGATCTTGAACAGAGAGCAGTAAAAAAGGTAAATAAATCACTATGGGGCTTCAAAAGGAAAAGAAAGAGAATTCTAAGCAGTCCCACTGGAGAGATAAGGAACTTAAACTGCTTGTACCCAAACAATTGCTCTCTTCTTGCTGCTTTGTTCTGGGAGATCCTAACTCACTTCTGCTTGGCCTTGGCTACATTGTTTGGGCTAAGCCTAACCTCCCTCTGCTCCTTTCTCTTCTCCCTTTTGTACAGGGGGGTAAGGAGAAGCTTGTAGCTCCCCCTGGTCTTGACCATTGGGATGTGCTGCCCAGGGAGGTGGTGGAGTCCCCATCCCTGGAGGTGTTCAAGAGGGGATTGGATGTGGCCCTTGGAGCCATGGTTTGGTTGTCAGGAGGTGCTGGGTATTAGGTGCTAGGTTGGACTGGACGATCTCTGAGGAAAGCTCTCCAACGAGTTTTGATTGTGGACAGAAGGGACATTCTAGGTTCAAAGATCACAACTCAGTTTTGAGACTATGTTGAGAAAGGAAATGAAGATCGGACAAGGTGACAAGGCAGTGACTTCTGCTCTGCCTAAACAGCCACAGAAAGAGAACAAAAAGGACAGCAGGAGACAAAACAGCAATTCAGCTCAAACCACTGCTGTTACTGCCTACTGACACAGCCCTGCCTTCGAGGGAAAGCTACCTTGGGCTGTGAACTGGGCAGCGACCCCCCCTTCTACCCCTGTCTCTGTGCCTCCGGTGGCTTGGCTGGGACAGCCACCCTTCCCCCCTCCTCTTTCTGATAAGACTCTCGTTCATGGAAGCTGTGTTCTGAGTTAAAGCAACAGTACTGACTGCATTATTGCTGACTGCAGTGTGTTAAATAGATTTGTTCCTCTGATGTGAAGTTTTACCGGTAGGCATAACGAACAGCAAGTACTTCGTAACCACAAGTGCTCAGCAATTAGAGTAAGGCACAGGCATTCAGTAATGAGTTCACATTTTAAGTCTCTTTTTTGGTTCAAACCTTCTTGTCTTTGTTTTTTGTGGGTGCCTAGGCATTTCCAAGGAGCTGCATGGAACATAGTTAAGGACTGTAGCAAACAGGGTTTCATTTCAGAAAGTGTTTGTTACTTCCTCTAACAACTTTCGTATTTCTTCTTAGACATTAGAATAGAGCAGGTTGGAGGAGACCCTCGAGATCATCCAGTCCAACCCATCATCCAACACCACCTCATCAACTAACCCATGGCACCAAGCACCCCATCAAGTCTCCTCCTGAACACCTCCAGTGATGGTGACTCCACCACCTCCCCAGGCAGCCCATTCCAATGGGCAATCACTCTCTCTGTGTAGAACTTCCTCCTCACCTCCAGCCTGAACCTCCCCTGGCACAGCCTGAGACTGTGTCCTCTTGTTCTGGGGCTGGGTGCCTG